>NC_052572.1:73736627-74065604 GCF_016699485.2 Gallus gallus
AATTGTTTCTAGCTTGGTGGGCTGTAATGTTAAGTCATGGCTTGAACCAGTGATTGAGAACCTGGTAGGAAGGGAGGGACAACACAGAGGAGCTCAGGTGTATGCAATGCACCTGAGTGATGGAAAAGGTGCAGCCAGGATCTACCCCATCCTAGACTTCATTTAAGGGTTGGCAGTGGATGTGAGGGTATCTCATTTAGAGATCTCTGCCTAGCTGACGACCTTACAGGCCTTTAGGAAGTAAGTGGTTTCTTTCTCTTATTTCTGCGCTCACTGCAGAAATGTTCTGCAGTCATGTCTGAGTGGATTTCTGATTACTACAGCCTGGGACTTTGCTGCTCTGTTGTCTTGTTGAGCTTTCCATCATGATACATTGGGTAAACTAGGCAGGATCAATAGCAATGTACATACTTATCTTAAAAGAATAATGTTCTGGCTGGTCATCAGAACCTCTAATACCCCAAAGGAGGAACTCCTGGGGGAAACTCAGGGATTCCTATGTTCCCCTTGGCTGAGTGCTGCCCAGATTATTGAAGAATTGGTACCCATTAGGGACAATAGTCCCATTATCAAATCTCCTACTAAGATGGCAGAATTCTTGAATAAATTAGGTGAAGCTTACCTAACAAGAAAGGGAAAAGTGTGGTAACATCATCTGCTGTAGAATGGCTGCTATTATTAATTGTTAACACATCATTCTGCTGAGGAAGAACTGAAAGAGGAAAACAAGCTTTTAAAAGCCTGTATCAATCAATTGGAAAACAAAATTATATTTGTCAGGGTGAACTGCCCATTTTCAAATGGTATTTCCCTTCTAAAATTAAGAAATATATCAAATATATATTCAGTGTATATATATATATATATATACTCCAGACTAATATATTAAAGGAGGAAAGACTGAGATGAACAAGATGCTTGGATCCTGGTTGATTCCAAAAATAAAAGGAAAACCAAGAAGGCAAAAGCCTAACTAGATGCTCTGGGGACCTCAGATCCTCTAGGAATAAGGCCAATAATTACCTGCAAAAAACCAAGGAAGTCCAGGATAGACCAGTGGGTTTGCCACCCACGGAGTGGCCCCCTGCTCACAATGTAATGGTGCACTCATACTTTCTGGCCAAACTCATGGATTTATTACAATGATTTAAACAGAAACCATGACAGAGCATACCAGCTGGGCTCTTTAGACTATGTGATGTGGGGGCTGAGAGTGTTGTTATTTAATGGAGATTTCTAAACTTGCATCTGTCACCGCTCATTCAGCCCTCAGACAAAGATTATATGTGCCTGTAATACATAATGAGGAAAATAATTCTCTAATGCAAAGGATAATGGCTGTGTGTAGAATCACATGAACAAATAAAATGGATGTCCCAGTAAATACTGGTCTATAGACTTGAGTGGAGGAACTACAAAATTACATTAGAGAACTCAATGTGTACTACAAGGGAATTTGATGTTGGGGGGTGCAATCAGTAATACCATGGGTGTGTGTGTTTAATGCATGTTAATTAATTGTTTGTATACATATTAAGCATGATGTAATGATGTGGAATAAGGGGTGGAATGTTGTGGTTTTATTATTTTTGTCATCAGTATTCCACATCATATAATCATGTAGTGCACTGGGAGTTAGAGTCAGCGCTGCAGTTCCATGGATTGTCAACAGTTCCTTTTACCTGTCTCAGAAGAAAACTGCACCTCCTCAAAGACTTCACTTTGCTGGTTCTATTTTTAATTCAGAAGGAAAGATGAAACTGGGAGTCATGAGTCTTCTCTTTTTTTCCTCTAATTGTCTCTATAGTGTGTGATCCCCAGCTGTCTTGCCTTCAGAGCTCAGAGACTTGGGGTTCCCTATGGGCCCATGTACCCTGCAGTTGGGTTGGCTTGCCCTCAGGAGGGGAGGTTTTTGCCCTTGGCCTTGAAGGTTTCCCAACTGCGCTGACGTATGCTCTTTCTCCGTGGCAGCCCTTGCCTTTAAGGTGAATTTGGCCGCCTGCATGATGGTGGCCTACCCGGGGGTGGTGTCCTGTGATGCAGAGACCTGTGTGGCTTTTCACCTGCACGGCTACTGCTTCAGAGCGTTACCAAAGAGAAACTTGAAAGGTGTTATCAGTCCCACCACTGTCTATCAATATGTGGGGACCACCGAGAAGCAGTAAGTGTTCTCTGAGCTGTGCACATGAGGGGAGAGGGGCCTCAGGGGTACGACCTTGGCCGAGCAGAGGGCTCGAGTTCTGCAGCGAGACCAGGCTGCTCTCCCACAGACCTCCCTTGCCTGTGGCTGAGAAAATCTGAAGCCCTGGTGTGGGTCTGCTTTCTGCCTCTGTGCCCTTGTGCCTCTTGCTGCTAAGAGTGTGGAAATGATGGCACCGGGATGGGGAAGGCTGGCCTGTCTTTGGACACACAGGGTAGCCTTGCGCGCTTTGTCCGAGCGGCTTTCCTCTGAGCTTGCTGTGTTGTGCTTTGCTCCACCACACGTAAGACTACGCCAGTGGTCATTCCGCGGCCTTTTCAACCCGGGCCATTCTATGATTCTATGAATTGCAAAAGTGCAAACAGGACCTGAAATTTTATCCTTGATGTTTAATACCTCTTCTTACAAATCATAATGACTGCATGGTGCAGTTAGTCAAAGTATAATACTTTTTAACTTACTATGCCTCTTTCTTTTCTTTTCTTTTCTTTTCTTTTCTTTTCTTTTCTTTTCTTTTCTTTTCTTTTCTTTTCTTTTCTTTTCTTTTCTTTTCTTTTCTTTTCTTTTCTTTTCTTTTCTTTTCTTTTCTTTTCTTTTCTTTTCTTTTCTTTTCTTTTCTTTTCTTTTCTTTTCTTTTCTTTTCTTTTCTTTTCTTTTCTTTTCTTTTCTTTTCTTTTCTTTTCTTTTCTTTTCTTTTCTTTTCTTTTGCCTGATTGCTTTCTCTCTGCTTTTTTGCAGTCAATGACTATTTTGTCTCCAGTACTTCTGGAAGTTTCAACCCTAAGAAAACATAACTATTTTGTGAAATCTTTCTGAGATGATAATGAAGTGTGTATTTTGACCTACTAGGCTGTAGGTTTTATCAAAGCCTCTGACACTGTTACCCACAGTATTCTCTCAGAGAAGCTGGCAGTCCACAGCTCAGACAGATACACTCTTTGCAGGGTGGATGGCTGAGTCCCAGCAGTGGTGGTGAGGGGAGTTAAACCCAGCTGGAGACCAGTCATGACTGGTGCTCTCCAGGGGTCAGTACTGGCGCCAGTCTCTATTAGATATCTTTATTGATGATCTGGATAAGGGAATTGTGCGCATCCTTAGTAAATTTGCAAATAACATCAAGATGGGAGGAAGTGTTGATCTGCTTGAGGGTAGAGGAAGGCCTTACAGAGGGATCTGGAGATGTTGACTGCACTGAGTTCACTGAAATCAATAATTAATTGCATAGTTGGACACACAGAATTTTAAAATGCTGCCCTCTAATTCTCACTTGAGAAACTGGGCTAACATTCAAGTAATTTACTTAGACTGTCAGACTTCCAGTGCCTCCACATCTGATAAATGAAGATGTGAAACCTAAAATACCATGCAAGGAAAAACTTGCAAGCAAATTTCAAGGACAGCTGTGGTGTAGTACAAAACCAGCCACAATACTGGATTTGTATTTCACTTTAATTTTTCTCTGTTCAGTTTCTCTGAACTAAAAGACTATTCAGGAACGTTGACATTGTGATTTTATTTGCATTTTTTGCTATCAAATCAAGATGAGAACTTGGAGAGAGCATAGGAATTGATCAAATGTGTATGTCAGGTAGAAGTTTTCATGTGTATGAGAACAAAAGAGAAGCTTGGAATGTAGTGCTGGGCTTCAGTTTTCTTGACTTCAGTCTTAACTTTCTTCAAATAGAAGAGATTATGCTTTTTTTTTTTAATTAAATTTTCTCTGAAAAAAGCACTGCAGTAATGCAGAAGCACACTGGAATTTTAGAGAACCTGGTACTCTTTTTTTTTTTTTAATATGTATTTCAATAACCACTTACATCTCAAAATCAGCCTTCGAAATATTTTTGAAAATGAATCTATTTGCAAAAATACACCCTTGTTCGAGCAAATTACAGGAAAATACCTCTGGCAGTTGTCACGATGAGCTTTTTTAGAAGGTGCTGTTTACATTTCTCGGGTAGGTAAAAAACAGTTACCAGAATATCTTTGCTTTCATCAGTCACCAGTGAAGGGTTAATGTTTGTATTTCATGCAAAGCGGTATCTGGGAAGTCTTAGATGTCATTGTACTGGTGACCATGGGTCATTTTTATTTCCTTACTCTTCTTCCTTCGTTATGCAGATGATACAAGTCATTGCTGTGCTTGTGCTGTCTTCTGTGATATTACACTAGTATTTAAAGCATCTCTAGTTTCAAGCTTCACAATTTAGTTTCTGCCAAGACAACAGCAGTGCATGTAGTAAAACCTTAAGTGTATGCTCATTAATTTTAAGGCTATTTTTGCTGCCTTAGATTATTTATGTCATAAATCCTAAGGAACTGCCTTGCATAAGGCAGAAAGATTTTTTTTTTTTTTTGGTCATCAGAATCACAGGAATTTAAATATCATTTAAGTAATATTAGAACAAACATTGTAATTAAGAAATAAATCATTATTGCTTTACGACCTCTGTGACTTTTATTAGTATGTGTTTGATTCAGATTGAGCTTTGTGGGTGCCTTCCAAATTGGGATATTCTTAGATTCTATGATTAATTCTTCGACACACCCACAGAAATAAATAGGAATTCACTTGGTGGGTGTAGGTGATTCATTGATGATTGTAGTGTAGAGAGGAGCAGCTGCAACTCTACAACAGAACTTTCCATTTCTGCATGAGCTTTGGTTGTATGTACACTTGTTTACAAATGTACTTTCTTGCAAGGTGCCCAACAAATGATTGTTTTAAAATCTTATTTCCTATTAGAGAAACTTCTGGCTCACTGCCTTCACATATAAATCTAATGGGAAGCAATTAATCTTTGTTTTGGATTAAAAGATACGTTTGTTACATACAGCATAAAATAGGAATGATCCTGCCATGGATTGTTCACGTTTCCTTTCAGCAGGACGCTTAACATCATCCTAATTTGTAAATCAATTTGGTTCTGAGTCTTTTCCTGCTGATTCATTTTCTTTGATATTCAGCTTGAAAACTGGTACCAAATATCTGCGTCAAGGCCCTGAGATCCAAGTGGGAGAAGCAGCCAAAAACTACTCCTCTCTCTCAACTGTCACTACAGGAAACACTTTCTTAAATGTCAATGTTAATTTAGTACTGACAAAAACCATCTGTTGTCTCTTTTCTACTGGTCAGCCATCGTCACCAGCACAAGGAAAGATCACAGTTACAAAATGACAAACATCACTGGGACCAGCCATCATAGCTCATACTGTTGAATCGGTTGCCTGGTATCTCATATCAGGGTGACAAAGCTGATAATAAATCTAGTTCTTTTACATCAGAGGTGGAAAAAGTGATTGCAATAATACTGATATATCAAATCACATCCACTAGGACTGAAACTCTTGATGAGAGAACACTCTAGATCTCAAGGCTGACGTGTTCTGAATGTCCTTGGTACAGCCCAAGGCTGCTTTGTGCTGCTTTTCAGAGGTGGAGAGAGTCTAACCTATACAGTAGGAGCAACTTTAGACAAAAAAAATTAATGCTTACCAATGGTTTCTGTATTTTTGTGCCATGAAAACTTCAGTTTGAAAAGCAAGCTGGACCTCAAACTGACTGAATACTTTCTTTTCAAAGATGGGTCTGTTATTACTAAATTGAGCTATGCAATAACTGGAAAATTCTCATAATTTGCTGCATCACTGTCAGGTTTTCTTTTTGTGCTATTTTTTCAAGTAGGTGGAAAAAAATATAGCCAAGCAGCCTTCTGATTGCTGAAGTCTTTCTCTCTATCATAAACAAGTCACAAAAGGCTCCTACTACAGCTACATAGAGAGATGTAATGAAAATTATTAGACGTCCCCTGGGAGGGCCTCCTGCTGGTCTCTAACAGATACCTTGCATCCGAGAGACAAATGCTGCACCCAGGCAATGTCACCTCTAAAGGCTAATCCATTTTTGTCTGTGAGGTCTGCCCTGGAGCTCGTTAACTGAAGTCTCTTAAAAATCAGAAGGCTGAACTGTGGGCTTTGTGAGGGCAATGTATGCACAGTAACTGCTTGGTTTTATGCCCTTACTGCCCCGTTTCTCTTGGTAACAATTCTGGGCCTTCCAGCTAAGATACTGCTGTTTCTCAAACCTCCCACTCATTCAAAATCAGATCTTCTGAGAAACTGCCACTCATCCTTGGCAGAAAGTTAATGAAGCCAATCATGAACACAATATATCAGAAATTAGCTGAACAACTGCTTTTTTTCTGGAGTGCATCTGGTACACCTGCTTCAGTCTGCCTCTTATGTATAAAAATAGGTGAGGTGTAATCTTGAGGCCCACTTACTGAAAAAAAGATGGAGAAAGAAAAACTAGCCTGGGAAATAGCAGGTTCATTTATCAGTGCTTGGAAAATCACTGGTAAGAATGAGCAAATATGTGAAATAAAATAACTGTGGCACATTTTACAAACTGTTCATCAAAGATACTCTCTTTAGGAGAAAGTTGTTAAGAATGGCAACTTACTGAGAAAGGTTTTGTAAGGAATTTTGGCAAGAAAATTAAACGCTGTTCTCACGGGAGACTAAGTTCCATTTGAAGCTATAAGCAATTGCTTCTTCTGGAAAGAAGTATTACAGTTTGCCAACCATTCTGGTGCATCCCTAGAGCAGTATTTGCTGTGTTTCATCCCCTGCTAAATGTTAACTGTGGACAGTAAATATCCTGAAATGATCATACAGTCCATGGGTATCTTCATTATTAACACAGCTATTGTGAAGCACTTATCAACATGCAAAACATCCTGTGACTAATACAACTATGTATTTAAATCTAGTAGTTCTGGGTGCTACTTCTTCTCTCTTTCCATTGTGGCTTATGAATGGTAAGAGCTTACATCTAGTCCAGAATTGCAGAATTTCAAATTCTTCTATCTGACTTGAAAAGCTAAGCTGTAAACAAAGCAATGCAGAATCACCACAGCATGCACCAGTATTAGGACTTTGATGTCCATCTTCTGCAAGGGACATTTTGCCTTTGCAAGAAAAAAACCTCACAATAGATAGCAGAGAAAAGCAAAAACTTTGTTCAATTTAAAGATGCCAGCAAACACCCTCATGTTGCCAAACCAGACTGTATAATGTGCTTACAGCCTTGAAACTCTGCGTGTACTCTGCCTGTCCCATAGACAGGTATATAAGAACAAGGTCAAGTGGAAAGCAAATGTTCTGTGTCTTGCCAGAATTAGAGAAAATGAGGTGTGTGATAGTTCTCCTTGCTGGCCACCCCTCTTTTAATAATAACCGATTACCCAACAAATTGCATCTCAAAAAGCAACAATGATCATTATGCTCTGAATCTGCACGTACATACCTTCTGTAAGTGCCAGTGGAGCATGATGACCTTGTGTTGTGGTTTAACCCAGCAGTTTACAGCCATTTGCCATCCCGGCTGTCCCCTGCTGGTAGTACAAGTGAGAGAACTGGAAATAAAACGTAACTCCTACGTTGGGATAAAAAAAAAACCCAAATATTTACTAAGACAAAAAAAAAAAAAAAAAAAAAATAGGAAGAAGAATGCAATTACAACGATGTACATAAATTGCTCCAAAAGTAGTGCCTCCTATTTATTTGCATGGAAACGACAAGAGATACAAAGAGCTCAATAACACTGTTTGAAAGACTAAATTCCCAGCTGCAAAATGTTAGTTCTCAGCATAGTCACTACCATTAACTATGCACTTTTGTCAGTGATGAACAAGAGCCTGCATGATCGTCTAGAACATGGCTTGTCTTTCACACTGCTGCTGCCACTGCATTTCAACATATCACCCACCACCTCACTGTGCTCACATCTACTATTTGGTCTTCATAAACAATCAGCAAGCATAGACGCATGTCAATGAGTGCCATTTTTTTTTCTGCACGAGGAAATTCAATTAGACACCTTAGCTTCATACACAATTTCATGTCAGATGTCATTCTGTCAGACTGCTCCTCTGCTACGATTTGTCAGGTGGGAACAAAATGTAATGGAATATTGTCAGGAAGGTTCAACCTCCACTGTCTTACCACCAACATCTGCCTCTAATGTCACAGGCCAACATAATAAAATAGGCAGCATTATTTTTGGAGCAGCACTTGTATGCATGTATATATATATATATATATGTACATCTGAAGTGAAATTACATACACATCCACACATATATATACACACACACAAAATGTAATTACCCTCCTCCTATCAACCAACACCCATCTATCAATACAACTGCCTGCCAACCGGTACTCTGTTACCCCATTATCATCTCACCACCCCCTGACCAATGTCCAGCAAACCCCTCAAGTAGCAGCCTGCCCCCAGACAATTTCCCACAGATTTAAGGCCTTCTACACCATGATGTCAAATGGTATACCCCTAGCCTATTTCAGACCAGTTGTCCTTGCTGTGCCCCGACCCCTGCTGCTGCACCATAAAGGCAACAGATCTTCACTGAGCATCCTGGCCTGGCCCTGCTTGTGCTTCCATCACTTAAAAACAACCAAAACATCGGTGTGCTATTCGAGGTTTTCAGCTGAAAGCAGGCCATCCTTTGAAAACGTTGTTCTTGGCAGCAATGTGAGAAAGCACCATGTCCCCTGTCCTCACACTGTGTTTGGGTAAAAGCTCTTTGCCTTTTGCAGATCTGTTTGTTGCGACTGATGTAGGAACTCCCCCAGACAATTCACAGCTTGTCACTATTTATCAGTAATCCAATTTAATGAAATGTAAAGTACCAGGGAGGAAAAATAGGTAGAGGTTGTTCCTAGAGACTGCAGGAGAAAAAGCTTTCCATAAATTAAGTGTTCACTGACAATGGTTTTAAACGTTTGGGTTCATTCATTTCTGAGATAAGAATTACTACATTTGAAAAATGTAAAACGAAAATGACTGAAACATTAATCTGGTATTCAAGTTTTCTTAAATTTCACTGAGTAGATGGAGGAAGCTAATCTTGTGTCTATAGTACTGCTAAGTTATTTTCAATGATAGTACTTTAACATCTGTCAAGAATCAAAATTTAAATTCTCAGAGAAGATAAAGTCAATCCACTAAGAGGTCTGCATGTCCCCCTGTGCCACACGATGAGCCAGCAGGAAAAAAGACTGGTGTGGATGAATAGGGAGCTTTTACTGAGGCACCAATCAGGACTGCTTCTTTAAAGATAAGATTTTTTTTTTTTAATAGAAAATTGCCACTGTAAATTATTTCACTGCTTTTTACATTGTGTGAAATACACACTTAGTGAGAAAAGGGAATTTCCTCTAAGAGATACTGGCTTGAGCTATAGAATTAATAAAAGCAAAGTGCGAAGACATGAAATGTATCCATCTGAAAAACTTCCACCCTGGGACCCATTAACACTCCTCTCAAGAACTGTTCTTGATAGATGGTTAGAAATTTCTGATGACACGTGCACTATTTCGTGTTATCATTTGAAGAACTAGGGTGATGTTCTGCCCTATAGGGTTTTCAAATGAATCAGATGAGTATTCAAAAAATAGGGCAATGGAAGGCATAAATTATTTTGAGACAATCTAGGGAATTAATTAAAAGAATAGACAGCGCCTCTTAAGGAGTTAGGAGAATTTTTAGCTTATGTATTTCTCTGTTACATGTAGGGGAAATGTCAAAAAAAAAAAAAACCAACCAACCCAATATTAAACACATCAAAGTTATTAAGAACCCTTGCTATGTGCTAACAGCTGAGTCTGACGCTGTCTTACAGAAGTCATGCTGCAGTAATGTTCAAATATCTGTGTTCTTCATAAAAATCAACTGGGAACTTGGGACACTGTATCTCTTTGTCTTCAGATGTTTTGCTTTTCATGGATTCATAACAGGTACAGAGCTCCCACTATCATTTATCATCATTGCTGTTTATTGTATCTCTCAGACTATTTTCTTACAGCACTGCCCATCACAGCGTTGCCTTGAAATGGGAAATAAAGTCCTGTTCCTTTGAGTTAAGACTGACACAAACTGATGCAGTTCTAAAGTTATTTCACATGGCTTAAGGAATAAAGTTCAACTGTTGTTTCCACAGGTCACTTTCTGAAGAAAATCTCCCATCCCACTTCAAGCTTCTGAAAAGACTTGGGTTAAATATTTGGAGGAATAAATTTTTACTTTACGTGAGGGAGGTTTTGCACACTCTTTCTCAAGCATGTGCAATCCAAGCCTGGGTGCTGCGTGCAGTGCAGCAGCAATCTCCCAGTCCATCCAGTGGCTGCCCCTACCCCATGCCATTATGGCAGCAGCTCTTCCCTGCTGAGCAGCCTGGTCAAAGCTTGGTGGATGTAAATGGAGACTAACAGATATGAGCACAGTGAGGCAGTGGGTGGCACATTTCAGCAGTGCCAGTGGCAACAGTGGGTCTCCTCCACTGGTGCAGATTTTTATGAGTGCATCATGCAGGTTCCTGTTCATTGCTGGCAAAAGTGCATAGCTAATGGTGGTGACTGTTCATAGAGTCATAGAATCATAGGATGGCTTGGGTTGGAAGGGACCTCAAAGATCATCTGGTTCCAACCTTCCTGCTATGGGCAGGGTGGTGGCTGCTGGAAGACTGTTTTGTAGCAGAGAACTTGCTCTTTTCAACAGTGTTATTGTGCTCTTTGATTCAGTTGTAGTTTCCATGGAAATAAATAAGAAGCATTACTTTTGGTGCAGCCTACATATACATGGCCCAAAATGATCCCTCTTTACTCAGTGCAGCCCAGGCAAGATGAAAGCTTGGATGCCCGCGCCCTTCCTCATCTTTATTGACTTGTAAACGGGTAAGACACTTGTGGGCATTCTTTTGAATTCTGTATCATTTCAGATACATTTTTTTTTTTCACAGCATGATTGTATTTTTAATTAGCTAGTACAGAGTCATAGAATCACAGAATATCCCAAGTTGGAAGGAGCCCAAAAGGATCATTGAGAACAAATCCTTTTACACATCTAATTTTGTATATGTTCTGTGAGTGCAAATATTAATTCAGAAATCTCCAACTATCTAATAGGAAAGACAAATAGATTAGAAAAAGAGACTGACAGGAGAAATACGTAAAACAATGCAATATCCATCCTTCACTGCTCCTATTAAAAAAGCCATAGATTTTTTTTTTCATAATATATTCCCCGCGTTTAAAATAGAGCTGCAAGTTATACGAAGGGAAATACGCAAGACCATTTTGTTGGATTTCCTGTATGATGGGGAACATAAAGAACTTCGGAGTATATAAAATGCAGATGATCTGCCAGTGTCATTATAGCATTGAACTACAGAAAACAAATACCACTAAACAAATACAAACTGAACCTTAATAGAATACTACCTGCCAAATTGAAGACTGGCCCTCTTTTCTAAAGCCTTCTTAGACTGGCCTGTTTGCATTGTGAATTAATTGAATTAGATGTGTGAAAAGATGTGTGACACATGCATAATGATGGTTGTATTCAAAACCAAGGCTGTAAATATGGTTCAATAACGTTTTCCATGTAAAAGCTTTTTCTGATGCTATAACCTATAATTGGCAGAAGCCAAAACCCCTTAGATTAATTAAGGTCTATTAAAGGAAAGCTGTACAAAGCAGAAAATTGATTTTCATTACTGATTATACCTCCCTGCCCTTACTCTCAAATCTTGCAGGGTACAAACCTGCTCCCAGATCAATCTTCTTGCTTTGCTGGAGTCTTGTAAAGTGCTCACTAATGCTTTCTGTGAGAGATTCCATCATCTTCAAGGTGGGGAGGATGATCACTATTACAGAAGAGCATAAGGGCTTACCAGCTCTTTATGTCTCAGGCTAGACAAGGGCATACAGAAAGCACAAACTTCTTTCATGGCAGTTTATTGCTCCCTTCAGAAGAACAACATTCCTACTTCTGCTGACCCAACTGGTAAGACCCTGACTTTGCAACTGTTAGCACGCAGGGAGGAGCCTATGCAGATAATTGTAATGCAGAGGGAAAGACTACATGGATATCTGTTTTGAAAGACCTCAGCGCTGGAGAACAGAGGTCCCCTAACGGAGAGAGGAAAATCTCTCCCTCGGAAGCTGTTTGCCCGTGGGAGACCCTGCACCCTCAACCTGGTGGTTCCACGCTATGTCACGAGATGGCAGTATTTAACTTCCACTGTTCTGTTATATGTACGTTTAAGATGAAGGTCGCTTTCTGCAAATGGATATTATTTCAGTGCACATATTTCCTGCCTGGTTGTGAGCAGCTCCTTCTGCATATGTTGGACGTGGTGCTCAGCACTTGGACTTCAGCACCTCTGAGCTGCGAGGACAGCTCTCCAAATTGGAGAGTGGGGACCACTTGGTATGTTTCAGCATTTTCCTTACTCACATTCATTTTTCATGACTACAGCTATATGTATGGACTTCCACACACCAGGTGAGTACCACCTGACTACACTGATTTATTCATTGGTCTGTTTTGTCTTTGCTTTCCAGGAATAATCCTTTGGTCAAGTGAGTTGGATCACGAGAAAGCAGAAAGCAGAAAGGGAGCTCCCATTTGCAATGGAAGTAGACTGAACATAACAGAAGGTATTTGGCAGTCTTTGAAGGTTCAAGATGCAAATATTACATTGAAGCTTGGTCAGGTGAATAACTGGATTAGTGGAATCTGTGTTTGAAATACAAGTAACCAACATGCAAGTTTTTTTCTAATCAGAAGCTAATAGTAAGAATATCACTGAGAAGATGGAATGTTATTCATTGAAAGCAAAACAATATAATTAGTGTGATTTGACTTCATGAGAGAAATGTTAGTGGGAAGTGTTAGGCAAGTAATTTGCAGTGAGGAGGAAAACAACTCAGCACTCTTGTACAAGGTCACAGCATCACAGAATCATAGAATCATTGGTTGGGAAGAACCCTTAGAGGTCATGCAGTCCAACTCCCCTGCAATGAACAGGAACAACTGCAGCTTGATCTGCAGGCTACTTGGAGCCGCATCCAGCCTGACTTTGAATGTCTCCAAAGATTCAGCATCCACCATATCTATGGGCAGCATATTCCTGTGCCTTTCCATCATCATTGTAAAAATTCTTCCTTAGATCTAATCAAAATCTCCCTTCTTTCAGTTTGAAACCATTTCTCCTTGTGTTATCACAACAGTCCCCGCTAAAGAGTCTGTCCCCTGCTTTATTATAGCTCCTTAAAATAGTGAAAGACCACTATCAGTTCTTCCCAGAGTCCTCTCTTCCCAAGGCTGAACAGCCCCAGCCCTTTCAGCTTATCCTTTTACAGGAGGTGTTCCATCCCTGGGATCATTTTTGTGGCCCTCCTCTGGACATATTCTAACAGGTATATGTCACTCCTGTACGGAGAACTCCACATCTGGATGCAGTACTCCAGGTGAAGTCTCACCAGCACAGAGCAGTGGGGCAGGATCACTACCCTTGACCTGCTGACCATGTATATCTATTTTTTAATGCAGCCCAGAATATGGTTGGCTTTCTGGGCAGTGAGAGTACATTGCTAGCTCATGACCAGCTTCCCATCCACCAGTATGCTCAAGTCCTTTTTGGAAGGGCTGTGTTCTATCCCTTCATCCCACACCTTATATTGATAGGAAGAGTTGCCCTGGCCCAGGTGCAAGACCTTACACTTGGCTTTGTTTAGCCTCATGAGGTTCACCTGGACCCACTGTTCAAGACTGTTTAGGTCCCTCTGAATGGCATCCTCTCTCTACAGCATTCTCATCATCTTCCCAGGGTACCTGTTGCTTCTTCCACTGCCTGTGCATTTTCCTCTCACTTCCTGTTTGACCAGCATGTTCCAGTTCAGCTACGTTGGTCTCTTGTCCTCTTTTCCTGACTTCCTATACTTGTGGACAGAGACTGTGTCCTAGCGAAAGCTTCCTTGAAGATCTGTCAGCTGCACTCTGCTCCCTTGTCCTTGAGGACAGATTCCCACAAGGTTTTGTTGACCAACTCCCCGAAGAGCTGGAAGTTGGCTTTCCTAATATTAAGCTTCCTGATTTTACTCTTTGCCTGTCCAATATCCCTCAGGCATGTGAACTCCACCATTGCATGGTCACTACAGGCAATCGCCAATCCTCATGTCACCAATCAGTTCACTAGTGTCGGTGAACAACAGGTCCAGCATTGCATCACCACCTAGAAGGATTTTTCACTCAGAAAGTTATCCTGAATACATTCCAGGAGCTCCTGTTTTACCTGCAGCTCACTGTACTACTTTTCCACCAGATGTCAGGGTGGCTGAAGTCCTGCAGCAAGGTGAGAGCCAGAGGTCATGATTCCTCCTGTAGTTGCAGGAAGAAGGCTTCATCAACAGGCTCCACTTGATCAGGCAAGCTGTAGTAAACACCAACCATGAGGCTCCCTTTGTTGCCTCGGTTTCTAACTCTCACACACAGGCTTTCAGCTTGCTTGTGGCCACTCTTCAGGGACAGCACTTCACACTCCATTCCTTCCTTGATGTAGAGAGTGATGCTCCCTCCCTCCTTCCTCACCTGTCCCTTCTGAACACCCTGTAGGTGTTTCAAATGTGAGATACAAGTGTGCAGCTGGTTTATGGCCCCTGCTAGCACTGTGTCCCTCTAACCTAGCTATGTCTTCCCAACACTGCTGGTTGGGGGTGCTCATGGAAAGTGGTCTCAGACTGGAATAAACCCCTGAGGAATACAGAGATGATACAGAGGAATTCAAATGTGTGACCTCTCTATTCCTTTAAATTAAGGCAGGTTGGAAACCTGAATGCTGTTATCTCTCTATATATTATGATACAGAGGAAGCAGACACAAGATCCTAATTATCTGAGCAGCATGCCTTCCAAAACATGTGGAAAGAGGACAACTGTACATTTAACTTCCTTAAGGTGATCCAAGATGCCAAGAGTTATAGGGTGGGGTTTGACTGAGATCAGATTCATGATTGTTTGATTTTCTTTGTTACTTAGGGATTATAAATTTTTATTTCTGTTCAAGAAAACTTCAAAACAATAATAAAAGCTCCGTCCAGAAAGGGAAGAGCACAGAGATACACAAATACGATAGCTCAAATCTTTCCTCCTCTGGCCTTGTGAGATGAATAGTAAGGGCAGTATGAAAAGAACAAAATATGACAAACATCTTGAAAGATTGAATGTAATTCTTCTCCAGACTGGTTGAAGTTGGCAAAACAGTGTATCATTCTGGACAATTCCATCATAGCATTAGTCATAGATACAATAAATCCTTTGTACAATAGTTTTCCAGACCATTCAGTAATGTCAATAGTGAAAAAATAAACTTTTGGGAATACTTCAGATTTTTCTGAATCAGGAAGCTGCTATGTTTAGATAATTTTCTGACTTAGTAAAGTTCTAAAAGAAATTTTCTGATGGGATGTTGTAGGCATGAAGGCATGATTCTCTTTGTATCAAAGCTGGCTGGTGGACTAATGGAGTTCATAATGCAAAATGTTTGGATCCTTAACCCGAGCCAGATGGAAACAAGAAATTAGCACCACAAAGAAAGGTTGAAAACACGATCTTACTATTTTCCTACTTTAGTACATATATTTTTTCACTTATAAATTCTTGCAGTCATGTGCTTCTTGCAAACAAGAATTTGAAGAAGAATAATGCACATTTCTTGGCTTGCAGTTTTCCAAGACAATCTCTTTAGTGACATTTCCCAGCTAAATAGGGCATTTTAAAGGCTGCATACAAGTTCTCAGAAAAGCAGATGTTAAAACCAAGGAGATTTGTGCATTTTGCTGGAGTAGCTCCCTATATTTCACAGAGAATATGTGTAACTCCCGACTTCATTCTCTCAGGATGTCTTTAGCTCTACAATTTGCAACTGATTATGAAGCACACAAGGATTTCATTTCCTGTAACATCACCCATAAATCACTGCATCTTACCAGGATTAATTTATCCAAATAATGATCAGAGACTTCTACAGGCTGCACTGTAAGTATGTACTTATTTACTGTAATTTTCACTCCCAATCAACCACCTAATTCACAGCTATAGAAGTGTTTAAATGCCCTGTTAAATGAAGGTACAAGCATCTGTCATTACCTGCTCTGAGCTGGTTTTGACACATTTGTTTAAGAATATATTATAACTTCTATTTTTTATTCCTTTGCTGAATCAAAGTCAAACATTTGAGGTGCACCCCCATATGGATACTAGTTTGGATACTGTCTAAATATAACCTCAGGTCCATGTCTCCATGGAGCATAATAGGAAGTTCAATAAAGAACATCCAGAATATCCATATGTTCTCATTATTAAGAAAAAAACAAACCCAACAAACACCTTAGAGTCAATATACAATGGGAATTACAAAATAGCTACAGAACATCCAAGTACATGTTCCCTTCTTATCTGCTTATCTGACTGTATTTTCCACTCATCTAGCAGGCGACAAGCAGCTTTCAGCTGTACAGGAGAGAACCCTGCAGGCCTTGGCATCTCTAGAGAGTCCTAAAAATAAATGTTGAAGTGGAGTGTCTGGGAAGATTGATGTACCTGCTGCAGCAATATCAAATAATGCATTTACTGTACAAGGTCCTGCCTGCCCAGAAGGCTGATCTTGACTTACTGTTGCACCTACATTAAATTCAGGCTTTTCATAAGAAGGCCAGAAAACATTCTGAAAATCTTTTACTGTTTAAGTATTGAAAAAAAAATGCAGGTAGAGACAAGTAGTGCTTTGTGCTGTTACGATGCAAATATTGTATTGTCAGAGAAGTAGGTAACTACCTTGCTGTTAAACCTTAAAATACAAATTCGGAAGCTTTTGCTAATTCATCCTTTGTGACTCATTCTGCAGAGTTCTCAACACTGATTACTTAGACATCCTGAGACCAGCCGTGCTTCATATATGTCCTTTGCAAAGTGTTCTACTGAAATTGCTTACTCCCTAATTATTCTAATCAGATGACAATTTCCTGAATGGCATTGTTGAATACCTTGGCTTGTTCATTCACTTTTGTTGCCCAGTGTAACTGCCATTGCAATATGATGAATTTTTTTCTTTCCGCTCAAGACTTTTATGTTTCATTTCATGTTTGTATTACTGATTTGGAGTCAGCTCTGTCATTACTGACAGACATTCATGTGACTTTTTCCAAGTGATTTCCAAGCAAAACATTCTGTGAAGAAGATTGGCATAAATATTCTTTGCTATAAGAAAAAGAGTGGGAAAGAGAGATTTAATTATCAAGACTAAATTGCTGTCTCAGACTTCCAGTGCCTTACAAATACTCAAAGAAGTCTCTTTAATTAAAGTAAAATTATACTTTATGTTCATTTTTTCCTTTTTTTTTTTTTTTTTTTCTATGTGTGCTTGTTTGTTTTTCCTGACAGGCTTATTTCTTTTTCTGTGTACCTGCCAAGAGAAAAAAGTTTGTTAGATGGTTTATTTAAAAGTAAGCAAGCTTGATTTTGAATAAACTGTGATGAAGTGGTTTCATGCTTTTCTACTATCCATTTTTAGCTCTTTCAGGCCTACAAAATTGTAACATTTTGTACAGACATTTTCTGGTCATGACTGTGCCCCAAGCTGGTTACCTGGGGAGAAGTTTGATGTGAGAGAATTAAAATTAAAAACATTCCACCTATTAGAGGAAGTGGGAAACTTTAAGGCTTTGTACCCCATTCTTACTATCTGTTGGACTTGCAGCTTTCTAAGCAGTTTGCCAAGCATTTGTTTTTTTTTTTTTTTTTTTTTTTTTGGTCAGAAATGTGTTTTTGCTACAACTATTTATTTTTAGATATTTGGGGGAAAAAATGAATGCCAATTGAAGAACAGCAGAAAGTTTTGGTGATGTTTGGCAGAAAAGAGTCAAGAGATTTCCTCTATATTAATTATGATCTTAGCAGAGGGTTGAACAATTTTCTTTGCAAAACAGCTTTAAAATGAAGAAAGACAACTGAGACAAGTTAGTGCATTAATCTTACTAATAACAAATCAATGGAACACGTTACTTAGGAAAGCTGAAGAATTCCCACCCTTGCACGTCTTCCCAGAACAGCAAAGAAAAGCATTAACTTCAGTAGCTGAGGCATGCTTGTTCCTATCTTGAAGTAGATTTTAAAAGTTCTTCCCAAGCCTACATTTGTATCAGCATGAATGATCATAAGCATTCACATCTAAACATACAGTATGCAGCTTTCACCTTTTCAATCTGAATGTGATGAAGATGGAAGACAGAGGAGACAAACTATGGGGATTATGATCTGAAGCTTGTCTTCATTGCAAATAATAAATTAGCATCTCTGAAATATTCTTTCAAGGCAGGGCCTTTCCAGAAAGAATGACAGTAGCCATGGTGCAAGAGCAGAACTAGAGCAGTAGAAGGTGGCTTCTTTTCAATGAGATTGCATGAGCAACTAAGGAGATGCACGTGTGTCTCTTGCTTTACAAAGCTGTAATTTGAGCTCTCTACCCCTCTCTCTTTACCAGTTCAGGTGTCAGCTGCACTTTAGTTTAAAGCCCCTCTTACAAAGTGACCACCAGATTCCATATTGAACACCATTTCTCTGAAGCTGCAAATGCATATGGTTAGAAAGACACCTGGACAGGAACAACATCTGAATTATAGTTTGCACAAAGATCTTCATCCAATTAGTGGTGAAAATCACACTGTGATGCTTAAAGAGTTACTCTCAACATCTGTTGTCTGGCAAATAGTTCACCAGACCTACACTGATCTATTAGAAAGGAGCAAGACTCAAGGCTTTGGGAGTTTCATTTCACAGGTTGCTGTCTTTACTTAAAATTGAGTGGTAGATATTGTAAAAAGAATGCTAGAAACATAGAGGCTGTAACACCTTCACTAGCTCCTTCCAGGTTTGCTCATTTTTAATATAACTTAGTGCAGGCAGTATTTTTCCATCAAACTGATTTTTATTGAAATTTTTCCATTGTATATTTCTGTGATGCCTGGATGCTTACAAAGTGAGATGCAATGAAAGCTTCTGGCTTTCAAATAAAGACAAAGGAGTCTGGGTTTCTTGACTTCTATCATTCTATTTAGTCAATGCAACTTTCAGACCATCCAGCTTACCATCCAGGCTATGACATTTGAAGACTGGTAGTGTCTATTATCTTAATCTAGATAAGAAGGAATTAACAACTTTGAATAATAGTCAAGTTAAATAGGAAAAGACATCTCTGGCTACCCAGGCAGGAAGAGACAAAAGAGTGTCTTCTGATTTGGCCTTCTTGAAAGTAAGGCTAGAAGACAAGCTACATGCCTTTGTGGAGTCATGAAAGTGGTAGAGCTTGATAAGTCTGCAGACCTGCAGTGATGCTTAGGAAAGAAATTGGTCAAATGAAATAACTAGAAGATAAATTGTAATATTCTTCTATCACAGCCATTACAACTTTGATTCGAGTTGTAGATTATACAGAAGTCACAGATTTATCTTATTTTGTGACAGAAGCTATAGAAGAATGTGTCAGAAGAATGTTTTCCATTTTTTTCATTTGCTATTTAAGTACCACGGAAATGGAAAAATTAGTAGTGAAAGACAGAATTAGTGATGAAAACTGAATTTACATTCCTTAGCAGAATTATCAAACCAAAAATGAGCCCAGGTCTAGATGAAGCTGCAGTGTTTTTTTTTGTTTAAATGGAAAGCAGAATATCTGAAGATCATAGAATGGCTTAGGTTCAAGGAGACATTAAAGACTGGGATAAACATGCAGGCAGTGTGTGTCTGTGGAAAGAAATCTTCAAGTGGAATACACCCACTGTGCCCATCCTGCTGGGTAATTACATTCTAGGTTACATCTCACTGAGGGTGTAGATCTTCTTTCCATCATTTGCCAGTAGTCCTCATCAGCTAGGGAGGTACCAGATGACTGGAGACTTGCCAGTGGGACACCCATATACAAGAAGAGTTGGAAAGAGGATTCAGGAAACTGTGGGCTTATCAGTCTGACATCAGTGCTGGGGAAGGTTGCAAAGCATTTTGTCTTGAGTGTGATAAGACAGCGCGTGCAGGATGACCAAGGGACTGAGCCTAGACAGCATGGGTTCATGAAAGGCAGGTCCTCCTTGATCAACCTGATCTTCTGTGACCAGGTGGCAATCTACTGCATAGGTGAAAGGATGTGGATGTAGTCTACCTGGACTTTAGAAAAACCCCTGACTCTGTGCTGAAATGTTTCAGTAATGCTTACATTAACATCTACCACAAGCCCGAATGTTTGAAATTATTGGAGTACAGGAAAAAGTGTCTTTAATGAACTAAATTAATAGAACTAAGCAGAATAGAATAGTTTAGTTAGAGGGACCAAGAAAGAATGTCAAGTCAAACTTGATATGACTGTTTCAGGGCTAACTCAAGTTGAAGCATACTATTATAAGCATTATCCAAATGCCTCCTGAACTTTGATAGGTGTGAACTGGCAAAATCTTTTCTCAGGTACTCCCCAAAACCTTGAATTTGAGGCATTTGCAGTAACTTTTCAACTTCCATTAATACCAGGAATTGCCTACCTGTTCATTTTTAGGTAAACACAAAATCAATTTTTATATTAAAACGTTATCACAATTTTTCTTCAAAATCATATTTTACCAAAATTTTTTGTATAACATTAGAGTATTTTATCTCCTGAAATCTCTTTTTTCATTTTCTACCCTTTTTCCCCCCACAGAATAAAACAAAGAAACAAGCAGAAACAAAGGAAAGTTTTCAAAGCAAAGCTATTAATTTACATGTGGGATATGAACAGCATTGCCTTTCAAAGCACCTTAATTATTTTAAGTGTCCAAGTTGAAACAACACACCTTTCAATCTGGTTTAAAAAAAAAAAAAAAGCAAAGCAATACAAAAAACTGCCCCTTTTTAAATGACACAGAAGAGCTCTGAGGAGGCAATGCAACACAAACTGGCTATCTAGATGTTCCAAGCTGATTACGAGCTCCCTCAGCCTTGACGGACATTTATTGGCGTTGGTGCATTCAGTTTCAATGAAAACACATCCTCCTTTTCCTCCCTACTTTCTGCATCTTGTCAATCTCAGGTGACGATGAACATGTTAATTGAGTGCCTCGTTAATTTATTAATGAGTAATGACAGAAAGACTAGTGCTGAATGCTAATAAAATTTGTCTTTCAGTGAAGAACCATCCATGTTTTAAGAGAACACCTTTAACTAACTTTCATTACTAATTTACACGTCATCGTACATTATACTTAAAGATCAACCACAACTGGCAAATTGCTGCATTATTATGGAGGTGAATGTATTGAGTAAGAAAGAATTACATGCACCAGACAACAGTTGTGGCTTTCAGTTGTATTGTGTTACAAGGAGAGATGAAACTGCATTAACATTTGAAAGTAGGATGCCGAATAATTATATTCAATTAACTAAGGACTCCTCGGGCAGTAGCCCAGAAGGGAACTACACGAGATGAGACAAGAAAGATGGTAAGCAAGTGAACTGTTTTACATAGTCCTGTGCTCATGATTCAAGTACTGTGCTATGGCTGCTAAATTTACGGCTATCAGGAATGAATACCTGATTTAATCCCAGTGGAAGTGGCACTGCTTACTGCTTTACAACAGTTCTGCAAGCCTCCCTGGAGCATTCGGGTTGCATTTGGCTTGGTTTGCAGAAGTGCTCACTGACATGCCCATGTAGATCTGCTAAAAAGCTAATCTGCATGGTCTTCTCAGTGCTTGGTGACTTCAGGACATCAGCAGGTTTATTTGCAAAGATTTTGGCATGCTAACAGTTGTTACTATAAGTCTAGCTGCATCCCAGTGGAAGAAGAACACTGAAAACTCCTTGCAAAAACAATCTTCTCTGCAAATGCCTAGTGCTATAAATAAGCTTTATTTTGGAGTTTTGGACTTCTGTCTCACACAAGTTGCTCATGTACCAGTGAGAACTTCATAATCTTTTTGTTTCATTAAAATAATGAGCAACAAGCTTATGTTCTCCTTTATAATGCATATTATGCCTCATAATGCAACATAAGCTTCTGTGAGTCCATATAATGCAGCACTCCTTTGTTCTCTTAAAGAACTGCTTTTCCTGTATGCTCTGTGTGACATCAGATTCAGAGGTGACAGAAGAATGAGTAAAGTAATAGTTTTGGAAGAGATAAATGACTTAAAGATGGCCAACCAAGAACTGACCAGTTTCTTACCAAATTGGAATGCTTTGTTACTTTCTCTTTTGTTAAGAACTGCAATGCCTGCATTACAACCTGGGTGCACAAATGGCTATGGCAGCATTTCAGCAACATCATCCCAAGTCACGTCTCAAAGATTCCTTCTGAAAATTCTGATGAGACTAGCAAACTCAAAATGGAGAAAAGGAGTAGTGTCTTTTAAGCAACACAATATCACGTGCCAGTGGGGTTTCCTGTGCAGTTTTCTCAGAGCCCTTTTCTACATGGCAATCTGCTAAACAGGTAGCTCTATATCTAATGTTTTTCCCTTTAAGAGAAAGACACCTTTGATTTTTCAAATGTGTTGCATTTGCTAAGTTAGGGTCCCTGACATCTTTGGAGGGTGTCCAAACTGACATCTTTGCCTTTAAATTAAGAAATGTCTTTATCTGAAAAGCATGTGGCTGGGCAAGTTTATTTTCTCTCAGGAAGTCTTTATAGGGATCAAAAGGAAATCTACTACTGTCTTGATATAATATTGGGGAAAAAAAAACAAAAAAAGGAAAGTTACTCCTAATTCCACTCTGCTAGATGCCTGGAAAGCTCTTCTGTAATACAGGAGATACTGATTATGATTGTGTTTTCCTAAATTTGGGAAGAATCAGTATCGCATGCTTATCTGAATTGCTACAGACTGCACATAACAGTACTAAAATGAGGGAGGAATGTGTCCACTTGTAAGAATGCAGTGCAATCTCCGCCATCCATTGGCTTCCAAAAGGAAAAGCATTTTCCCAGAGTCTCATGTCTCAATGCAATTTTAGGTTGTGACCATTTTTGAAATTAAATTTTGGCATGTTTGTAATGAGATCATTCCTTTTCAATACAAGACCATAGCAGCAGTGTTTAGAAAATACTGTCCATGATTTTTTTTTTTTTTTAATAGAATAATTAATTAAATCCTTTTTTGGGTCCTTTCCATGGAAATTGTTTCAGTCAACTCAGGCACCCTGGTATGTCAGTGAAGAGCTCTTTATATATCAGTCCTTCATAGTTGTATGTTACTACCAAGAAATGTTTTCTGGTATTTCTCTTTTCTTTATTCCTGATTTGTTGAGGATCTTTGTGAATAACATTTTAAAGAAAACAAATCCTATAATTTTTGTTATTTCATGTAGTTGCATGATTGTTTATTGATTTAAATGACACTGAGTCTGCACCAGTGCCTAAACTACCTTTTATGAGCATGCTTACAATTTCCTCCTTTGAACCCTATGGGAACAAGAACATTTATGCACATTATCACAGATTTTTTTTTTTTCCCCAAGGTTTTCTTTTATAAAGAAGATAAAGGGGATAAAATAATGTAACCTGCATGTCAGGTGTAATTCATATTGTTTAGAGGGCTCTTGGAAGAACTACGGGTACAACAATGATGAGGGCAGGAATTAAAATAAGATAGAACAGCAGAGAATAATTTAATGAGTGTGACGATGTCTTTAAGTGGCTATCTCCAGAGACAATATTTTTTCATTATCTATCCTTGGGAAGGACAAGCTAGAGTACTTTAAGGCAGGTGTGATGGTACCAGGTTTTCAACTCATGGACAGGACATAGCGTCAGCATTTTTTGCCATGGATGCATTAGTTGTTGCTTGCATATAAATTCTTTACACAGCAGCTCCTAAACAGTATGTGTATACTCAAGCATGAGCTTCTTCCTTAGGTTCCTAATGGTTTTTTAGAAGTTTGAATAGTATTTACTTTCTTCACAGCAAGTTTTTGCATGTGGTTACAGGTTTGGCACATTCTGTTCAGGTAAAAATCTGAAAACTGAGTATCCAGATCCAGGGTGAATGAAAGACTGCATGCTTGGTGCAATATTCAACTTCCAAACTGAATATAGCTGAGCTGGAAACACTTGTGGATTTGTCAGTGCTCAAGTAAGATATGAAGAGATAGCGGATATATAGTTATATGACATTTAACAGAGATATGCAAGCAGAAGCAATATCTTTAGTAAAAGAAATCCAACTTCATTTTCTCAGTGATGACAGTACAACCCTTAACATTTCCATGAGACTGAGCTGCTCTAACTGGTAGACTGAATTCAGCTTTCCGTTGTCTCCTACCGGTTTTATACTAGTAGAGTCCCAGTGGTTATGTTGCTCATGTGCTGGTGTAAGGCTGGACTGGCAGGGAGAAAAATTAACTCTACTGTCACTGAATAATAACCAACCATAGCATCCTCTTTTACAGCAGAAATTTGAATTATTTTACGTAGCCAGTGCAAAGAAAGTGAGGCAGTGCTCACAGCCAGCATTATCTCAGATTGCATCTTAAAGATGTGGCACAAGAAATACCTGTGTGTGGCATGCATAGCAGTTGGTAAGTAACTGGGAAGGAGAGGAATGTACATTGGTCTTGGGCTGCAATAACATTACAGCTTTTTTTATTTTATTTTATTTTTTTATCACATACTGCATTAGAAATATGTGCCTGCCTACTCTCATGGCTTTCTGCCTGCTTTAGCAAGCTGCTGGTATTTCATTTATGGCTCAGCCCCTTGCTAAGAACTATTCTTGTAAAGAGGTCTCACCCTGTGTCATACTCACTAATGTAGTAAACAATTTAGAGCTCAGACATGGAGTCACAGTATCCCTGAGATCTTCTGCCTACTTAAGCATCTAAGCCAGTGCTAATCTGACTTTGGACTCTCCTTTTTAACTGTTAAGAGGAGAAAAATGAGTGCTATTGGGTAACTGGGCCCTGTCATATATCTGCTGTTTTGTCTTGACAGCTTCCAAAATGAAGTCAAAGCCACACAGAGTTACTGGACTGAGGTGTTACTGTTAGTAGCTTTTGTTTTTATTGCAAAGTATCAGTGATGAGGAATGCAGAACTCACAGCACTCAATAGATGCAGACTTGTGAAGATGGGCAGCTCACTCTGATCCTGTAACGCTTGATTCTCTGGGCTTGACCTGTCTGTTGGTGTCACACCTTTCTGGCACAGCCTTCATCTTGCTGGACACTGAAGACTGAACAGAGTGACTTGAGGAAATGAAGGTATTTCTTTGCCTCTTGAAATAGATGGGGAGTATATGAGAAGAACAAGTATTTTCCTATCCAACTATAAGATAATCTTCAGATAAATGCGTAAGCCTTGGTTAGCTCTGTTTCCACTGTTAATGTAACAGGTCTGTGATGTCACTTGGCAAACGAACCATTATGCAACCTTTAAAGCTCTTACGCAGCATGCTCAAAGGGCACATAAATTTCAGCTTTTCTTAAAGTCTTATGAAGTCCAGAGAGCTTAAACATTTAGACACATTGAACTTGGATGGATTTCCTGCATTACTGAGTCTGCTCAACCTCCTATTTTGGGCAGCCATGTCATATGAGCTCCAGAAAGAAGTTAGCAAGTTCCTTACACATAAATATTTGGACTTTTTGGAGCAGGGAGGAATTTTAAGTAACGAGTCAGTTATCTTTAGGGTAATGAAATACACCAATATCGAGTAGTGACTTCTAAATATGATTATATATTCTGAGCACATGGCATTGGCACATGCATTTGTAGATTAGGTGTGGAACTGTATGTGCATTTTGGATTTTCATGAGTGTGACTGAACTGAAAAATATCTTTTCTGCTTTTAGGGTAATGTGTAACTTTATTTGATTGCACTGATCTTCTACCTTTTTTTATACCTTATTTATCCTTCTAAAGCACAACATTTCAAAATAAAGCTCTGAAAAACAAAGGAGATGGAAAGAAAATGCTTCACTGGTATTCATACAGTATTCAGAGCAACTATGCTGAGTAACTGTTTCCGGATCAGCACCAAAAAGGTCTCCTCAGTTCAGAATTATGTGTGTTAATTTTATGTTACAGCTGCAAAGAGGAATGCAGATAAGAATTTATTTGAGAATTCAGAGTTATAGAAGTAAGAGTATCCCACACAATGTCTGCAGATGGAGAGATGCTGTCAGGCCTGCAATCTGCTACGAACTGACTCCTCTGAAAAGAAGCTGCTGGTTTCTAGTGTGTTACCTAGGTCAGATATGGCAGTGTCCCAGCTCTTCTGCATATAATTTTAATGATGCAATTACATATATTAAAAATAGTAAGATTTTTTCCTTGTTCTATCTTTCAGTTCCAAACTCTGACCAATTTTATTAGCATCTTGGTTGAATCTGCTGCAAGCTTTCCCATCAGTTCTTACTAATTATCTGCTTTAATGTGTTCTCGGCATTAGATCCCAAGTAGTCGCAGGAGTCTCCTTGCACTGGGTAACATATTGTTTGCCTTGCCGTAGGGAAAGGACATGACAGAACTTGAAATGTGAAAATCTGAAGTTTGAAACAAAAAGGAGGGATGTTGAGATGCTGCTCAAGCCGGCCTTCGCAATTTGAAATGTGGCCATTAATGCTTAGTACTTCTGTAGTGTTTTTTAATTCATGAGGTAATTTTTGTATTAATAACTCAGCAGAAGGTTTCACTGTGTCTTGTCTGGTTCTGCCTTTTCTAGGTAATGACAGTCTTACTTTGCTGTTCTGATGCCAGTCACACATGTATTTATTTGCTCATTTATACAAGATCTTCTTCTCCTTGAAAGAGACAACAGAAATAGCAACAAAATCACTGCTCAGAAATTGCTTCTTATTGCAATGCCTATCAAAACAACCAATGCAACTACCCACCTTCTTTGAACAAAATTTCTAGAGAGGTTGAAGGAGAAGGGACTTCATAAAGCTTTTTTTTTTTTTTTCTTTCTGGAAAAACAAGTAATTTTTAACACACAGGAATTCTGAGACAGTGATGTTTTTATAACGATGGTGGGTTTTGTCCCATCAGGAGCAACATGTATTTGTTGAATTTCACTAATGAGTTTTTCATGTGTGTTTTTCACATGAATATTTGCTCCAGAACAAATCATGGGAGCTTTGAACTACGTTTGCCTAGCATTCCTGTTCCACAGAATAAAGGGGTAAAAGAAATGTGTAGTCATGTTGGTGAACTCCCTGTTTATAATCTTTTGCTAGATTTCACCCTCAAAACATCAGATACTTTATTTTCACTTCTCACATCTCTGTATACAATCTGTAATCGTAGAATCATAGCATGATTTGTGTTGGAAGGGACCTGAAGTTCCAACACCCTGCCAAGAGCAGGGACACCTTCCATGAGATCAGCCTGGCCGTTAACACTTCTACTGATCCTCACAATAAAGAATTTCTTCCTAATATCTAATCTGAATCTACCTTCTTTTACTTTAAAACCATTATCCCCTTTCCCATCACTTCACTCCCTGACAAAGAGTTCATCCTCACCTTTGTTTTAAGTCCCCTTTAAGTACGAGAAGGCTGCTATAAATTCTTCTGGAGCCTTATCTTCTCCAGGATGAACATCGGCTCCCTCAGCCTGTCCTCATAGGAGAGGTGCTCCAGTCCTCCAACCATCCTTATGTCTTTCCACTGTAACAGTACTATCACATCCAAGTTTTTCTTATGCTGGAGGCCCCAAAGCTGAATGCTGTACTCAAGGTGGGGTATCACAAGAGAAGTGTAGAGGGGGAGAATGACGTTGTTTGATCTGCTAGGTATGCCTCATTAGATGCTGCGCAGGATACCATTGGCTTTCTGGGCTGCAAGCACACATGGCTGGGGCATACTCCATTTTGCATACTCTGTTTTTCTTCCACTGATACCTCCAAGTCCTTTTTCACAGAGCTGCTTTTTATCCACTCATCATCCAGTTTGTATGAATGTTTGAGATTTCCCCATTGCAGGTGCAGGACCATTGCAGTTGGCTTGTTGAGCCTCATGAACTGCATAATTGCATAATTGCTTAGCTTTATCCACAAACTTGCTAAGTGCACTCAATCCCACTGTCCATGTCATTGATGTAAAACAATAACAGCTCCAATATAGACCCCTGAGGACACCATTTGTCACTGGATATCAAGACTGTCTTTGAATATGACCATCCAGCCAATTTCTTACCAAATGAGTGGTCTATCCTTCAAATCAATGCACCTCTCCATTTTAGAGGAAGGACAGTGTGAAGTGCATTGCACACTTTGAAGTAGAGGACATCAGTTGTTCTTCCTTTATCCACCAGTGCTATAACCACATAACAGAAAGCCACCAAGGTGAGACTAACTGGCCCATAGTTTCTTGGATTTTCCTTTCTTTCTTTCCTTTTATTTTTTTCTTATACTACAGTCTCACCTTGAATGCTGTGATCCAGTTTGGGCACCAAACCAGTATTGGAAGAACACAAAACTGTTAGAGAGTTTCCAAGGGAGAGCTACAAAGATGAGGAATTGTCTAGAGAGCAAGCCAAATGAGGAATGTTGAGGTCCATTTATTTGTTCAGGGTAGAGAAGAGGAGGGGAGGCCTCAAGGCAGCCTAGAGCTTCCTTACAAAGGGAGCAGAAGGGTAGGTGTCAACCTCTGCTCTCTGGAGGCAGCAACAAGACCTGAGGGAACAGCATGGAACTGTGTCAGTGTTTTGCGCATCAAGTTGGCACTATGGACAAGCAGACCTTTAAAAGAGGTGTGATGGCAGAAAGGAATTCAGTTCTTAGTGACAGATAGGGGCCAATGAATGCTGCTACTTTAAGAAAATCCTGGGATTTTCTTAAAGCTGGGAAAATCCTCAGAATTTTATCAAAGAAAAGACGGATTAGAAAAGAGCACAAATAAAAGAGCACAATAACACTTTTTAATGGAGCAGATCCTCAGCCTACAAAACGTTGTTCTTCAAAAACCACCACCATACCCACAGCAGGAGGAGGTGGAACCAGGTGATCTTTGAGGTCCATTCCAACCTAAACCATTCTATGATACTGTGATTCTATGAACATAGTCACCACCATTGGCTATGTACGTTTGCCAGTGATGAACAGGATCCTGCATGCTGTGCTCATAAAAATCTGCACCAGCAGAGGTCGCTACTCGCTGTTATCGGCACTGCTGTAACGCACCACCCACTGCCTCACTGTGCTCGCTTGTACTGTTTGGTCTGTTTTAACGTTCACCAAACACAGTTCTTTCAGTCTCTCCTCGTAGGGCATATTCTCCAAGCCCTTCACAAGCCTCGTTGCCCTTCTTTGGACCTGCTCCAGCACCTCCATGTCCCTTCTGTGCTGAGGTGCCCAAAACTGAACACAGTACTTGAGGTGAGGCCTCACCAGTGCTGAGTACAGGGCAGGATGAGTTCCCTAGTCCTGCTCACCACACCATTCCTGATACAAGCCAGGATGCCGTTGGCCTTCTTGGCCACCTGGGCACACTGTTGGTTCATATTCAGCTGATCATCCATCAGTACACCAAGGTCCCTTTCCATCAGGCAGCTTTCCAGCCACACCTCCCCAGGCCTGTAGGGTTGGCTGGGGTTGTTGTGACCAAAATGCAGGACCTGACACTTGGCCCTATTGAAATTCATACTGTTAATCTTGGCCCATCATTCCAGTCTATCCAGGTCCCTCTGTAGTGCCCTTCTCCCCTCAGACAGATCATCACTCCCTCCCAGCTTGGTGTTGTCTGCAAACTTACTGAGGGTGCACTCAATCCCCTCATCAAGATCATTAATAAAGATGTTAAAGAGAAGTGGACCCAGTATTGAGCCCTGGGGGACACTGCTCGTGACCGGCCACCTACTGGATTTAACTCCACTGACTGCAACTCATTGGGCCTGGCCATCCAGCCAGTGTTTCACCCAGCGGAGTGTATGCCCATCCAAACCATGGGCAGCCAGCTTCTCCACAAGGATGCTGTGGGGGACAGTATAAAAGGCCTTACTGAAGTCCAGTGGACCACATTGACAGCCTTACCCTCATCCACTAAGTGGGTCATCTTGTCATAGAATGACATCAGGTTTGTCAGACAGGATCTACCATTTGTAAACCCATGCTGACTGAGCCTCATCCCCTGGTTGACTTTTAACTGGTCCATTATGGCTCCCAAGATTATCCATTCCATCACCTTCCCTCCCACTGAGGTGAGACTGATAGGCCTGTAGCTACCAGGATCATCTTACCAGCCCTTTTTGAAGATGGGTGTCACATCTGCCAGTCTCCAGTCCACTGGGACACCCCCAGTTAGCCAGGACTGCCTAAGGATGATGGAGAGTGGCTTGGCAACCACATCTGCCAAGTCCCTCAGCACTCTACAGTGCAATCCATCCAGCCCCATGGACTTGTGAGCATCCAGACCCAACTTGAGATGTTTCAAAGGAACCTGTGTTCATAATACAGATGCTCAGCGGTGGGCTTACTTTCAAATTTGACCAGTAAAACTGAAGAATCCAGATGATTTAATCACTGGCAAGCCTAATCTTTTGCATCACCAGCTGGTTTTGAGAGACACCTCACAGACTCTCACAGCACTTGGATTGATTGTCCCCATGCTGATTAATCGTCCCTATGTCTCTCATGTTCTGGATTTGGACTTCCCTTTCTGAACATTTACTTGAACTTAATTGCAAGTTGCTTTTAAAGATGAATTCACAGGAGGTTGTTTTTAAGCTGACCTAACAAAGGAGATCTCAGTGTTTCAGCAGAGCAACAAAACAACGGTGCTTCTATCTTACAATGGCTTCTTAATAACAATAAAGATGTCAGAACTCTATTAATGATTATCTGTTAGAAAGAAATACGATTGGTAGATGTATCATATATTATTCTAGTATTATACTATGCAGTCCTAGAATTGCATTTCAGAAATGTTTTATTTTGCATGTGGTGTTATTTATTTTATATTTTACCTCTCTTTTAATAAAGCTTTTGCATAGGTTTGCCTAGGGCTTTAGAACTTCAATGAATAAATTGAACTCTGCATCGCCTCCTGATTCCTGTGAGAGATTTACTCATTGCTTCCATCCCAAACCCATCTGTGTGATGCCACTTACATTCATAAAATTAAAATGCTTGTTAGTCAAACTCATCACAGCTGCCAACTAATAAAAATATTACGGTAGCATTGTGCATCTGTCAGCCTATTTTGACTTCTGGATATTTGTGCCTGCTTTGTCACTGAGGACAGTTTTATACTGTTAAACTAATTATTTGGTTTCTTTTTCTGTTTGGATTGCCCAGCTCTCATGCAGTTCCATGCTGTTTTCCTCTGAGACTAATTACTTGGAAAAACAACTTGTATGGGAAACACTTGGGGTTGTGTTGGTATGAGAACTGCTGCCAAGGTGGTGCCAAGTGTACTTCATGTATACATGAAGCCCAGCTGAGATACTGCAAGAAGGGAAGGAGAAGTTAAACTTCCAATTGTAACTAATAGAATTCAGTGCAACTATAAGCAAATCTTGCAAGCAAATTAACTAAAACTTTAAAGTTATTTTGTGATACTCAAGGAAATCAAAGGGACCCAAACAAACATAATAAAATTTTAGCATTGTAAAGGTTTTTCTCTTTCTGAAATCCTTTGTGGCCCAAACCGTAACATTTTCTTGGCAGCAGGTTATTGATTAGTCATTCACTGTCATCTGCATAATTGCAACCGTGTCTGTACACTGAAGCCAGTGTTGTAACCCCTCCTGACATCACACAAGATGGTGCTTAGGCACCAAGTTGGTCTCTGCCCTGTGCTGTGTCATGGTGTACTCTTTAATCCCTTATTTCAGCAGTCTTTCTCTCTCTTTTTCATATCCTGAGCACCATCCTTACTTTTCCATAGATCCAAACTTCTGCCTTACTCACGTAGCCTAGCTCCCACCAGATTAAACATAAACATGTGATTTCTGTGTATGTTTACTTCAAAACTTACGTTGGCATCACACTCCACAGTTAGAAACTAAAAATTCTCCTCATGTTTATCAGCTTGAAACTTAACCCTGATACTAGTCACTGATCCACAGAATTGCAGGGGTTGGAAGGGACCTCAAGAGATCATTGAGTCCAAGCCCCCTGCAAAGCAGGTTCCCTACAATAGGTCACACAGGTCAGTGTCCAGGCCTGGGTATCTCTATAGAAGGAGACTCCACAACCTCTCTGGGCAACCCAGCACTCCCTTACTGTAAAGAAGTTCTTCCACATGGTACTATGGAACTTCCTATTTTCAAGTTCTAGGCCATTACTTCTTGTCCTGCTGCACACCACCCAGAAGAGCCTGGCCTCATCAATTTGCTTCCCACCTTCCTTTAGATATTTGTAAACATTTATCAGCTCCCCCCTCAGCCTTCTTTTCCACAGGCTGAACAGACTCAGGTTTTTCAGCCTTTCCTCATAAAGGAGGTGCTCCAGGCCCTTTATCATCCTTGTGGCCCTTCACTGGACTCCTTCTAGGAGATCCTTGTCTTGTTTCAACTGGGGAGCCCAAAAATGATCACAGTATTCTAAATGTGGCCTCACCAGGGGAGGTCAGCTTTTTATGACCACTGCTGGGGATAAGAGACAGATCTTCAGTCTTGTGTAGTTACTTATGGATTCACATTCCTGTGAATAAAGTAGATAGAGATCTAGTTAATGAATGCTGTTCTTCTATACTGCAGGTACTGCCTGTGGGAGAGTCTGAGTGTATGTCTGCCAGCAGTTCAAGACCTAGAGATATACACCAGCAGTGCAGTCAATTTTGAACACATTTCAGTTCAAAAAGTTCAAGTTCTCTGTCTGTATTTTTCTATCTAAACTGATGTGAAAAACTGAGATTTTTTTTCTTTATTCCCTAAACGTAAGGAATCAGAACTCCAGTTAAAAGCCTATTAAAATCTCACGGGGCTGTTATGACTACTGCGTTGACTGTCATTATTACCTGAGCACTGTTCTTAAACATGGAGGCAATCCATTAAGTTCATTCTGAGCATATATTTCAGTCATTGTACTACATTTCTAAGTTTAAAATTCTTTTACTGTGCCACCTGCAGTTTGTCAAATACATGTGGTGAGTTCTAAGTGAATTCAGTTATCCTTTATGTGCTCAGTGAAGATGTGTGAAGATTTTGGATTGCATTCCTTAAGGTATCTGCTTAATTTGTCATCATTTCAGCACTGAGAAACACAGAACCAAAGCTCATATGCACATCTCAGAAGTGCTCTAGAGTAAACAGTAAGTGTGACAAGTCCCAGGTTTTGAATATATATATATATATATTTTTTTTTAATAGCATGAATGTACAGGTGAAACTGGAAGCTTCCTAAAATGGGAACAGGCTTTAAATTTTCTCAGAAAACAAACTATGTGATGGTATTTTACTGAAAGATTTCCGCCAAAACAAAACAAAAAGTGGCTTAAAATCACCTTGCCTAAGCTAAAACCCAACTGATAGCTATCCCATCGTGCAATGACAATCACAAGAAAATAGGTCTTACAGCACTTGCAGTAGAGGGGTGAATACCTATTGCAAGAGGGAGTGGCCCCACCAATGATTCATACACTAAAATTGAATACTGTTTTTAAGATTGGAGAAAATATGGACCAGATTAACAGAATATTGTAGAGAAACAATAAATGCAATACTGCAATATTCGTATTTAGCAGTTCCCTGCTGAATGGGATGCAGCTGCGAGGATCATTAATCTTCTCTAATTCCTTGCCAATCTTGATACTACAGAAGAAGTGGGAGTAACAATAATGGAAGCTGAGTGGGGATATTAAATTTCCTTTTGTAATTTCCTGTTTCATTTGCATTCAGTAGTCTACAGTTCCATACAGAAGAGGAAATGAGAATTCAACAAGATATAAAACAAACAAGGATATAAAAAAGAGATGAAATAGATCATAAAAATGAAGAACTACCCAACCCTCAGTGATTTTTTAATCTTTATTAGAAATGTCTCAGAATTACACCACATAATGACAAAGAAGTATATTTGATTTATGTTTGTCCTTTGTGGTTCCCAAAATGCCAGAAAGCAATGTATAGAATTTTCCATCCTTTTTTCTCTCTGCTAGTAAGGGAGAGTATCCTTATTTTCCGATTAACATAATAGTTTGTATGTCAACACACACTCCAAGTGCACCTTCTCCATTAATGTACAGTTTCCTCTAGGCCTCAGTAGGAATATTCTACCTAAGCTGTTCCAATAGTAATGCCTCCCATTTATTTCCATGGAAACTGCAAGAGATATAATGTTGTTTGATAGAGCAAATTCTCAGCTACGAAATTCTACTTTTCAGCATAGTCAATACCACTGTCTATGCATTTTTGCCAGCAATGAACAAGAGCCTGCATGCCATGTTCATAAAAAACTGCAAGGCTGTCTGGAGCATGGCTTGTGTTTCATGTTGCTGTCATCACTGCTGAAATGCTTCACTGTGTTAACATCCCCTATCTGGTCTCCATAAACTTTCAGCATGTGCTGATGAATGTCAATGAATGTAATTTTTTCAAATTGGAGGCATTCAGTTTCTCCCCTTTTCTTTATAGGCCCTTCCATGTCAGATGCCATTTTCCAGACTGCCTTCCTACTGCTATCTTTCATATGGCATCAAAATGGAATCTTGGCAGGAAGGTTTAACTTCTACTGCCATAACAGCTACACCTGTTTCTAATATCCCAGTGCAACATGCTAAATCGGAGGCACAACTTTTGGAACAGCCCTTGTACACTTGCTACCATTTTAAAAGCTGCTGTGGAATATCTCAAATAGAAGTGAGTAGACCTGTGATCTTTCTTTTAAATCCTTTGACTACAAATCATTCAGTTCAGTTGCTGGATTACTTTGAATTTGACATTTCTTCCCAGGATAGAGCTCTGGTATGAGCACTTTTTCCCCATTCACCTACTAGCTGGGTGTAAGCATTCATCTCTCTTTCAGGACTGCCTAGCTGCAGTAGTCAGAAGTGATCTCCCAATAGCAAGATCTCCTTTCCACCAAGAGAACACTTGGTAAGAACAAACAAAATCACCTCTGCCCACAGTTCTGACAGCAGTTCGGTGCAAAGCTACTCAGCATGCGTTTACTGGGGGGTTGGTCTTATCCTACTCTTTTCAATATCCTACTGAAACTCTTAGAGTTTCAGAACTTCATGTTAACAGCAAAACAACTGGACAATTCTGAATGCTTTTGCAGTTTTTTAAGGCATTTGCCCTTACTACTTTTTTTTAATTATTATTATTTTTCCCCACCTTGCATCCAGAACTTATTTCATTTGATTGGATGAGCTGTGTAGGAAATACATAAACAGCAACCCTAGAGGCAGGTATTCATTCAGATAAGACTAAGGCCAACCCCTCTCAGTATGCCTGGTCTGACGGTTCAAGTTAAGTAAGAAAGCTAACCTGATCCTAAATGCAGAACTTCCAGAAGGTGTATTTATTTAGAAGAATCTTGTTCAAAATGTTTTCCCATTTGTATTTTAAAACTCATCTCCTCATACTCTTCATACAAATAACAATTATTATCCTGTCATAGAATCACAGAATTGTTGAGTTGAAAGAGACCGTGAGAGGTAATCTGGCCTAACTCCTCTCCAATGAACAGAGACATCTACAGCTAGAAGAACAGGTGCTCAGAGCCTCATCTTGAATACCTCCAGGGACTGGGTGCCCACCACATCTCTGGGCAACCTGTCCCAGTGCCTCACTACCCTTTTTGTAAAAAACTTTTTTTTTTTAATCCAGTTTAAATCTCCTTTTAGTTTGGAGCCATTTCCCCTTGTCCTACCACAACAGACCCTGCTAAAAAGTCTGTCCCCTTCTTTCTTGCAGCACCTCTACAGCACCTCCCCTACAGCTCTCTATATTTCACATTATTTGCTTATGCAACCTATTCTTATTTATTAAGAAGAACTTCATGGGATCAGTTTTAGGGTTACTTAAAACTAAAGTCTTGCTTGTGTTACACTCAGCCTTCAGATCAGCAAGAAAATTACTGTTAAAGGGACTGGAAGATTCTGGGAATGTTAGCTGATGGAAATGGAATACCAGCATTAAAAATAAATAGATTGTTTTATGTAACACCTTTTTTCCACAAAAGCAAGTAACAAAAAATGCCTAGACCTGAAGACTGAATCTATTAATAAAACACTGGAAAAGCTGCAACAAAAAGAGTTGACATGTCTTATATACAGTTCAGTCACATTTAATCATTAGAGGCTTTAAATACGCTTGTGCCTGTGAAATAAACCTAGAACCACAGTTCAACAAGGCATCTTTTTAATTAGATGTTACTTTCATGGGCATAATGTACTGTAATGGCTTTGACAGGTAGGTCTTTCGCAAATTCACATGGGTAATAGAGATATTGATAGGTAATAGAGATAATTAACAATTAAAGAAGTTTTTTCTTTAAGTTATCCTAAAGAGTTACTGATGAAGTAGTTGCTTGAGCTTGTTTCTTTTCATGTTCAGAAAATACTTGAAAGAATACACTATTTTACATCATGGGTTGTAGATCCTGATTTGGTACCAACTCCTCTGCTTTATATTTTAACAAGAGTTTCCACCATATGGTAGAATTTGTCCTTATATGTTTAACTAACAGTAATAAGAATGTTTTTGCCTTTATTTCATCCTGATTTCAAAAACTTGTAATAATTCTATACTGTAAGAAAGTATAAGAAACTATATTAACACTATTCCACCAAAACAGATGTTATCAAGTTCTCAAATGTCAAGAAGGTCTTTATGGCTAAGATGGAAAATACTTAATATAAAATAAAGGAGGGCAAAGTTTAATTTGTTCTCCATCTTCAATTGAAACACAAACCAGCTAATTTTGTTTGAAACCCCAATGGCCTCAAAGAATATTTTCAATTAGGTTTTCTCACATTGTTTTGTACACTCAAGAGATCTGAACATTTAATTGTTTTTTCTGCCCTCACTTTTGAGTTTTGCCTTTTTTTGATCCCTAAAACATATCTGTTCATTTCACAGCTATTAAAAGAACATAAGTATGCCTATGCCAATGGGATTGGTTAGAAAAATCAAAATGAGTAATATTCTGCTAGAAAATGTGGTGGCACAGGAAAAAAAAATACTTTCCAGGCTAAGACAGCCTTCCGACTAGGAGCACTGCCTTGCATTGCATTGCAAGGCACATCAACCTGAGCAGCATTATTAACTGGAAAATCTTCAGTTTTCATATTGTTCGTTTTCTGTAACTGCATCTTCACCCAAGCTATTGTAGAAGTTTTGGCACCAGCTGTCTCTTTCTTCTATTCACTTGGACTGTCAGCCCACATCAGAAACCACCACACCGTTCTCTCTTTTCCCAGTGCTCTCAGAAGCAGCTCAGCAAGGTCATGCACTTTCATAAATGTTCTTCTGTCTTTCCTCTTTATAAGAGAAAAGTAGAAATGTTAGAAATAACGTTTCTGAACCTACTGTAGCAAAGCTGGGAAAGTCTTCAAAAAAAGCTCTTCTGTGTGTGAAAGCTGTTAATAGTGGCTCCCTGTAGCTAACAACAGTTTAAGCACTGGATCAGAATGTGAAGCAGTGGTATCTCTTTGTAGAATATGGAACTCTGACTTCAGTCCACAGAGCTGGTACTACTGTACGTGTAGACATCAGCTGTCTCCCACACGGTGTCTGAAGCAGAAAGCAAATGCAAAGGTGTCCAAATGGACTTGCAGTTAGAATCATAGAATCACACAATCCTTAGAGTTGGAAAGGACCCTTAATGATCAACCTGTCCAACTCCTCTGCACGAACAGGGTCATCCACAGCACAGCCAGGTGCTCAGAGCCCTATCCAGCCTGGCCTTGAATGTCTCCAGTGATGGGGCATCCACCCCATCTCCGGGCAGCCTGCACCAGTGCCTCACCACCCCCACTGTAAAAGACTTTTTCTTTATATCCAACCCAAATCTCTCTTTAAGCTTGAAGCCATTTTCCCTTATTGCTATAGCACTTCTTCAGAATTTCCTTTGGCTTTGTTTCATGTGTGAATCTGATTGCCAAACTTGCAAGCCTGACTAAGAAAGATTTCTAAGCAAAGCTAAAAGTCATGAGATCATATATATTTGCCAGAACAGAGGAAATAATTACTGACAATTTCCTTTCTTCTGTGAACTCAGCAAGAAAAATGAAGGGTAAGAAAAAATTGTAGGATTGCCATTCTCTGTGAAGCATAAAGAAGCACTATAGATAACTTGCAATACAGAACAAATCAGTAGATCATTTTATTGTTGAGTTTAAAGGTGGACTTAATTGCTTTAGTAAGAGAGTCAAACAGATCATACTGAGTAATGTATTCATCTAACTGTGGTTCATGTGTTTCTCTTGAATTATTTCAACCAGATCTTGACATTTATCAATACATTCCTTTTCTTTTCTAAATAATTGACAAGTTTCACTTAATATAACTTCATATATCACAATTTAGCATGAACATCTCAGAATTCTCTAAACATTCTTATAATTATCCTGATTTCAGTGAGACAGTGCCTTTTTGTTTCTGATTTGTTTTTGTTTTTTTACTTCTCTTTTCCTTTTCTACCTTTTTTTTTTAATCTCAACCCACGAATTCTATTCTCATTCTCTCCTTCATTCTACTGGGAGGGGAGTAAGTGAATGACTGGTGCTCATTTACCTCCTTGGTTAGACCACAACAACAGCACAGAGAAAGGCTTCAGTGAGGTGATGTATATTCTTTAAAAGCCTGAAACATTTGTATTTTTTTCCCCTTGATGAAATTTTTTTCACAATTTGGTTCCTTTCTTACACCTAGCAATAGACATGTGTTTCCTTTAGAAAAAATGTCATAATTTCAAGGAATAATATTACAAAGGAATCTGAAAGATTGGGAGGGCATTTAAGAAGAAAAACAATTCTTTTATCATTACAGTAAAACACGTGAAAGGGACAGTCTGTTGTTAATAGGAGGCTGGAAATTATCAGTGGGGACTGGTAGACTTCTCTATGTGAGGTGAAAGATATCAGAAGTGAAGAATGCACAAATGCTGCTAAAGAAGAGGACCAGTAATACATTACACTACCTGGGTGCTGCAGTTTTCCATGGGATTTCATTCTTAGTCTTCTCCCTGGCACTACTTTGAATCACTCCAATGGTGTGCTGGCAAGCCCTATTGCAACATCGGTGCTAGTGTAAGCAATTGTTTCCTGGCTTTTATACCACTGATCTGTATTTGTCCTTTTTCTATTAAACAGTACAGTCATAGAATGGTGGGGATTGGAAGGGACCTCAAGAGATCATTGAGTCCAACCCCCCTGATAAAGCAGGTTCCCTACAATAGGTTGCACAGGTAGGCATCCAGTCAGGTCCTGAATATCTCCATACTTCTCTGGGCAGCCTGTTCCAGTGCTCCATCACCCTTTCCATGAAGATAAAACCAGTATAGATAGATAAAACCAGAGGGAGAGCTACCCAAAGGTAAGTGGCCTTCTTCATCTAATATTCAACCCACTGCACAAGCTTGATCCAGCACTTTTTTTGTAACATTTTTAGATCTAGGCATAACAAGTCCTATGTAAGTGCTGAATGTTGATTAATTGCTCTTATTACAAGCATTGCAAGGTTGGTATGCAGGGACAGTTCAGTACAAGGGCCCAAAGCAAGAATAATGAGAGATGAGTGGGAAAATACATTAGCTGTTGTGGAGTGCTGCATCACTATACAGAAAATGCTTAATTTTTCCCCTCTTCAAAAACTAATTGCTTTTTGTTAGTTTTTAACATCAAGTCAAAAGAAGGAAAAATACATGTGGTTCCTTTTGCATTAGGTTCTAAGTATGCATTAGAAAGTACCTAATGTGAAACTATAACTATTGAGGATAGTAGAAGAACCCCAAGGGCACCATATTCCCTTCTTAGAGAGACAGAGCTTCCTTGCAAATTAACATTATTAACAGGAATTATATATGCCTGTATTGCAAGGAGACTATCATCCCAAATACAGGACAGTACTGTGCAAATGCAATTAATGGCTCATGCTGTGTGATGTGCCGCTATTTTCCCATGTGTTGAATTGGAATAGAATTCAAAATGACAGGCAGTAAGAAAGGGCAAGAAACTTTAAGATGTGACTTTGTGTTTTATAAAGTTACAGTTTTGACATCACCTGGAAAGCGGTGCAAAATGGAAAAGAGGCTTTTAATTAAAGCAATTATACTTACAATATAGTTGTGCATAAAAACTAGTTGTGCATACAAATAGCTTGCTACACAGGAGGTTAATAAAACATAGAAATATGCTAAATGTATCTGTCATGACTGTTACTTCACTTGTTTCTGCTTGCAGCCATTTGTTTTTAATATATCAGCTTGATGAAGATCTGTTTTGCTTCGGATATTACCTAGACTTTGACTGACAGAGCAATAGCTGAAGGAGAGATGCTGCCGAAATTAAAATAACTAGTACTTCTGGGACAAATCAACATATCCCAGAACACAGTCAAGTGTTGATGTAGAGCTCTCAGTGCTAATTAGTATTTTGGTTGAGAGTGTGAAGATGCAGCAAAAAAAAAAAAAAAAAAAAAAAACAAATTAAGGTTTTAAAAGGTCAGCTTTGTGTTTAAAACATTGTTTTGTTCACAGGAAACTGCAGCCAACAACCCTCTCCCCAAACAGGCTCCATTTCTGAATGGCACCAGTGAAGCAATGTTGTTACCTGCTGTTATTTAGCTCCCCAGAATTTGCAAAGGGAAATTTCCATGTTTAGAAACGTTAGTACCACTGAGGACTTTTGCACTTAGAAAGAAACTAAAGAGACAGACCAAAAAACTTAGGATGATGGGTCATTCTGACAGCTGCCGTTGACTCGTGAGGACCACGGTGTGCCTGCCACATACACCAACAGCAGTCGTGTCACTGGGAGTGAGCCTGCCCTCCTCTGACCTCCTCAGCATTGCCTCCTGAACTGGAGCAGAGTGCCTTCTTCAGATTCAGGGTAGAAGCAAAACATCAGCTCTTTTTCTTTCTTTTCTTTATTTTTCCCTGAAAGACAGCTTCTGGATATCAGACTAAGGAGCCATAAGCTGTAGTATGGCCACAACCTTCTTTTGTCAGAAAACAGCAATCCCAGGGTATCTCAAATGAGAAACCCAGAAGTCTGTGTGACATCTGAGATACCCCCAAAACAAGCTGAACAGCACTTGCTGTTTCAGTAGCCAACGTGTGAAATGCTTTAGTGTCCTCGGTGTTTCCCACTAGCTTTGCATGAGGATGAATCTGTAAGTTGACCACCAGCCCTTCTAATTTCAGGACAAATGTTCCTGACCGTGACTGAAAGATGACAGGAGGTTGTGTATAATGGTCTGTAGGGACATCTACCTTTCTTATTTTCTCCCCATTTACTATGTTTCCTTCATTTTTTAGTAAACCTAAGGAGGAATATGGAGAAGAGAGAAGGAGCAATGGAAGCGACCAGAAGAAACCACATTATTAGACCAGTACAAGTCTTTTTAAAAGAATTTTTCACACATTTGCTGCAATTAGTGATTTCATTCCAGTCTTACGAACTAATTTTTTGTGCTATTAAAGACTTTTCTGAACTGCAACTTGTATTTCATTTCCCAAGACACACGCAAATCCTTACGTTCCCATGTGAAACAGTCTGCCTTTAAATGTGAGATGCCTGTATAAAAATTCATTTGTAGAGTACTATGGACAAGAAGATTAGCCAGGGCTTGGGCAAGAGTTCTCTTGGGCAAACACAAAGCCAGTACAACACCAATAAATCCAACCACCTCTCCAGTAGCCTAATGAAGATTCTGTATGCATGTATTTAATGAGAAAATGAAAGGTGGTTTTGCTTGAAAGAGCATCTGGATGAATTGTACGTATGGAGGCTCTTGTCTTCTGTGTTATAACAGACACTGACTTGATTCTATTATATAAAAACGATAAAAGAATAATTTAAGAAACAATTCTGTTGCTTCATTTTAACACCTTTTTCTTTTATAAGCAAAAAAAAAAAAAAAAAAAAAAAAACAACCCAAAACTTTTGACAACTGTGACATTCTGTTTTCATTTGATCTGTCATTCTCTAGACATCTTTTTGTCTCTGAATCTTTTCTACTGCACATGCTGAGGGTTTCATTTTTCCTTACATTATGGTTTCTTCTTAAAAAGTTCCATTCTGGCTGGATTTTTTATCATCTATTTATCATCACAATTGCTGCTACGAGCACCTGTTTTGATGGCAGAAATGCTCTTTTCCATGTGGGTTCACTAAACATTGTTTTGAGATATAATTTCGCTCCAGAAAAAGACATTTACTAGATGTGCATACCATTATCCTGTGTAACAAATATATTCAGTGCTCCACCGTACCAGTTTCTATTGTGTTTGCCACTTGTTAAACTTGTGGAATTATCACGATATTCTGGTACAATTTTCATGTATGTGCCATGCTGAAATATTGTTGTTGCTTCTTAGAATTGGTATAAAGAATAAAAGAATTAGTATTTATTGTACTAAAAAAAAACCAAAAACCAACAACCACAAATGTACTGAAGAGTGCATTCAGAGATTTAATTTGTCCCTCGGTGTTTTCTAGGGAACGGCCTACAGCTGAAGAGTTACGATCTGAAAAGTTAATTTGGAGACATTGCAAAAGGTGTGTTTAATCACTGTCTAATTGTAAAGCATTCTCATGTACAAATTGGTTTGATTTAATTACATAGATCACGATAACAGCTGAGGTCAGCAAGGTAGAAACTGGATATATAAAACTGAAAAAAAAAAAGCCATGTCACCAGCAGTTGAAGTTCCCATTTTTTGGTAACTCAACAATGCAGTTGGGACTTTTTGAAATTTATTAAAAAAAACCACTGATCCATGCCATCCACTGAAAAGCAATGAAGAAATCAGCTCTGGGACATGGGACTTAAAGATCAGTTTTACAGTAAACATACAGAAATTCCACTGACTACAGTGAAAGTGTCAGTGTGTTTTAAGTTGAAAACCTTTCAAGTTTAGTTCTGTGTGGGACACATCTTTTAAACTGAACTAATTCAAGTACCATCAACAAGGCAGTACCTCTGGAGATCTTTATGAATAGACCTCATTGGAGAAAAAGACCTAAGTTTGCAGTTGCCCAGGCTACTCATTTGCCCAAACTGCTTCTGTTCCTTTCCTTCAGTTCAATAAACTCAGTACGCCTCTGAGTGCCACAAGGCTTCCCAAGATTTTTGTTTCAGAGTTTATGAAGTTCAGGTGCTGCCTACATGTCTTTCTATACAGTTCTGCAAAGATCTAGACTGAAAAATGTCTTTTTATTGTTGCCAAAATCACATAAGCAATCGGGCTTTATTCTCTGAGGTTGTTGTGCTGTTGCAAGGCATCTACAGATGAAGAATCCAGCAGTTTTCACAGGGACTTCAATCAGAATAACTCATGCATGCCATATGTTATCTTTCCTCAGAAGTGCAATTTTTGGCACAGGGTACATTATATTCTGTCTTTGTTATCAGCTTTCCCTTTCAGACACCCAAGTCCCAGGATGTCCAAAGGCATCTCTAACTCAGTGACGTTTAAAAAGGAAAGGGCAGAAGTAATTACACATGACCGAGCCACGGAAGGCTGCAATATTTTAGATATGTATATGTTTTTTCAAGTTGTAAAACAGATACAAACACTTCCTGAGCTGAACAAAATTCTCAGACTTTCACTCATCCACCATTCAGATTCTGGGAATGATTCTGAAGCCTGAGCTAATCTAGAGGGTAGTTTGTAACTTGGTATATAAAAAAATAAAAGCAAAGTTGCTGTGACTTCCATCTGGAAGTGCCTAAGGAAAAATGTATTCCGAGTGTTCCAGCTACTGGTCTGCTCAAGTCTGATTTTAAGCTGCTCTTGATTTAGCATAAAAAGCAAAGAATTAGAACAGAAAGGCATGGCATTTTTTTTCTAGTGCAACAATGAAAGGTCCAGGACTAATGGTCACAATGCACTACAAGAGTCCTGGAGTGGAAATAGGTGGTGATGTACATTTTCAGGTTGCAAACTGGTGCTAAAAACAAGGAGTCTATTTTCACCGTATTTCTCTACTCTCTTGAACCAATGAATATTTTTCTAACAAGGCCATTTTCATCCCATGTATTACGACAGCTTTCTCGCTTATAGCTACTCTGGGGAACCATTCCCCAGTCTATCTTCTCTTACGAGTTCCTTGGTTCCTGTGGAAAGAAATGCTGTGGTTCTCCGTGGTGATGACTGTTGATAATTAGGTGGAGAGGATAATGCATGAAAGACAGATATTCAACCATGACATCCCATTTAAGATTCCACTCCCTACAGTGCTCAGAGTCACTGATGACAGGAATTATTTAGTCACTAGATATATACATTTTTCAATTTGGAAAGCTATTCAGACTCTAACTATACAGTTAGGCAACAGCTTTGCAACTACTGTAAGAGCAGCATTTATGAGCATTTATTAATTTCTTCATAATCAAATAGACAATTGTTTCGTTTTAGACCACTGCTTATTGAAATTGAAATTTTACAACACTGAGGGGTCAGACTAAGAAATAGACTATCTATCTGTCCGCTTCACTCCAAACCTGAGATATTCCCCTTTCTGGTTCTCCTCGTCATAGGCCCGCTCTTATGGTCCAGACTACGTCAGTCTCAGCAAAGATACTGGGAAGTACATGGAGCTCCCTGGTTCAAGGAGGGACAGAACCAGTGTGCCAGAGCCCATGAGGCAACAGAGCCACATGGCTGGTGGGAGGCAGAGAGCTGAGGGGGGAGGAGGACTCCAAGCAACCTTGTGCTTGTGGCAGCAAGCTGTTGCACTGGCTTAGGTCCACGTGAAGCCTCATCCTCAAGACCTTGCATTGCGTTTCTTTGAAACAGTAGGATCTCTGTGTTGGGGCAGTACACACCATGCACAAAAGCAACCCATGTGGTTAGTTGCTCACCACATGAAGTGCTTCTGATGCTCATGGTGATGTACCACAGTGTTGTGCTCATAGATCAGTGCTCTTATGCCCCCGTAGCACACAGTGAATAATACAGAACATGGCTCTCCCTGCCTCCTGTTAAGGAGACATCTCAGTGTCATCTATCTGGTCCATTTTCTTCTGGCCTCTTTGAAGTCAGATTACGTTTATCTGAGAAGACAACAGCCAACAATTCCTGTTAGGCCCAACCCTTGCCCTGGGTACCGTGGTGCCATTTCCACTCACTGTCTCCCTTTCCACACTCCAGGAACCACCTGTGGCTCCCTTAAACCTGCCCAGGGCACAGGCCCTCAGTGACATTACTCCATGCCACAGCTAGGCCACAGCAGGGCTGGACTGCATCTCCCTTCCTGGGCCATGGGCCCCACCCAACTGGGTCTTTCCACAAGCCAACATCTCAGTTGTTCAGGAAAGTTCAAATAAGCATAATCCCTTCAGCAAACATTGGATACTTTATTTCCCCTCTGCCTTGGTATGAGTTTATTTTCTGGCTGATGAAAACCCCAACACAGAGCCACTGCCCTAGGAGGTGGAAATGGCAGCAGGCTGCCCAGGGCACAGCTCCACCTGGCTGTTTTCATGCTGGGCTCTCACCTACCACAGCATACTGCAGTCTGCTCCCCCAGAGCTGATCAAAGAAATTACCTCTCCCTGGGGGTGATGGCATCCTCAGTCTGGAGTGATGGTGTTGTGCTGTCTTCTAAGGCAGGAAAAGTTACAAACCTGATCTGTGCCCTAATGCAAACTGACTAAAACAAGATCAGGTGTTAGCTGTGATTATTTCTGTCAGGTTCTTAAGTGTCTTCACTATATTCACCTGAAACTTCACCAGCTTTGTTTCTTGAGCCTTCCTCACTCAAAAGGGAATCTGAGGGTAAAAAACCTAGAAGCACGATGAAAGGAAGTTCTTCTTCTTCAATGCTATCGCTCCTGTCATTCTGTGATAACATCAACCAAATTGTGACACCACACTAACTACACCCATTTTACTTTCTAAATGGTTTGTAGTAGCTTGAAGGCACAATTGGTTGAAGGGCAATATGTCATAGTTTTTGTCAACATTATCATTATCATTAACAATCATTTTTGTCAATGTCAACATTAGGGAGTAAACCTTTTGGTATTTAAACAGGAGAGACAGATTATGGATAGGTCTGACTTCCTTTGTTTAGTGCTGCATACATTTTGCAGACAGATTTCTGAAGTCCTTAATCATTATTTCTGACAAAATAGTTTATGACTGTGCTACACAAAGCTAAAAATCAAAGCTGTTCCCCCAAACCCTTTGTGAATTCATTGTCTGCTTAAAAAAAGAAAAAAATAAAATTAGGAGATGATGGTTTAAGAAAATCATCTATGCAATAAAATTTTTGCTTACAGAACTAGTTGAATTGCCTTGAATACTCAGTATTCTGCATTCACAAGAAAGATGCAAGATCATTTCTTATACCAAACTCCATGAGATATGAGCCTACACACTAAAAATCAAGGAATGCTTGCATTCAGAATCAGTGCTTCTCATATGCATCAAAATACATAGTTCCTTGCTAGATGTTCAATATTCATTTCTACTTATTAAAATCCACTCTTTCGTGCTCTACTGGAAAAAAAAAAAAAAGAAGAAGAAAAAGGAAAAGAGAAACTTCTCTGTAATGGCTGTGATCTTTGAAACCTCCTATTCAGAATGTGAAATGAGTTGTAGAAATTAATTTGTTTTCTGATTTGAAAAGCTCCTGGTAAATAACCTCGGGTGGCTTTAATGGGAAATCGGATGCTTAAATGAGAGATCTCATTATTTTCAGTTGAGATTTACAGCCAAAAAGACCACTACAGATAAATTACTTTCTGGGCTGCTGTCAACAGAAATATCCTCACTGTTTTTGTAAGATATTTCGCCTAATGACATGATGCATCAAAAGCGGTTGTGTTGGACATATCAGATGTCAAAGCATGTCAAAGCTTTTAAATCCCAGTGATTTAGTTATGCTGACCACTGATGAGAAAGAATTCCCTGTGAAAATATTCTGATAAAATTGTCATTTTTCCAATGACAGGGAAAAAAAAGAGGCACGAGATGATGATTTCATCTCAGAATGTTCAGAGAGATTAACTTTGTTATTGTACCCACAATTGTACCCACAATTGGGTAGGAAAGGACTGACTGAAAAGATGGTTCATTTAAAAACACACTGAGATGTATGTGCTTTACGTGTTTAAATCCATTATGTGATGTTAATTTTGGTTTCCTTTTTTTTTTTTTTTCCTTTTTTTTTCCTTTATTATCATCATTTTTTGCTGAGTTGAATAAGTCAAATAACTTAGCATTAACCATTGTCTTTTATAGAAACATTGTCACTTCCATCAAGAATAGCTAGACTCAAGGAACTACAGACTAGCCAGCCACACCTTGCTCCCTGGGAGTGTGGTGAAGCAGCTGATCGTGGAAACCATTTCCAGACATGTGAAGAGGAGGACAATCATCAGGACTAGTTGGCATAGAGCCCCTCTAAAGTCGTGCTTGACCAACTTGAGAAACTTCTACCATGAAATGACTGGTTTGGTAGATGGAGGGAAAGCCATGGATCTTGTCACTGTGGACTTCAGTAAGGCCTTTGACAGTGTCTCCCATAAGATCTTCACGGGCAAGTTGGTGACATATGAACTGGATGGACAGGCAGTGAGGTAGATCAAAAATGGACAGAAGGCTTGGCCCAGAGTATTGTGGTCAGTTGCACAAAGTCCAGTTAGAGGCTAGTCAATACTGCCCCAGTGGTTAGTTAATACAAGGTCCAGTCCCATTTAACACCTTCATTAATGAGCTGCATGGTGGGACTTAGATGTACTTTCAGTAAGTTTGCAGATGACACAAAACTGGGATGAGTGGTTGGTATGGCAGAGGCTCATAATGCTGTCTGAAGGGGTGCTAGCAGGCTGGAGAAATGGGCTGACGTGAACATCATTAAGTTCAACAAGAAGTCCCACATACAGGAAGGAACAGCACCGGGACATGATGGGGGCACCTAGCTAGAAAGCAGCTTGACAGAAGGGGGCCTGGAGGTCTTCGTAGGCATGGAGTTGAACATAAACCAGCAGATATCCTTGAGACAAAGAAAGCCAGTGGTATCCTGAGCTGTATGGGGAAGAGTAGAGGGAGGAGGTTCTTCAGCTCCACTCAGTCCAATGAAGTCACACCTAGAGTGCTATGTCCAGTTTTGGTCTCTCCAGTACAAGAGAGCCGTGGAAATACTAGAGAGAGTCCAGGGAAGGGCCACGAAGATGCTAAAGGCACTGGAGCATCTCTTGCATAAGAAGAGTCTGAGAGAGCTGTGACTGTTTGGCCTGGAGAAAAGAAAGCTGAGAGGGAATCTCACCTATGTCTATAAATACCAGAAAGGAGGATATAAAGAAGGTGAAACCAGCCTTTTCTCAACTATGCTCAGTAAAAGTACAAGACTCAATAGACTCAAACTGGAGCACAGAATGTCCTTTCCCTCTGAATAACAGCAAATATTCTTCTGTATGGGTGACCAAGCACTGGCACAGGTAGCTCAAAAAGGCTGTGGAGTGAAAAAACCCTTACACTCTAGCAGAAGAATTGCATCAGGTGATTTCCAGAAATGCCTGCCAACCCCACCCATTCTGTTCGTTTGTGACAGGAAGGACAAATTAGAAAAAACTATTTTACTTTGAAAGGACCGTATAAACATTCAAATATCCTTTATGATACAAATTAAAAGTGAACAGAGATTAGTTTCCATTGCAAAGAAATGCAAAAAGAAAATGTAGAGAATGGTGCAAATATTTAATATATGTCTAAGAATTTAAAAGATAAAGTAGATCAAGGTGGGTTTTTTTATTACCTATTTTAGCTGTTTTTATCTAAACTAGAAAGAAAACAGTATTCCAAGGTGTTTAATTTGCCTTTTAGAGAATGGAGAATACACATTGTCAAGGTTTTTTCTCCTTACAGGCTCCCGTGAAAAATTATGAACTTCACATATTTCATAACTTGTTTTATATTGATCATAAACATTCCTGCATAGGCAGGAAGGAAAACATCTCTCTCTAATGTATTGTCTGTGTTTATTTCCATTTGAAGAAAATCAATGAAGAACAAAAATCTGGTTTCTATGAAAGAGAACATTCTTCTTTCTTTGGCAGTCTGACTCTGAACTCGAACATACTCTACACAAAGAAGCCCTTTAAAAACTGATTTCATTTTTACAGCAATTTCAATAGCAGTATAAAGATGCCTCCAAATTATGGAGCCAAACTGAAGAACTGATTTCATTGAAAAGGAATTTGGAAAACAAACACAAAGGGAACAATATCACAGTCACAAATACTGGTAATAAATACTTAATTACGGAAACATTTTGTTGTGTTCTCTGCTTTGTATTAAATGACCTTACTCTGACAAGGGTACCAAGTTGCTTTGGAATAATCATTAACATAGACTTTTCAAAGCAGGAAGAGAAATGCTAGCTGATGTATGTGATTTTTTCCTCTAACACAGTGTTTTCATCAACAGATCTCGGCAAAGGCAAGATTCTCAGATGCACAAGCAAGGGCAAATTAATATTCATGGAGAGGCCTGAAGTTGGACTCACAAAGCTGGAAATGGCACCTAGGCCCATGGCATCCCCAGACAACACCCTCATCATAAAGCAGCACTGTTTGTTTAAAAAGATGTCCATTGAGTAGAACATCTAGTATATCAGACTCATTCTGATGTTTTCTTGGGAATCCAATAAAACATATACATAGGTCACTCTAAGCAATTCCTCCTATTTATTTCCACGGCAACTATAAGAGACAGAAAGAGCACAACAACATTACTTAATAAAGAAAATTCTCAGGTGCAAAACACTGTTTTTCAACATAGTTACCACCATTTTCACCAGTGATGAACAGGAGCCTGCATGCCACAGTTGTGAAGAACTGCACCACTAGAGGTAATCCATAGTCCCTGTCACCGCAGCTGAAATCCACCACATACCACCTCACTGTGATAACAGCCATGTTTGGCCTCTGTAAAAACTCAGCAAGCGTTGATCAGTGTCAGTGAGTGCAGTTTCTTCCACAAGAAGGAACTCAGTGACACAACTTTGCTTCATATTCACTGCCATGACTGAGGTCATTTTGATTGCTGCCATCTGTTGCACAGAAACAACTGAATACTGTTGGGAAGGTTCAGCCTCTACTGCCATATGACCAACATCCACCGCCGATGTCATCAACCAACATAATAATAGACATAATAACATAATAAAGGAGCAGAGTGTGAGAGCAGATGAGATTATTTCATTGCATGAAAGTAGATGTGATCAGGTAGGGAAAAACTCCTTTTAGCACTGAGTGGCTTTGGGAGAAGGGGGAGTACTGACAGGCTTTGGTGTCCACAGCTCCATCCTGCTGACAGCCCCATCCCTGACAATATAGAGCGGTTGTTACTTAAAGCAGTCTCAATCAAAATGTGTGAATACTTTGATACGTATGACTGCACAGTGTGGATAGACTAACATAATCCTACCAACTGTATGGCTGAAACACCTTAAACTGCTTTTTTTTATTTTATTTTACAGTAAGTGTGAGTGTTGTGTGGGGGCAATGCAATGCTCATTTATATGCATCTGAATTCCATTCAGAAAATTTAGCTTTGCATGGCAAAAATTTCTGATCCTGAAAGAAATCAGGTTAAAAAAATGTTGAATTTGAATGAAAAGGTAGCTTGAACCAGAAACATTTATACGTCAGTAACCTGTAGTTTATGTGACTAGGTAATATAGCTACATTTTTAAGAAGAAAGGAAAAAAATATGCATCCTTATCATAGCAATTTTTTTTGTTGTTGTTTCACTGGCTAAAAAGATACAGAGCAACTTGCTCAAGGAGCTCCCACACATGCTTTTGCAGTGTGACCTTATGCGTTTGTAAAGCTCTTTGTGTGGGTATTGTTTGAAGAAACAGTTCTCAGCAGCTAAATACAGCTGCTGGGTCTGGTAGAAAAGAGGAGGTTTTTTGTTCTGGCAGTTCAGGAAAAATTATTTCTAAAGATCACACAATAAATCAATGAATGAATGAATGAATGAATAAACAAATAAATAAATGGAGGTATTCAACGGCCTGGATATTTCTTTTTAATTTTCCTGTTGTGGTGTATGAATTGTAACAAGAAAGTAGGAAGTGCACAGACCACTGGAAGCAATCAAAATAAACAGCACTTTGGAAGTGCTTGGTATCAGAGTAACTCTCCTGTGTAGCCAAGTTAAAGAAATGCAAGTCCCCAGAAGGGCACTTAATTCTCTGGAATGATTGCAGCTCACTCTCAGCTGGTTTTGACTACAGACATTCTGACACATTCTGAAACCCAAACTGAATGCTGACTAGCCCAGGGCTTCAGTGCATCAGAGCTGGGCAAATGTGTGAGAGGGAATGACCCTGCCCTGGGGCATCTGCCTCAGAGATGATCAAAGAACTGCTGCTGATAAGTCATGGGACTCTGCACAGGCTGCAGGGGCTGCTTAGCAGGCAGATCTACAGGAAGGATGAGAAGTTCTGCTTTCCATGGATTTCCCCATCTCTCTACTCCTACTCAAGCATGAATGAAGAGACAGTGAGGAGACCTATATGTGCCAGACCAGCCCTCAGATGAGGCTGGCCCAAAATGAACACAGGGAGCTGCTCAGAGCCTGCAAGATGCAAGGCCAGGAAGAACACATCTGCAAGGCAGCTCAGACAAGGAGCAAGGAGGAAGAACGTGAATTTAAATAAAGTTTCTGAGTTTAAATGCAGTTTAAACCTGAGCTAAAGTGGAAGAGGCTTCCTATGAGGTACCTTACACCTCTTTCTCATCACACAGTTGTTTTTAGAGGAATTTCATCAGTGGCTGTGCCATGACAGAGCCAAACTTGAGCACTGGCAGCTGAACCCTGAGGAGAAGGCAGGAAAGGCTCCACACTCCCCTTGTTACACAAGGTCCTGACAGTCTGTAGGGTTTTGAAGAGTTCCTTCTCCCTTCACTTAGCCATTCTGACAGCTCTAGACCTATGGTAATACAATTTCATGGCTTCCCAGTTATACCCAGTCAATCTCCCAACTCACTGCACAATGCATTATGGACCTAGAAAACATATTGTAAATAGCAGTGTGTCAGGCATGCTAATAAATGTGGTTTTCTTCAGATGCTTGGCTGCCAATGAGCAAACACGTATTGTGAAATGATGTACTTCTGACCTGTTCCCCTTAGCAGGGCAGAAAGAATTAGAAATGGAAAACACTTAATGTTGTCTTGGCTGACTGCCTTGCTCCCAGCAGGGCGCTGTCAACTGAGATCTGTGATTCCCCACTCCCATCCTTGCTGATTCTCCTCTCAGGTTCCAAAAATGAAAGTGGCAGACACACCGTCCTCCTCTGGATCCTTACGTTCTCTTTCAGACCTCCTGCTGGAACTGTCAGTTGAAGCAAACCAGATAGAAGGGATGTGACTGGGCAGCAGCAGTGAATGGGATGGAGGCTTTGGTCAGGCATGTAAAAGAGGCAGTTTCTTGCAAGTACACCTGGCACAGACATAGCCCTCATGCTGGTGAATCAATCCTTGTCCAGCGTTCAGTGCTGATGTGATTGGCAGGCATCAGGCTGCAATGAGGGGCTGCAGGCAGCAAGAAAACCTCAGCTACGAGGAGTTCTGCAGACAGTCAGGTTCCTTCTGGAAGAGGATGCAAGAGGACAGGGGAGACCAAGAGCAGTGCACAGAGGGAGTGAGCGCCCTCGCTCCAGCCACAGGCTGTTCTGTGGTGTTCAGCACTTCCAGCAGGCAGAGGGAGAGTGCTGGAATCTCTCTCCATGTTAGCGTTATTCTTTCCTAGTGCCCCAAATCTAAATTGTGACCAAAACTGCCAGTTTGCTTTGCCTGCACATATCATCTTCGCTTACTGCAAAATTTGAGTAGCCCTTGTATACCCGATTTGGGATGTATAAAGTTGTTAATTTTCTTTATTTAATACAGAGGGTCAACTTTTCTTTCCCCATTAGTTAAAAAGATGGCTGCTTCACCCACGTACCAGTGAGAGGACTGCTAGCAGTACCAGAGATCCCCACGGGCTACAGAAAGCAAAGCAGAGAGCTTTCTGGTAAAGGGAACTTTGAAAATTTCCTCTGATCCTGTTTTTGGGAGATTTCTTTTCGGAGGCTGGAAAAGCTCTTGAGAGGAGCTCACGGCCCAACCACAGAGGCTGGACTCCTCAGACACAGCTGCTCTTTACAGGCTATTTTGTTTCAGCCTTCTCTACAGAATGGTTCAGGTTTCATGGTGATTTCAAAAAGGCCTCGCAAGCAGCTGCTGCATTTCAACGGAAAACACTCCTGGTCTCTGTCTGCGATGAGCTTTCCTCTGAGATCCTCTCAGCATGGAAAACTTAAAGCCAAAAATAAAGGAATAAAAAGCCTTACAAGATCGTGTGAAGTTTCATCATCATCCCATTTTCAGAATGTGATTTTTGGGACTTATCTGAGTTAATTGAACTTCCCTCTTATGACTCTGGGACAGGCAGTATTTATAGCAGCCTAATTTAAGTTTTCACTTCCCCAGATGGATCTGCTGTTCATATTAAATGTGAAGAAGCGTTTGGATCTCCCGGGAGGCTTATTTTCCTGGATGGGAAGGCTGCTGTAGCTGGTGCTCAGCCAGGTGCCAGCAGTGGGCTCTGTGGTCACAGCAGTTCAGGCTGTGAGCTGGCAGCAGTGTTTTTCTTTTCTGAATCAGCTGCTTCATGCTGAGCTCTGGAAGTTTGGTCTGATGGCAGAAATGAATGTGTGCTACAGGGCCGTGGACTCATGAAGTTAAAGAAACCACTTTCAGGTGCCATAAGGTTTACATGATAGGTTTTTTCCCTCTTCTCTGCTCTGTGAGTAGCAGTGAAAGCCTTTGCATCTTATGATTTGATTGTGAGCATCCCTTCACAATTCAAATATTATCTTTTTACTTGACTCATTGCATTTAATGGAGGTGATGCTTGAAGATGAGATTGCATTCTTGTGCTTTTGGCTGTTCCCAACACTTGCCTGTAAATATGATAGTTTATGAAAGTTTATTTACAGGATTCTCCATCACAGGCTGAAGACAATCCCAAAGCTGATCTCAGCATCACTGTCTTCATTTTGGTAACGAGTGCAGCTTTTTCATTCCTCTCTGACACACTTGGCCTTTTTGACCACTTCTGCCTTCAGCCTGCTGAAGTTTCAGCAAAATAAATGATGTTGATACGTGATGGCCACAGTCACATAATAGGAAATTTCCATAGGCTCTTCCCAAGTTTGTGGAAGGAATTTGAAGGTGGGAAAACAAATTAATTCTAGATTGTTCCTTCTTTTGTGTGTGTATGTCTCAAGGCAGAGGTCATGCTCTGTTGGAGGGAAGTATGTCAGTGTCTCATTTATTTTCCTCGAGTGCTTCCTCGTTCACAAAGCAGACAGAGCCATTGCCACTGGTTTAACAGCAGTCACCGAGCCCTGTAAATTTTCCTCTAACAGCAAGTGTTCCCCAACTCTGTTAATGTGGTTTCTGAAAAAATCATGCTGAGTGCTACAGCTGAAATAAAAACTTCCTGTTTTGGCCAGGATTCGTACCATGGTTGGAGCAGTATGATGCAGAGAGATTTACTGATAGCTCTGCTGTTTAGACAGGGGTAGCTGCTGAAGGCCGGGTCTGTGGAGGGGAGGGCTGTGCTCCCATGAAATACCAGTCCATCCCAGAAACACTGCAGTCATCCAGACTAACCAAATCCAGATACACACTTGTGTCATCTAGACCACATTTCTATTTATTGCTGAGCAGACTTACATGGTACATTCAGTATTCCTGCAGAACCTAAACCTTGTCTTTTTTCTTGACTGCAGTAAGTCTGCACCAAAGCCTCGTTAGCTTCTGATCAGGACTGCAGAGCAACAAGATAATGTCACGGAGGGCTTGGACTGTCTTTATTACTGCTTTGCATTGAGGACAGACATTCAGTGCGTGTTTCTTACTCTAGATGCACTCTGAATCCATGTAAGACTTTACCTCTGCACTGGGAGACTCCACTGTTCAGTGCTCTTGGGAAAAGCAGAAGTCTGGTTTGTGGGAGTACACAGTCCACAAAGGAATGTACTACTGGTGTAGCCAGAAATTAGTTATTATTCTAGCGTAAACATAGCCAGCAGTACCATTGCCTCAACTGAGGAGTTATTTGTTAGGAAGAGACAACAGCAGTCACTAATACGTGTGTCTTCTAAAACTGTAATTCTGAAGAAGTGCAGCATCTCTGACCTACACTTCTCAACGTGCAATTACAAAAGGGCAGCGCTAAGGTGAACCTGATTTGGTTTCGCCCCTGGTTACCATTTCCTTCATTATCTCATAAAGCACACAGAAAAACAAAGACTCCTATAAAGACTCTGATCCATGTCTATCCTGAAACAGACTGTTTAGAAACAAAAGACAATGCTTTTAAGATTCTTTTTGCATTTTGTCACTGGCCTGCCTGCCACTTACATCCAGGAATCATTGAACTGATTGGAAAGATGGCTTTTGTTATCCTTTCTGCTACTAACTTTATTAGCAGACAGCAGAAAACTTCCACTTCAAGAGACCTTGCGGGAGGACATTTGTCTTCTTTATGTACTCCTGCTAAGAAACATTTCGTCTTGTGCTGCTGATTGTCCTGAAGTCACTTTGGGGAGCTAAAAAAAAATCAGTAGTCCTTACTGTCGAAAAGATGCAGAAAAACCTATTTGAGAGAATGGGAACTTTGTGTCTCCAATGACAGAAGCAGAGGATTTCAAATGCACGTTGAATTCAGTTTTTCTAAAGGGTGCAAAAGAGAATATAAATGACTGATCAAATTAGACACAATTCTGTGGTTTTTTTTTGTTTTGTTTTGTATTAAAATATGTTACAAGGATTACAATGTGTGAAGTATCAAGAAATTTGATAGAGCTTTGAGAATGCATTAGCTTCTAAAATTATACTGGTTATTCATGTGCTAGTTTAACGAATGATAAAGCAGAATGACTACAATCTATTCATCAGCATTCCAGTTGGGTCTCAGGAGACTGCAACAGGGAAACTTCTGTGTGACAGAGAAGGACCAGGAAATGCTGTCACTTCAGGATACAGCAGGGAAGAACCTCAGAATTGTCCCAAAGGACCTTGAGTGGGCTCCTCTGAGAAAGTTATGCTACCAATAGCTGTGCTGAAGCATCTCTACACCAATGCATGCAGCACGGGAAATAAGCAGGAAGAGATGAAGGCCACAGGAATTAAGAAATGGAAAGAAAACTCCAACAATTAAATATGTAGGTAAATTCATTTTATAAATACACTTTTTCATCTTAATTCTTGCAAATGGGTTGTTTACAGTCTGAGCTTTTTATCATTTTTTCTTAATTTTTGGCAGATGGCATTTGATACACTTTCAAGGCATTTGCCAGGTCCAAGGAAATTGCAGTGAATCTGTAGGCAGGTGTCAAGCCCCAAAACAGAACAAAATGAAAAGTGAAATTCCACAAACAGCACTGTAACTTGGGTTGAATGCTATTGATAAAATTGATAGAGTGGTATATTTGTCCTTAAAACAAAAAATCAAACAAAGCCTAATGAAAAGGTCTTGTATAATGAAAGCTTTGGTGAGAGTTGTGTATTTCCATGTTTATCCCATGTGATCCCAACAGCTTAAGTCAGCAATTAAGGGTTTATAGGCAAGATATCTGAAAGGTTATGTCTTTCTGAAATACAGCATGAAACTTCAGCATGCTTAGCAGAGAGCTGCTGAGGACTTGCTGATAGAAATGCCTCAAGGATAGGTGGAGTGGTCCAAGAGTCTTGATTGCCACTTCCAAACTCTGCTACAGACTTACTTGGTGAACTTGGTGGATAAGTTTCCCCATACTTTCAAGTTTGCATAGACTTTTATGTTTTTGGGGAGAGGGAAGGTTGTGTTTACAGTGTGCTATGACACCTCATGTATCGTGACAGGAAAACCCTGATCTTCGCTAACTAGCAAACTTATTTTGCTCTATTGTTCAGCACAGATCAACCAAAACAGTGGCAATATTTGACTTGAGCAATGAGGATTTGACAGGGAATTTAATCTGAGCAGGAGGGCTCCTACCTTGTAACACAAAGTGTTAGTAAGTTTGCAGATAGAATCATAGAATCTGTAGAGTTAGAAGAGACCTCTACAGGTCATCTAGTCCAACACCCCTGCAACAAACTGTGATATCTAAATCTAGCTATGTTTTGTCTGTTTTTCCCACAACGACATGAATAAGACATGGCAATGCATTGTTAGTAAACAAAATCTTCCTCTTCAGATTTCTTTCCCTTGTTGGACCAAAGGGTGACCAGCAAGTATTGGAAAAACTGAAGTGAATGAAAACATGGCAGCTGAGCATGGGCAAGGTATGTGAGTCTGGAGCCAGATGAACTCTTTTGAAACCTACAGGGAGATATTGCAGTGAATTTTAACCCATCTGTAGAGCCAAAGAGCATAACATAGAGAAGTACATATTTTAAATGATGTGAAGATGAATTGTATTTGGTTATCACACTATTCATTGCAGGAACCTGTTGCTTTTGATATGCTACTTTTTTAGTGCTCTGGTTGATGTTCAATAACTTGAAGCAGAATGTGTTAGGTAGCTGTGAAGATGAACAGATTTGTGAAAACAAATGTGATTTTGCACACTTAAGAGAAAAAAAGTGAGATACTTTAATGTTACTGAAGTGTCCTTAGGAGGATCTGGGGAGCTACAGGCCCTTCAGCCTGACCTCGGTGCCAGGTAAAGTTATGGAACAGATCACATGGTATATGCAGGACAACAGGGGGATCAGGCCCAGCCAGCATGGGTTCGTGAAGGGCAGGTCCTGCTTGACCAGCCTCATCTCCTTCTGTGACAAGGTGACCCACAAAGTGAATGTGGGAAAGGCTTCTGATGTAGTCTACCTCAACTTCAGCAAAGCCTTCAACACTGTCTTCCACAGTGTTCTCCCAGGGAAGCTGGCAGCCCATGGCTTGGACAGATACACTCTTTGCTGGGTAAAGAACTGGCTGGATGGCCAGGCCTGGAGATTGGTGGTGAATGCAGTCACATCCAGCTGGTGACTGGTCACGTCACGAGTGATGCTCCCCAGAGGTCTCAGAGAAGAGTGGCATTTCCTATGGATTAACTTACTTAGATAAACACTGTTATCTGTGCCTTCCCTTCCGTGGGAAATATCTCTACGAGAAATGCCACACTATACAACAGAAATAGGAATTTACTTGCCATCGAGGTCTTCATCTTTATCATCTTTGGCATCATCTTTAGAACTGTTTGGAGCCACAGTACGTGTGAAGCTTCAGGGAAAATTCTGGATATGCTCAAATGAATTTTTGAACAATGGGGTAATGCGTCTTCACTCTCCAGAAGGTCAAGGTGACCACATCCCTTGCTGTGCTCGTTTGTGCAGCTGCCTTGGAGTTAGACTTGGTTCTCAGCCTACATGTTGTGCACTCAGGTGGACTGAGCCAGAGCTGTTCAAATAACTACAAACTACCTTTGACACAATGCAAGGTGTGCTCCTTGCAGAGGCAATAGTGTTTGTCAGGTCATGTGGAACTGCATATCTTGAACCGTGCATTCAAATGTCAGCAGCTATTGTTAGACCACTTCATAAATGAATAAGAAACATTTTCTTCATCAGCCCAGAAGGTTACAGAAAACCCTCTGCATCTGGCAATGTCTTTCTTGCAGCCATGGAGCAAAGATGAATGGGTAGAGGGTGAAAACAGAAAGAGAGATTTTGCCAATCTGCTTGTGATTTAGAAAAAGCTTAATTCATAAATGTCATGGAAGCGGTGTGTTCTTACTGAGCAAAAACAATACTGTTCTCCACGTCTTCCTTCTTAATCTTTTTTATGCTGGGAAAAGAGAAGGCAAATGTTAAACAATTAAAAGCAAATCTTCTCTAAGGTAGCAGTCTGTGTTCCTTCTCTTCTTGCCTAGTCATCTGTGAATATTGTATGGAACAGCTGGAGATCTTTGAACAGAAAGCTGGCAGGGAGTAGATATTTGCACAGGTGCAATCTGGGCTACAAACATATACTTCAGTGCTGTCATGATGCCCTAAAACTCGTCTGTATGTCTGCAGAGACAGCCCATGTCTGCTCCACGGCACATGTGGACGTGGCCTCCAAAAGAAATTCAGACCTATACAGTGATCACTGACAGAGAGGTTCCATACTGTGCCCTCTGCCCTATTTCTCCCTCTGTGAAAGTGGTCACAAAGCTTGATTGCAAAGCCTGCCCACCACTTGCCCATCTCTCTTCTGTTTCCACTGAAAAGAGTATCTGCAGCTCTGGAAGTGCACATATTTCATGCTGCTGTACTACAGCAATTGCTTCAAATTGAAAATAAATGTAGCTTCATCACTAAACGTATTTTATACATTGGAGAAAGCTGCAAACTGGGAAATATAATCACGAGTATTGGACTACTGGGAAAGCAGTTTGCAGTTTTTATGTTTCTTTTTATGCACTTGGTAGCTGTGATAAGTATGGCCTATTTCCCTGCCACTGCACTTCCAATACTCAAGTAGATTTCTCTGTGTGTAAATTGTAACTAAAAAAGGCTGAAGGAACAGAAGCTCTGCCAGCTATTTCTGTTATCTCCCAGAGTAGCTTGGGAATTCATGGGAAAGCTGCTTCTCTCAAAACCTGACCTGGGAGGTGATAAGCCCTCAGCAGAAGGTGTTGCCATACCTGCTGACCAGGTAAATGCAGTAGGCATAGACCTCTTCTAGCACCTCTGCAGAAAAGACTCTGCAGTGAGGACAAAGAAAGGCCCTGCAGGGGGGGCAGCTGCACTTCCTGACAATAACGCATTCCTCACTGGGCCCTCACACCTCTGTAATAGTTTGGTGACCTCTCTACCAGGTGATGGATGCTGTTAAGCAAAGTGTGTCCATACCATTCATCATCAGGATACATAACTGCACGTTGTCATCCTTTCATCTGATGCCTATGAATTTCAGAACTGTTTTCACATAGATATTTTCTAAGCTCTGAAGCCTGTAGCTGTTCAATTTGTCTGCCTCAGTGTTTTCTTCTCACTTCATTGTTATTCCTAATGCCGTGTGATGTCTCATCATTTATCTGGAGAAGAGATGGTTCTCTGCTCAGCGATCTGATTTGTTGAAACCACACAGCTGAACATGGAGCTTCTCTTTAGACTTCAGGCATATTTGAAAATGCAGGTTTGGAAGCCAGTGAGGTGAGAGTAAACATCCTTCTAAAGTAGAACCTCTTACTCTAAATGAAAGGTTGTTCCATTGACCATCTATAATTGAAAAATGTCTTGATTCTCCTGAATATTTGAAGATACTAATGGGGTTAAGTGAATCTGGACACAGGGGAAGTCAGTATGAAGCATTTTACGCTTCTCCATCTCATTTGGATACTTGCCATGCTTGATTACAACAGGTTCAAGTTTGTGGCTTACCATTTTTCCAGCACTCCAGCCGTGCTGCATACCGTACATTATTCAGAAAGGCCTGCAGACCTCTACAGAAGAAACTTTTGGACATTATTGGCCTAGTCAAACTTTAACTGCATTGCTGTGACAAAGCCTAACATACAGCGTGTACATTGTGCCAGTTCTGGCAACAGATTCCATTTTAGCTTTTTCAAGAGTGTGTCTACACATGCTAGATCAGACTGTACTGCACCTGTTCTGTCCATATGCTGAGATGCCTGGCTGCAAGCACTCCTTGGCAGGAAGTCAAATGTCTGCATTAGGTTTGGTGCTGTGCTAAGCCCTACGTCATGTGCATGAGCTAACAGAACTCCTCTCTCTTGTTTAATTCTACTCAACTTGCACATCATGCTGTTCGTGATAGGTGAGGCTCCATGATGTGCTTGCTCACTGCAGAGCTCCTGGATGAGGGCTAGTAGGCAGACAGTGAGGCACTCAGGCACGTCAGAGGCATATCAGTATACACCTGGCTGTGATATGTCTCTTTTCTTTTTCTTTATTTTACAGTAAAGGCAAAGATGCTTGTAGATATTTCTTTAATTTTGGAGGAAAAAGGGTAACTGACGTTACAGCCCAGTCTTCTCTGCCTTTGTGCTAATAGACATAGAATTAGAGTCTAAGTAATTGACAGATGCAGGCTAATTTTATTACTATGCTTAAATAAATTTCATCCTACATACATAGGCTACACCTTGAGTACTGCATTCAGGCTTGGGCCCCTCACTGCAAGAAGGACAGTGAGGCCCTGGAATGCACCCAGAGAAGGACAACAAAGCTGTGAGGGCTCTGGAGCACAGGCCTTATGAGGAGCAGCTGAGGGATCTGGGATTGTTCAGTCTGGACAAGAGGAGGCTCAGGGGTGACCTTATCATTCTCTACAGCTACCTGAAGGGTTGTTGTGGTCAGGTGGGGGTTGACCTCTTCTGCCATGCAAGTGGCCGTAGGATGAGAGAGAATGGCCGCAAGTTGTGCCAGGGGAGATGCGGGCTGGATGTCATTATATATTTCTTCTCTGAGAGAGTGGTCAGGCGCTGGAATGGGCTGCACAAGAAGGTGGTGGAGTTACCATCCCTGGAGGTGTTCAAGGAACATTTAGATGTAGTACTGAGGGACATGCTTTAGTGGGAAATATTGGCAGTAGGTGGACAGTTGGACTGGATGATTCTGATTCTGATTCTCTAAGCAGTTGGCTCTGAATGTGTGTGAGCTTCACCTCAGCACATACAGCTGTGGCAGTGCTCAGCTGGCTTCTAGCTGGGTAGCCGGGTGTGCTGGGGAAAGGAATTTGTGACTCTTTCTACCTGGTCATGTACATAAACTAATGGGAAGAAAACAGGTTGCTAGACGTGAGATGCTAGAAGTGTTAGTGCTTTCCTGTCCTCTTTTCCCTTCACTGGGCTGCTTTTTACCTCTTAATAATTATTTTGGAGTTGTCTGAACAGGCAAAAGTGCATTAAGGACTTCCTTTGGAGAAAAGAAAAAAAAAAGGTATCATAGCATTACAGAATGGCTGGGGTTGGAGGAGACCCTCAAAGATATCTAGTTTCAACCCTCTAGCCATATGCAGGGTTGCCAACCACAATCAGACTGCCCAGGAACCCATCAAGTCTGGCCTTGAATGCCTCCAGAGATGGGGCATCTACAGTTTCTCTGGGCAGTTCCAGTGCCCTTTGAGTAAATAATTTCTTCTTCCCCAGACCTGGATACGGTAATCCAAATGGGGCCTCACAAGGGCATAGCAGAGAGGGGTAATCACCTCCCTTACTCTGCTGGCCACCCCTATTTTGATGCAGTCCAGGGTACCATTGGGCTTCTGGGCTGTAAAAGCACAGTTCCTTCTTGGCATGGCTGTTCTGTAGGAGTTCATCTACCAGTCTGTATCACATCCAGGATTGTCCCAACCTAAGTGCAGCACCCTGCACTTGGCCTTATTCAAACTCACTAGGTTCTCATGGGCCCACTTCTCAAGCCTGACCAGGTCCCTCTGGATGGCTTCCCTTCCTTCTATTGTATTATTGTATTGACTGCACTACTCAGCTTAGTGTCATCAGCGAACTCGCTGAGGGTACACTCAATCCCAATCATTGTCATGTGAGCAACAACAACAAAAAAAAAATTGACAGGAGAGAACAGACTGCTGATCAGAAAACCTCTGTGAAAATAAAACCTTGAGAATTTTTTATAACTCTTAAGGAGGTAAGAGCTTTCAGACAATTTCAGTTTGTAGTACTGATATGGTATCAAGTTTTATTCTGAATATGAGACACTCATATTCAAACCATCTATTATTTTATATTTAGAGATGCTTTTTGTGTGCAATTTATTTTTGTGTGCAATTTATTTCAATGTCCACCTATGATCTGAGATAGACTCGTACAAACTGAGGTGCAGAAAAACCACTGGCCTTTCACCCATCTTGGACCTCCCATGATGACAATGACTCAGACCCAGTCTAGGAAGTCATGGTTTTTGACCAGCTCACAAGGAAAAGTACAGACTTCCAGCACGTGTTCAGGGATCCTAAGGTATTTGCTTAACTTTTAAGCAGAGAAGGTGTTTCTGTATCAGATCCATCTTCATGGAGCCGTGGAGGTGAAGGATGGTTGAGTTGCACAGGTCTATGAGGGAAGATCTGCAAGCTTACAATAGACAGTGACTTGCAGAATTAAGAACTGTGGAGAATTTTGCTAGTAAATATATTATGCTTTGAATGTATTATTTCAATCTTGCAAAGATAGAAATTTATCTAAAAATACTACTTAATGAGTGTACACAGCTTTAAGCAGTGTGGTAGATGGGCCAACTTGTGATCTTACATTTCAGTCTTTAAAGGCAAGATATCTTTAAGATACAAGGCTCAAACAAGGAAAGGTTAAAGGAAATTTTTTATCAGGAGTAAGAAAATTAAACACACAGTGCTTTGTGCACTGCCGAATGTCAGTTTATAACTGTGTTTTCTAGAACTGGATTCACCCGTAGTGTTTTAAATGCTTTACAAAGCCAACTATAAGAAGAAAAGACTCATCAGTACAAAAGATAGAGGTATTTGCAGTGAGCTTTAGAGAAAAATTAAGAAACCGGAGTATTCCGCGGAGTCACCAGTTGTTGTTTGCTTAAAAAAAAAAAAAAAAAAAAAAAAAAAGCAACAGAATTTGGTAGACCGTTACAGAACCCTACTGATGGGAATGGCCACATCACATCGATCAGCCCTGCCTGCATGCAGTTGCAGTAAGAGTTTAGTAGGTTCAGTCTCCTTAGTACCAGTGAGTAGGAGAATCGAAAGGTCAAAGATTCTGAATTAAATAGACACACACTCACAAAAAAGAAAAGGAGAAAAAGAAAAATCTTTAAGGAAGAACTCTGCAACTTGAATATTAGATTCCCATGTTATTAATAACTATTTCTAATTCTGCTAACAAGGTAAAGAAAGTGACTTCATGACCACTCAAAATCTCACCTAGTTGGAGGCTGGGCATTCCATTAGCACTATATAATTTTTTTTTTTTTTTTCCCTTTGCTAACTGGAAGAGATTAAACTAAAAGACAAACAAGCAAACAGCAACAACAAAAAAACAGCAAAAGATGGACAGCAAATACTGCTCATATAGCTTATTATTCCCAGTCACAAAATACTGCCGCCGATAAAGACGGCAATCCAACAACGTGTAACTGTGCTGCTCATCCTGTGCTGCAAAGCCATCATCTGTCAAGGATATAAAAAGTGATGGAGAAACACTTGGACTTCTTATCAACAAGCTCTGTTGCTGGAGGCAGCTTATATCTACACTGATTGTATGAGAACTGCTCTGAACGTGATGCCTCCTATTTTATTACATTGGCCATACAAGTCAGAGATGAATATTGGTGGTATGGTACTACAAGTTGAACCTTCCTGCCAATATTCTGGCACATTTCATTGCCATGCTACAGACAGCAGAAAGGGAGCAGTGTGACAAAATGGAAATGTGTATGAAGTAAAGGTGTGTAATTGAATTTTTCTTGCAGAAGAAAAACTGCATCCACTGACATACACCAGCTCTTGCTGAATGTTTATGAAGACCTAAGAGACACTGGATGTTAGCACAGCAAGGCAGCGCGTGGTGCATTTCAGCAGCAGTGACAGCCACTGTGGTTCTCCTCTGCTGGTGCAGATCTGTACAAGTACATCATGCAGGCTCCTGTTCTTCGCTGGCAAAAATGCATAGCTAGCGGTGTTGATGACACTGAAAAATAGCATTTTGTAGCTGAGAATTTTCTCTATCAAATAGTGTTATTGTGTTCTTTGTATTTGGTTGTATTTTCCATTACTTTTGGAGCAAACCATGCGTAATATAAATAGTCCCACAGCGTCTGCTGTTTTCCAGAATATGTATTTGGTTTGGAGGATTTCATGGGCTTGGAGAGAACTGCTCTCCTGTCTTGTCTGGCATGGCTCTGTCCTGACTTTCTTCACTACTGCCTATCACTACTGAGCAAACCTCTTAACTTTCCATAGGGCAGCGGTTTCCTTCAGTTGGATGCTTTTTACATCTGGACTGACACTGTACTTGTTGAATACAGACAGGCATATCTACTTGTTATATTCAGATACTGTGTCACCCTCGAGTTTAAATTAATGGGAGGTGGGCAGGGCTACTATATTTTGTGAACAGTAAATACTACAAAATACTATAAAAGCTCAAAGAACTTTCTGTTTATAAGGAAGAATCGAGAATGCACGTGCTGAGCATTTTAACTTACCTAGGTAAGTTAAAGGTTACTCTGGAACACAAACCAGGAGAAGAGGCAGACCTTTTTCACAGTTGTGTGCACTATGCTCTGTATTCCTTAAGAAAGCAGGAGACCTTGTTATTTCTGCATGGAAGCAAAGCCATGCAGACACCTCACTGCTGTAAGTGTAGTCTACAGTAGGCTCACTATGATTTTCGGAGATACTGTTAAAAGTTCCTTGCAAAGTCTTCGACTGCACAGCAGAAACCACAGGGGTTACCTAAATGCAACCTGTGCAGAACAATGCACTGCCATCACAGCAGCATGTACACCAGGTGTCCCTAATTCACTCCAGAGAAACGAAACACGAAGAGAGAGAGAGTAAGTCAGGAGCAACCCATTATTTTCAAAGCAGAAATAGCGTTAATGGGAGACTTCCAGTTCAAAAGTGATGCTCCTCTCTGGAAATACTTACCTGGCATAACTATGAGAGTAGGAGTGTTTACTCACAGGACCTTACAAGTGCTTTTTGCACACCAGCAGCTTTACAAGTATTCGGTTTAAAAATTATGTGCCACGTGTACTGCATAAATAATTTCATATACATATGTGTATATATACATTACCTATGGCTGTGTGCACAAGTGTATATTAAACAAAAACCCTAAAAGGATTTAAAAAAAACACACCATACGTCAGAATTCATTTTCTAGGATAAACTATATTTTTAATTAATCCCCTTTGAAATTGAAGCTGTTGTTGACCTTTTAAAATGACTATACATTATTCAGCACACTGTTAGATTAACACAGATTTTTTTCCCCCTCCACTGCAAGCAAAGTTTAGAGAATCAGTATTCCTTCTGAGGGATAATGATTAAGCTTCAATTTTGTTTCTTAAAGGTTTATAACTAGACTTTGTGATTGTGAGGTTTTTTTTTAAAAACTGTTAAAGTTCAAGTAATCAAGAAACAATGTGCAGAAATTAAATACTTCATTATACTATATATTCTAGTAAGTAAATCTGTTTGAAATGCATGAATAAAAAGTTAAGTGAAATTACAGGAGGAACAATGTAATATAGCAATAATAGGTGCATTCACTGTGCATCTGAGAGGAGGAGGGGGAAAAAAAGAAAAAAAAAACAGAGTTTTCACTCATTTTGGCCTAAAACATTGTGTTCAGGTTTCCAGGACTCTGACATCAGAACCCAGATAACACTGGTTAGAACCATAGGGCTTTACAATAAAAGCTAAAATATTGACCATATGATGGCAAAAAGTCTTTATTTTGCAGTTAACTTATTATCTTCTAGCTACTCTCCGATGAAGTTGGTGGTGCTGTGGAGGAGGATCTCCTTCTTCTTGACAAAGATCGTGACCGCTCAGCACTGTAGGTAACATGCTTATCATAATTTTGTATCTGAGCCTCGAGGAAATCCCTGTGTTGCTGGCTGATCGTCTGGCTAATCAGTCCAGGGAGAGCTTGAATACTACCAATTAAAGTTTCCAGTTTAGTTTCCAGAGTAACAATTCTCTTCTCAAAATCTTCACTTCTTTCATTTAAGTCAGAGATCATGTCATACATGATGTTTTGAGTCTGAAAGCAGGAGAATGTAAACAAAGGTTTAGATGGATCTTGCAAATATTCCAACACGCAGTAAAACCTGCTTATGCACTCCACACACAAACACACAAAGGGAAATGAAAAATACAACAAGATGTAGCTTTGTGAATTAATTACACTTGTAGAGTAAAATTATTTAGTATTCAGTATAATCTTTCTACTAAATTTGTTGAGCAGAAATGTAATGTATTCTGAGAAGCAATTTGAAAGTCAAAATGCAAACGAATTATATAAAACACCAGGCCTTTTTTCAGAACCTCGGGTGCTTAGAAAGGCACCATAATGAGATGAGAACAAAGTTAGCAGTGAAAGCCATGAGAAGACTGAGCATGCCAAAGGAGTTATGTACCCTTGACTCTTCTTGTATTTCCTCTTAAAAGCTTTTGTTCTTTTAAGCAGAACGCAAATTTTGTTCATGTGTTTTCTCCTTAAATTGACCAAGGTTTCTTATACTGCCTCTAGTAATAGCAGTTGAGTGGGCTGGCTTTGAATTGCAGTGCAAGGAGTACAACTGAATCGCGTACCCCTCCATTTCTACGTTCTCCCATCCATCTTCCCTCTACAAAACAGCATATGGCTACAGGAATTATACGGGGTGAACTTTAAAGTGGTCAGTAGAATTTACACCACAGAGGCCATCACTTTCTGTTTTTTTCCACTTCCTTTTGTTGTTTTCTTTTTTGTGCAAGCAAGGCAAGGAAGTGGCCAAAAATAGCCAATTTCACCCTCTTGTAGGCTGAGGATTTAGATTAGACTTAAAACTAAAAGTGTATAATTCAACAGACAAACTGGCTGAGTTTACAAACCATCCAAAAAAGACAAACGTTAACTGAAGGACAGACTGCCTGAAGTATAAAGTACCTCAGCATCAGATGAGTGTAGATAACTCATTTCTCTGCCCTTCCTTTCAAGATACCAACATAATCCCCAAAGGCAAAGTATTCTACATTACATAGTCTCTGAAAAGTCCTTATCAGTTGCTTATTAAGAAGCAGTAGAGTGAAATGTATTTTCAGTAACTCAAATTGTCAAGTGATTCTCTAAAGTAAAGGAGAAATAAATACTAAACTGTTAATTTCTGTGTGAGATCCTGTGTGCTGTGGTTCCTCAAGGCAAAGCCACTTTCACTGGACAGGAAACCCCTTCAATACACAGCACGGCACTGCTGAGGCCCAGCTGCAGTTCAGTATTTACCACCACCTCTGCAGTCATATCAGCTCCCAGGATCACCCTCTTGACTGTGAAATCTTTTTCAAACATCCAAAAGACTAAAAGCGATGGATTTAAATTTTAGTCAGATGCATAAACAAGATGTTTCATTTCATAAGTGTTAACCCAAAACAAATCCATAGTTTCATTTCCTCAAAAAAAAAAAAAAAAAAAAAAAAAACCAACCCCACAACACACACACTTGTCAACAATATCTGCATTTGCAACCTCTTCCATTTTGAAAGGATGAGTATTAAAACAAGAATAATTGCCTACTAACCTTTGCCAGGTCCACCAAAGTGTTGGCTTGATCATTCAGCTTCCTTTGTTCCATTTTTACACTTCTTAATCTAAAAAGTGGAATTTTAAGTCAGACGTGTGTGAGAGATCACATCATGATTTCTAAAAAGCATGCATAAAACTCACAAGAACAAGTAACTGCATGGACAATGCCTTGAGTACTTTGTGTAAAGTCAAAACCGTTCATGTGCCTGCTACAATGAGAAGCATGCTTCTTCAACACCACAAAAAAAGGAAAGAGCAAGGAAATGTGATGTCCTTGAGAAAACCGTTTGCCATGATTAAAGTTGAATTCAAAAAGGGAGGTAACAGTTTATCCAGACTACATGAAAGAAAGCCAGAACATTCCTCAAAGCCTCAGTATCGTGACAAGTAGATATAGGAAGAAACATGAACAACTGTTTTTTTTTTTTTTTTTTTCCATCAGTGTTGCAGTAAGCAAGAATCTTCCCATGCCTACATGACTAGATACAGGTATTAGCCCTGTTCTGTCGGAAATGGATTGGATTGGCAGGTGTTCGAACCTGATGGAAATACAGTGATAAGTGAGTTTCACATTCATTTAAACACAACTTCCGTCTGACTAGCAGCTAAATTACCAGCATACTTGCCAATACACTTAATTTTCTTACATAACTTGTGAATGGAAATATGCTTACATTTTAAACTCACACTAGATGTACCTTTACAAGGTACTATTTATACTAGAACACTGAGAAAGTATATAAGAAGAAGATGATTATTTTTCTCTTTAACACCTAGCTATCTGCATTACTACTAATTAGTTATGCACAATATTTGAAAGATATACACACCAACTTTTTTATAGGTTCCCTGAATCAAAGTAAATAGTTTTTTTCAGATTAACTCCTAAAGGAGGGGTTAATAGGTGTAATTTTCACAAACAAACAACTTATCCTGCAAACATGTGTGCTTTGCAGCAGAGAATTACATGTAATTTCAGTCATTCTTCTGCTGCATCTGCAAGATACACCATTTTTCAAAAAATAACACCCTGATTTACAAAATATATGATAAGGTGCCATGCAGTCTATAGTATGTTATGGGCCAACCAAGCTAACCATCTGGTAGCTTCCAAATGAAAATAACTCTGGCAGCATATGAGTTGCTAGCTGCCCCTAGCTACCTATTTCTCGATTATTGTGCAACTTAGAAGGTGCATTTTGACTTCTCTGTATTTTGAATATAAAGGATGAAATTCTGATCTCCTTTAAATTAATGACAGAACTGCTGAACTCTGCAGTGGGATCAGAATTGTTTCGCCAGTTTCCTGGAACTAAACAACATTCTTCATCTTCGGTAGCTGTATGTTTTTATGAGGACTTTAAGGGCTTTTTTCTATAAGGACATTTTTGTATGTTTCTATAAGGGCTTTAATCTAGAGGCAGAACTGGAGTCCTTTCCAGTGATGCTTAGTATTCCCATGGGGGAAAATGGCTACAAATTACCTCCTAAACACAGGTGCAGATGAAGATACATGTTTTTTCAATGGAAGTCCTCTTCAAAATACTCTAAAATTGGGAATTTTTTGTTCAGATCTGTAGTTACGCACATATTTCATTTAATACCTAGGCTAACCTCCCTGAGAAAGAAAGCAATGAAAGGTGAAGTAACTCCATTAAGGTAGAAACCTATTGTTCGCATAAAAATTGACATCCTAGAAGCCTTCCCCTGAAGGCTTCCTTTGGAGCACAACATTAATTCAGACTGTAGGAATGGTGCTTTCAGAGGCTAGGAGCTGGAGCTATTCTAAAGCAAAAATATGGAAGCATCTCCCATGTATGGAGACGTACCATTACAGTCTCAGAAGAGAATAACTAGTAATAGGTAAGTATGTAATGATTTGACTAGAGAGTGGTAATCCTACTGTTTCAGTATCTCTCATGGTTTTTGCAGAACATGTGCTTTCTGCTTTCCTTGACCCCTTGACTTATCTGTTTGCTGAGTGAGCAGGTCAACTTTAGAATTTCGAAAACATTTAGATATTGGAAAAATAAAAATGAAAAAGGTCCTAGCTGACACCAGTGTGATAATTCCTAACCATAGTCAACCCAGAACATGTATCCCTAGGTAATGGCAAGTTTTTAGCTGCACCAGCCAGATTTAAAGAAAACTGTCAGACTTTTGTTCTTAAATTCTTTAAGAGGAAATAGGAAACATGTTGACTTTATAAACTTCACTTATCACAGCAAAAGATCATGATTCTGGATCGCGTTTCCATGGCAGCAATCAGACCACTGAAGTTCACAAATAAAAACTCTATTTTTTTGCATGCAGACAGTGGTAAATTCTGCAAATTTAGAAAGGAATAGCTCATAAAACTTACTTCCGAGCTCTATTTTCATTTTGTTGAAATAAAAAGACAAAACAAAAGAAAAAAAAAAACTGTAAAAGATACTAAAACAACCAGATGAGCACAGTGAGCTCAATTCAGCAGGTGAGAAGTACTAGGGGGTTGCCTCTGCTTCCAGTCAGTAATTGCCACAGGTGAAGTCATGACGAAGGAACCCTCAAACCTCCCCATTAACTATCATTTGTACATTTGCTTAGTCGTAATACTCAAAAAATGGCTTCTAATGGATTATTGTTTACGTTGATAATAAGACCTTCACCTTATTTAGTATGCATGAGAAGCAAAATCATCCAGGCCAGTCATGGAGAACACCATTTTAGGACTGAACTTGTGAGTTTGAAACTGTTATCACGATCTGCTCTGGTTTCGTGTATGAAACTGGCCCTGAAGCTTCACTTGTCTTATTCTTGTCTTCAGCCAGATGATTGGAAAGCTCAAGGAAGGGGGCCAGGAAAAAAACCTAAGAATCCATACAGATAGAAGAGAGCCATATTCTACCACAAATTTCTTGGTCCCTTGAAAAAAGCTCGGAGATGTGCAAGGATAGAAAATAAATCACATTCAGCTACTCAGCTGCAGCTAGAGGAAAGGAAACCGCTAGAGCAATGTTGTCATCCATGAGGCATTCTTTTGCATACTGAGAAAATTGTCTAATTTTTTGTGGTTGAATATAACACATTTTGCAATGGGATACAAAGTGCTAAGGAGCAGAGCTACATGTATTATTAACACACCTGTTTGAAGTTTGGCTGGCACAGCAAGGAAGAAACTTACTGCTGCCATGTTCTCCACCCAACCCGATTAATGAATTTTTAAGGCAGGTGCAGGACAACAGTTTATACCCTATGAAGCTCTTCTGAGTTTGAATGATATGTGAGCTGCAGATCGAGCCTGCTGTGCTTTTTAGATTCTTCTTTGCATACAAGTGCACGCACACAGACACACAAGAAATAGTGAGGTTAAAATGTTAAGGAATAACCTTTGCAATAAGGCATTCAAGTCCAGCAAAGGATACACGGGACATGCCATCCTCTATCCTAAAACCCCTGCCCACCCTCTGCCTGTCTCCCAGTCCTTTAAGCTGAGAAGGATAACTCAACTCGGCTTATACACTTTTTACTTATGAGAAGAACGCCTCAGCTTTTCCAGTCCTTTTATTGCCTCAAGTATATCTGCAGCATAGTAACATTTAATCCTGCGAGTTTGCTAAGTATGAAATAGTAATCAAGGTTATTGAATGCTTAATACCTTCAAGGCTTAGCTACCTATTCATTTTACACGTTGTTATGAAACTGAGAAGCAATGTCAGTAAGCCTTAATTTACAAGCAGGAAGTAAGGTAACCTGGCTTTTCCTTTCTCTCCCTCATGGAAGAGGAGACAGGAATCCTCTTACTGCACAGCAGTGGGTCACATGGACACTCTCCTTGCAGGCTGGCTCACACAGACTCACACTCAGAAGCTATCAAAATATCAGTTCAAAATGAACCTTAAATACTTGATCTACATTTCCCCAAGTATCCCAGAAAACCCGTTTCATAGGCCATACAACAAATGGCTTCCTCAGACTGAATACAGACATCTAGTAGAATGGATAAATAGTAGCATGAGTGCTGACCATTTCTTATGATGAGCTTGTAGTTCCTGGGGACAAAAGTCTCTCTTTTTTCTTTTCCCCACCCCCCAGGTAATCCACAGAAGAAAAATGGGATCATCACAGAGGTCTGCTGGGCTTTATGTGCTTTATGACAATTACATACTGTGAATTTCAGTTGAATACTTAAAGTCTGGCATTATTATGTTACTGCTCACAGTTCTCATGCTTGTCTTCAAACCTTTGGGAGTTCATTAGGGGGGAAGAATTCATCTGAGTTACAGCAGAGGTATTCAAGGGCTGTACAATGTCTGTTGGAATATGGTAATTTTCTGTATATTGGGTTAATACCTTAAATAGCAACACCTGACCTTATCTACTGAGGAAACAGAAGCAAATTGCTGCTGAGCTGTAAAAAGGAAGCTTGATGCATACTCTTAATTAAATATTACACACATACTCATAGCCTCTCTTCTACTACATCATTCTGATCTGAAATTACCAAATCTAAGAAGGAATTTTTTTTTCTCTTCTTCTATCTGTGGTAGCTTGTATCTTACTACCTGCAAACAAATACATAACAGCAAAGGACAGTTACAGTGGCAAAAGACAAATATGTCTTAGCTATTTCAGGAAGCATGGGAAACTAACAAAACTACAAACAATTCTGATTTAACTTGTGCTGGGCATACACAGTCAACATACCTTCTCTTGTAAGCAGGTGCTACAGTAAAACTTTATTTTTGTCATTCTCAAATCTCAGGAGCAATATTTTGTGAAAAGGGATGAAGAGAGAGTAGGAAATAGAAACTAAAAGAAATAGAGAAAAGGAGGGGAAAAGGGAGAGAAAACAGCTGGAAAGGAAAACCAAAACAAAATAGTACTTACTGATGAATAGCTTGCAAGAATTTGCGTTGATGTTTCCTTACTTTTGCATGGTCTATCTTTTTAACCAGCTTTGTGTTTTTATAAATTAACCATGTTTCCCTGAGTACATTGGCAGCTGCATTTTTCACCTGTTTAATAAAAGAAAAACACCAACCTGACAAAAAAATATTATTATGCCATGTTTTATCTTTTCTAGCGTATACTCTTTCTGTAACACTTATGACCCTGCCAAGACATGGGAAATGGGTACACAAAGAAGCTGCAGCAGAAACAGCAGAAAACAGAAGCTGGACCAGGGGCACTGCTGAGCAATTTCTGTGTTGTTACTTCTGATAATGGTACCAGCTATCTTTGCATGTGGGAATCAGCTGTCCTTCTTTAACAGAGCTGGCACCATCTGGCATTTATGGCAATACAAATTATAGCAAGAAAATAGTGATCATTATCTGCATGGTAATTCATCAGATCATAAAGTTTTCCTTGTTCTTGTTGTGTTATTATTACCTTATTTCTCTTGGCAGTTTTACAGCCTTTTAAACATCCAGAGCTGTTTGAGCGTGTTTTTGTTGTTTGCTTACATTTTTTTCTGTCTCGTTTCCTTCTTACCATTCTCAGAGGAGACGAAAAAAAGATCCTCCCTAATTAATGTAGGCAGTGTTTTGTTTCTTATGGGTTTTGAATTTCTTTTTTAATGAGACTTTCCATAAAATGTTAAAGAGTACCTACAGTTCCTTCCTCCAATATTTTCAAGAATGGCTGAAAACAACAGACAAAGAATTTCAGTGCAGTATTTATTAACAGAATTAGTAGGTTAGTTGCAAAGGCTATTGATCCTTCTATTTTCTCCTTCCAACTGTATATTATGCCAGTCGCTGCAGCATCAGAGTAATGCACTGTATAGGTAATGGCACTGTAGGAATGCAATGCAGTAGCTCCACCCAGCAGGAGGTTCCCACCTTGTACATGCATTGCAGAACCTTGGGCTTGACTCCAGTGGAAGCTAAGTCACATTTTAGAGACTTCTGCACATTATCTGTCTGGCCCTTGCAATTTTCCCAGAAGATATGGCTAACTTCATGTGATGTGGAAACCTCTGCAGTATCTGTGTAATGCTGGTCAGTAATCTGATCTGCACCTCAGACCTGTTTGCTTGGTTTGCTTTTCATTTGCTTTGAGTGTCACGAGTTTGAAGCTAGAAAGCATCACTCAGGTACACTATGAGACTGATAATTAGATTTACATGAAGCACAGGTATACAGGAAAAGCTTTAAAAGGCACAAATGAACACAAAGCTCAAAATCTGGCCAATCTTTGCAAAGCCTTCTTTCCTTCTGGAGGACATTTAGAGTTCAGTTGTTGGTTTCAACTGAAAAAATATTCCTAACAGCAACTTCTTCCCTCACCATGGACAAGCACTGAAGCTGTCTGTAGCTCCTACTCACTTTTGTGTTTCCTCAACAGGGACCTGTTTTTCTTCTATAAAGGACTTATTTCATTTTCCAAGACGTTATTTGTGAATTAAAAAATTAGGAACGTCTCATACAAATTGAAATAGTTGTTTCCTTAGTGAATTCTAACAGTTACCTACAAAACATCTTTCAGGGTGCTTCAGTAATGTATGTAGCTGACTGAATACTGTGCTGAGCACACCAAGCAATTGCAAAGACTCGCTCATTCACAAGGTATGAAAAGGGATTTTCTTTTAAGAATGTCCTGTAAAGCTTGAAATTCTTACTTATCAGTCATTTCACCTATTTTAGCTATAAATATTCCTATGCTGTATGGATTTCTTTAACATATAATTCTCTAGTTTTACCACATTTTACTGTTGTTCACTCCAATTATCTTACAGCTGCAAGACCCTCCACAGAAGAATATTCAAAAAGCTCAGAGCATTTGATTTCCTCCTTTCAAAATCATGCTTATGAAAAAGTCCAGTAGAAGAATGGAGCAGGAGACCACTTAAAACAAATGCAAAAGTAAGTTAACATACATTTCCTTTTCAGTTGTGAATATAAAGTGTGACTTACTCTTTTAGTTAGCTGGGTGTCCATCATGAAATTATGCACATGTTTTTCAGCTTTGGTAAGTTCTAACTTCCTTGCCACCACAGCTACCACCAGTGCAGTGCACCCAGCACCCTGAAAACAATAAAACAAACCCCCAGAATGTTACTACTACTGCATTTTGCAGAGTTCTTAGTGGAAGTTTCTCTTTTGTTGCAGAAATATAGCAAGAATCAGGTATTTCAAGCCTGTTAAATACACTAAAGATGCTACAGCTATTTCTATTGAAAGTAATAGAAAAAGTCAGCAGTTGCAGGCTGGTAAACTGTCAAAGCATCCAAACAATTAGTGAGCAGCATCATTTGAAACTCCTGCTTTTTGTATTTCCTGCAGTGGTTAAGAATTTGAATACATCCCATTTCTAGTGCATAAGAAAGGGAGGCTGGTGAACAAAACACCTTTTAAAACCCACAGTGTTAGTAAAGAAATGCAAAATATACCCTGCTCTTAACAACTGTCTCAAAGTTACAGCAATTGCAAAAGATGAAACAGGATTAAATGAGCATCTAGGGCACAAAAACAAAAACAAAAAAGTTTCTTAGAATGTGTTCTATGGGCCAAAAATAAACTATTACAAATGCAGTATTTATTCATTTTAACATACTTCTAAGTTGCTCTCTGAAGACGTCACTGACTTTTTCCTACAGGACTTCTGCTTTGCTTATTACCATTTAAAACAGCACATGTATACAACACATTTAGTAAAAACTGAATAGAGAGAAAATACCAAGTTTCTAATGGGTGCTGTCTGTATGTATGCATACACATGCATATGCACACATCCATGCTCCTAACTGGCCTAAACTAGTGACAGTTCCTTTGAAAAGGCAATATCCTTCTTACCATTATAATTTTGGTTTTTTTTTTTTTGGGGGGGGGGGGGGGGGTCGGGAGGGGCAGAGGGTGGTTAAAGGGGTTAATGGGAAGAATAAGTTGACTTAAACTATTAAAATCTTAACAGTAGATCTCAAACCAAAGTTGACCTCTAGATGAACCTCAAGACCAAGCACTATATTACATTGCTATCTGATCATTATTGAAATATGTAGCTTAGCTAAAATGTCTCATTAGAAAGAGATGCAGCTTAAATAAGACATTATGAGAATGTATTAACCTTTCCTTGTTTAGAAGCATGGTATTTAATGCCTTAAGAAGGCATAGTACACAAACTCCCTTGGTTCCTCCTTGAGAACTGGCCAGGCTTATAGTGGAATCCAAAAAGGAGAATAAAACCAGATGTTTCTGCCCTTGAAGCAATGGAAACTTGTTTATTCAACAGTATAAAAGCTGGACCCTCTTGCAGTGAAGCTGGAGACCTCATCTATGGATGCATGCATCGCAGAGGACCTCCCAGTTGCTGGGAAAGACTCTCCAGTCCCTTGCTGTAACCAGGGTTCCCCAGTGACAGTGGATCTGGATGATGGTAAAGAATTGAGGGCAACTCGTGATGTTTCTTTCTTAATCACTGTAGCTAATCCTATGCTGTAATGATTGGGTGCATTACCTTGCCATGTTTTATTGCTGCTGTCTCGTTTCACCTTGCTTTGTTTTGTTCTTGCTGTCTAATTTCACTTAGTATTTTATTGCTTTAAATGTAAGTAAAGACAAACTCACTTCTTTAACTTGGTATTGGTGCTCTTTGTGCTTGGAAAGGACATTGGAAAAACAATCTGTCACATAATGAGAAACAGCATGTATTATATACATCTCAAGGTATCATTTACTTGGACATCATTACCAAAATCAGCTGGGTTTGTGGGGTTTTTGTTTGTTGTTTGTTTTAAATCTTTACATGTTCTCTCTCTTTTTTTTTAAGTATAAAAATCTAAGTGCAAATAAATAAGGCTGCATTTAACTTGCATGATCAGACCAACCTACATATTGTTAAACTTGCATCAGTTATTCTCCAGTGTAAAGCAGTCTTCTGTTGCACATTCAAACTTACTCTATTTCAGCCACAGAACTTCCTTCCACTTTCTGTATTTCTCTCATTTATTCTCAGTTTCTCCCTGCTCCAGTATCAGCCTCGCTGTCTCCAGAAGTTGCAGAGTAGATCTCAGGAACTAGCTTCCTAACTACAAATTCCACTACTAAACACACAGGGAACGAACACTAAATTAACTCCCCGGAACCCCTTATTCGCAGTGCAGGAGGGAGCTGCTAAAATGCAAGACACTTCCCTGCGGGCAAATGAATAACTCCATACAATAGGATGGGGAAAAAAAAAAAGAAAAAAGAAGGGAAAAACAGAAATCTTTAGGCCTATTCGGGATAACAGGCCAAATGTTGCTCCAGTGACGTAATTTGATTTCTGCCTGCTAACAGCACAAATGCTGAAACGGGTTGAGGCAGTTACAACAGCGTAGTCTGGCAAAGTAGTACAAAACAGCTGTTTATGTTAAGGAAAGGGAAATACTAGATTCCCCATATGTACTGCCCCGAAATAAAAAGTCTGGAGGAATGGCAACAGACAAAAATAACATGGTTTGAGCTGCCATTAGGCTTTTAGGACCCATTCTACTATCTCTTTAAAGCGGCACCACAGTTACATGGGCCAAAAGCTGCTGGAAAGTGTAGCTCTGTATCGCATAGTCAAAGAGCCCCTGCAGCAGTAAAATAGTGTCACTGGCATGCTATGAGAGCTCCCTCAATGGCATATTTGGGCTGCTGTCTTCCTCACCACCAGAACAGTCTCTTGCAACTGTGCAGTATTCTAGATGCAATTACCCCTCTGGGCTTTTTAGACTGTGGCATGTTCTCAGGACATGAGAATGATCTCTTTCAACATCTCTGCAAAACAAGAGAAGTATATGCTGAATGCCTAGCTTTTGCAGATTTCCATGAAGGAAACCATATCATGCTGATCTGTCAAGTGCAGGAGGGGCTCTTTTGAGAATAGAATTCTAAAATAAGCCTTATATTTGATTACTAAATCATTCTTCTTATCCTGTTTTGAAGTAGATAATAAAGTAAATCACTGCTTCAAACTCCTGCTCAACTTTCAGAGGAATTATATATCACCAAAAGAAAAATGAAAAAAGCAGGAAAGTGTGTATTTTCCTGTATTTCCCGTATCTAGGCAATAACTGATTCTGTCTGGCTCTTGTATTCTTCAGTCAATACCTCATCTTCTTCAGTTGCACTTTTTTTGTTTGTTTGTTTGTTTGTTTGTTTTTGGCAAGCAGACCAACTTTAAGAGCACTTAGGACTTCCAGTATATCAAAATTTGGGGAAAAAAAAGAATGAAGGGACATTTAAAGTATTTTGTCATCAGTCCACTGAAGTGAAACATTAGCTATATGTATACAGATATGTCTATCTGAAAATCCACCTCATGAACAGTCCATTCAAAGTGTGGCTGAAATAAAAGATGCAAAGGCAAATGTCATATTTTAAGTATTCAAAAAGCATCAGTTTGTGCTACCTGTTAAATATTGTTCATAACTACGTATGTCAAAACAACAAGTTCTGACTTATGACTATGCCACAGAGAAGGGGAAAAGGGATGAAATAATTTAATTCATCCACTGACAATTCTGATTTTCAACAATTTGAAGCTAATTTTAAAACCTGACAACTCAGCTTTCACAGTTTCTTGAAACTGCAGAAAAGTTCTGCATGATGAAGGTTTGAGCATGTTGCTAACTTGCTCCACTTGCTAGAAACATGCAAGTAGATAATAACAGAATTGAGCATCTGGCATTTCTTCCATGTACCTATGAAGAAGTTAGTCAACAACCATAAAGTTTAAGAACTAATCTATCTGAATTTTTCTGCTGTCCAGAAAAATCTCAGAATCATAGAATGGCTTGGGTTGCAAAAAGATCATCTAGTTCCAGCCCCCCTGCCAGGGGCAGGGTTGCTAAGCAGTACACCAGGCCACCCAGGGTTCCATCCAAACTCACTTGGAACACCTCCAGGGATGGTGCATCCACAACGTCTCTGGGGAGCCTGTTCCAGCACCTCACCACCCTCTGTGTGAAAAATCTCCTCCTAATATCTAACCTAAATCTCCCCTCTTTAAGCTTAAAGCCATTCCCTCTAGTCCTATTTCTATCCGTTTATGCAGAAGGACAGTCTCCCTCATGTTAATAATCTCCCTTCAAGTACTGGAAGGCCTGAATGGGGCCCCCCCAGAACCTTTTATTCTCCAGGCTGAATACTCTCAGCTGCCTAATCTTTCTTCATAGGAGAGGTGCTCCAGCCCTTTGATCATCCTTGTGGCCCTCCTCTGGACCCCCTCCAACAGCTCCACATCCTCCTTGTATTGGACTCAGTACTCTGGATGGGGCTCCATGAGATGCAGCCCAGGATACTGTTGGCCCTCCATGCTGTGAGCACACACTGCTGGCTCACATCAAGTTTTTCATCCACCAGAACCCCTAAATCCTTCTCCATAGGTCTGCTCTCAATTTATTCTGCTACATACCTGGGTCTGCCCAATCTAAGTGCAATACCTTGCATTTGCCCTTGTTGAATCTGATTAGGTTCACAAAAATGTGCTAGCTGAACAAACTCAACTACCAAACCAAGGGAAGTGTAAAAGATCTGAGCTGAAAACTGGCTTCTCTAAAATGACAAGGACTCTGCTAATGAACTGAGTAAAGCATCTATTATTATTGGAAAGATCTAACATTGACAGACACAGACCTCCTGAATGCTTGATTGATATAAAACATTCTCTGCTGGCATTCACAAAGCACAAAGTCTGAAAGCAAACAGACGACACATCCTCAGTCTTTCACATGGGCTGAACAACAAACCTTGGCCTGGATTTGACTGCACAGTGGCATCAAATCTCTCCTATCAGATCTCTCTTTTTAATTTAAAACTTGCATTTATGATCAGTAAAGTCTTGAAGCATAAGATTTACAGCCATTTCATAGGAACTCTCCTTGACTGTCAGACCTTTTAGCTGCAGTCCTGTATGAAAAGACTCTGATTTGTCTGCGAACAACTTCAGGGCACTCTTTGTATCTTAAATTCTAAGCACGCTGCTCCTATCCAGGACAAAGAATGATGACTCAAGTTTAAATGCTCATGCAAGTAAGCAATAACGCAGGAAAGCTCTCCTTAGCTATTTTTACTGCATATAATCAAAATAAATTTTCATGAATAGAAGTGTGTGTGGTTATACATATGTGGACTCATATATGTACTTACATACTTGTTAAATAGTGGTAGGCTAATTATTTTCTCAGTTTCACAAGCCTAGATGGTGACTGAAGAAGTGGAAGAATGGGATAAGTTGAGACAAAAAAATACAGTATGTCAACAGGCATTGGCTTTTTGCCATCAAGCTTATGCTATTACAAAAAAAGACAAGAAAGGTGAAATTAATTGAATTTTAAATTATATTTTAAAATTACCAACTGAAAAAAAAAGCCCCAAGTATTGTCTTCAGAACAAAGTAACTATTACTTGACACTGCCTTTCACTTTGCCATTAGACCTCAAACCTGCAGCATTCCATAACTGCTCAGACAGTTAAAACTCTCAGTATTTAGATCTGAATTATTCTAAGCATTGCTTCATCTGCTTTAATAAAGCAAATTCCCTTCTCAGTAGCATCATCCATAGAATATTTGACCTCAGTTTCAGTATTTTATGCCTCTAGGCTCTTCCAACTCATCAGTATGGAAGCAATGTATTGTGGTTCTGATAATCCCACTTTCACAGTCCTTTGCATTGTCCCTTGGCTAAGAAATGCTTCTCCCCAAAAAACCCGAATCAAATACGTAGTTTTCTTTCAGGTTACATCCTCCCCACCATGCATCCTAGTCTTTTTTAGGCTAACACTACAAATCCAAACAAAACAATACTGAGGATTCCTGGTGTGTCAAGATCACCTATTTAGATACCACCTCCTCATTCTCCATTCATTTTACATGACTAAGATGCTGAGCTGTTCAGGAACTTGGAGTTTCTTCTTTCTCGTATTTTTATACAGCATCAATAGGATAACACGCTTAAAGTACTGAAGGGTTGCAGTAATATAAATTACAATAAGTGAATATGGTGGGTATAACAAATGTCATTATACACATTGTACACATCATAATGCCAGACCTGACTGTTTTTTTCGTCCTCTAGATCCTGCTGAGCTTATGCATTAATGCATTCTTACATATAGCAGATGATGTGCCTTTTGCAGCCATTGATCATTCTCTTCACTGAAGCAGTCTACCCTCAGCTTTCCAGTCCTATCAGGACTGCCTGTCCTGAGCTGGCTAACTTTAAGTTGCAATAGGAAATTGTACACTACAGCAAACCACAGCAGACACAGTAGTCATGGCAGCTAGAGGTAAAATCCATTGTTGCCCAGGGTGACTAACATGACAGAAATCAGATCTGATGATAGTGAGGTTATGAAGTTTTGACTGAGATCATGCCTTTCCTACCACTCAACTGTCACGAAACACAGTGACTCCAAAACTGCAGGGTTCAGATTAAGAGGTCAATAAAATCTAGTGCTTGCAATGAGTGCCCACAAGGGCCCTGTTCCAGTGTAAAACAGAGAGGTTCTTAAAAATCTTCAACTAAAGGGTTATGTTTGGTGGTTATTTTTGTTATCTCCTTCAAAATCTAAGACAAGGAGAGTTAACGCTGGCTGCTAAACTGCACTGGAAACTAACAGCAGTTCAGAAGGCTGTGATTCAGAGAAACCTTATGCTTAAGTAAATGCATCTGGCATTTCCAGTTGGTTCTTTCTTCAGTAAGGTTCCAAAATACATTTACAAGACAACAGTGAACTGAGAAATTTCTACAACGGCCTAGAGATCATACATATATATATATGCCTGAAGGGTGCTACTGGTGATAAAGGAAGCAATATGGTGTATCAGTGTTTCAGCTGAAGGTCTCCTGGCAGCTTTGGTTTACTGGACTGGAAGTGAAGTGCAGTCTTTAGTGCTGTAGTTGTCATGAAAGTGTCCTGCTATACTTGCCTGTAGCTGAAAGAAGACAGCTGCCACATTTCTTGCTCATTTCCCTTGGGATCCACTGGGGGAGAGAGAAGGTCCGCTTTGCAGACATATGGCTCTGGTGGGAAATTTAGCTCTGCACCAGAAAAGGCACAACATTCTTCCTGCTGCTCTGCATAAAATGAAAAGCCTGTAAGAATTTAAACAGATACTCTGTTCATTTGGCTCTCTGGAAGGTGGATTTAGTGGACCACCAGGGGAAGGGAAAAAAAAAATCTTGCTTGAAGTAAAAAAAAAAATTCTCCAAAACAAGCAATGCAAAAGTTGAGGGAGGAATCCATCCACAAGACAGACAGAGGCTATGGAAGAGGTGCTGCATGAATGCATTTTGCATTTGTCAATGTTTACTGGGAGAGATGTGTAACCTTGCAACACTGAACCAAAGGAAGATGAGTAACAGGACAATAACTATACTGTCTCAGTCAAAAATATGACTGAAAATAGTTTTTCATTATTTATGCTTTCATATATTCAGTATTTGCATGGCTACTATTATCCTCAGGGGAGTTTGCACTGCAGCTGGAATTTTGTTGGAACATATGAATTTCTCATCCACAAACAGCAGATGAGCAGATTCCTTTACTTCCCATTAGCCCGTAAAGTTTTCAGCAATGCTGCAATAAATAAAGAAATAATGAGAATTTCATGTCATACAAAAATAATGAAATTGATTAAATGTTCCTACACAGAAAGGGGAAGTGGCAATGGGGGATGAAGTGAACTCTTCTTTAGTAATGAAAGTTGAGTACTGGGAAAGACTTCTGGTGCAAAGAAAGATAATCTCATTTCTAAGAAGGAACCTACAAATGGTAGTGGTGCTAACTCAGACAGGACCAGTAACTGACTGCACCGTGGTGGCTGGGTTCCTCGGACACCTATAGTGGCCATAAAAGCGAAACCTCCCTTTTGGCAATCGTGATGCTGCATACTTAACACGAAAAACAACTTTTTACTGAGCAAGGAGGCAAAATCCCCTTGCACTTAACAAGCAGGCTCATCAGCCTACAAAGCTGATGGGAAACATTAGTTCAATAATACAAAATGATGCCTAATTATGATATTCTTGCCCAAAACATATGGTAAATACAAAACTTTCATAAGAATGCATGTAAAAGTGTACTAAAATTCCTGTGTTAAACCTGAAGTTATTGCAGGTAAAACAAAACCAACTTATATGCTTTTAAGACAAATTACAGGCTATCCTGCAACAATAAGCTTCAATCATATTTATGTAAATTAAGATACAGTGGGACAACTGCTTTTCATTCTAGTGTGCATTCTAGTTCATTCATCATGTGTGCCTCTGAACAAAAATCTCCCGTCCTCTCACACTTCACAAACTTCCCCTGCTCTGCCACAAAAGAGGCAGAACTGGAAACCTTCTGCGCTGGGTTGACCGTGGCTGCTCCCCTGGTGCCTGCCCGCCTGTGCTCTCACACCTCCTCACAGCAAGATGGAATGGTGCAGGGGAACACGGACTAGGGGCTGCAGTCAGCACATAACATTTTATCTCTGCCACTGCTTCCTCCTCACTCCCTTCCTCTGTTCTACCATGGGCTCTCTAGGCCGCAGTTCCAGCCCAGGGCCTGCTTCTGCAGCAGCCTTCCAGGGCTGCCGCCTGCTTCAGGCCACATCCAGTGCTGCACAGTAGACTCCTCCATGGCTGCACATGGAGGTCTGCTCTGTGTGGTGCTCCATGGGCTGCAGCAAGACAGTGCAGCAAGACAAATGCAGCAAGACAGAGCCCATGCTCCACTGTGGGCCTCTCCTACACATCAGGAAACTTCTGCTCCACACCTGAAGCACCTCCTGCCCTCCTTCTGCACTGTTTCTCTCACATATTTCACTCTCACCTGCTGTTGTGCAGCACTTCTTCCTCTTTCTTAAATATGCTCGTTGGAGATGCAACCGGTATCGGGTCAGCTCCAGCCAGTGTCTGGTCCCTTCTGGAGCAGCTGGAGATGGCTCTGATTGGACATGGGATACCTGCTGGCCTCTTCAATCTTCCCACCACCGTAACAACACTGATATGTAAGCACAATACACCTTCTAATGGAGGAATTCAGATGTTCTTTTTCTTCTTGTTTTCCTAACTCCAAAAGAGAGTTAGACCTTCCAGATTTTGTTTACACTGGTGGTGGTAGAAGAGAGCCTCTGCTGTCCTTGCTTCAGATTACTACCCTAACCACTCTTGCTTTAGGGATCACTCTGTGGTGCTATAAAGCCTGAATTTTTAATTACTTATTTTCCTCGACCTCAGTTGGAAATTTCCTCCCAGTAAGCCATAGATATAAAATAATGCAGAATTACATTCTGCTCTTGAGGAAAATTTCCTTTTCGGCAAACTGTGTGCTGGAACAACAATAATAGAGGAGTTCAAGAGTTTCTGATCTGTGAAACTGCCAATAGTTTCGCTACGCAATGCAAACACCTTCAATTGTCCTTTCCATTTTATGTTTCTGCTTGACACACTGTCTAGTTACATTCTACTTTTTAAAGGAACAAAAACAATCTGTTCTGAAACCTAACATCACTCATCACTGAATTATACCACGTACCTGAAATGTAGACCCAAAACACTACCAATTTGCATGAAGAGCTTTCCATATATTTCTGTACTTTTAAAGAAGTAAAAACTGAGCTGCATGCCAGCTTTTTAAAAAAACTCCTCCCATAGGCTTTTCATCAACAAAATTAATCAAAACACTGCTATCTTTTGCCACCAGGCAATGCAAATGGTAGAAATTTTAGAGATTCCAGATCAATGTGCAAAATGTTCTAGACAAACCTTTAAGTGCAAACACAAACTGTTATTCCTGTACTGCTACTATAAAAAATGGACTCTCTTCTATCAGCTTAGCCATGTATCAACCATCAATTCAGCCCACCAAGCAGCATGCAAGTGTGCAATTCAAAGCATGTTTCTGCATTTCATAAAAAAATACATAATTCTGCAACTCATCACAGAATCAAACAATGTAAAGAATTCTTTTTTTGTAAAAAATCCCACAATGTATTAGGCAATATTATGCAAAACTATATGCACAATTTTAGTACATTATTCATAGAAAGTTCTATAAAACAGTGCTGCTATCTAGCAGCTTGTTATTTATTTAGATACTACAATCTAGAAACGCATTGACTACACTGTAACTACTCAAATAGGAGCTCTTCACCTCGATAAATGGGGTTCAAATCTAGTAGCTAAAAGATGCTACTTAAAAACGTTCCAGATTAAACATCTAATCTTACTCACTTTTTTAAATTTAAGAAAATCTTCATAATTAAATTGTTTCTTTCATAGGATAATGATCTCTTTGGAGTTCCTTTCAATAACAGAACCATTTAAGCTGCAGTTTTGGCAACAACATGCCAAGACTCTGAAAAAACAGTTATTTCATCTAAAGCAATCTTTATGCAAGCCACAGCCAACAACTTTGCATACCATGGAACAGGACAATTGCCACTCATAATTTTCTTCTGGCAGGATAAATTTGGCTTACTAGTTCAGCATGTCTGCTTGTCACCTATGGGTAGCTGGCCCTTCAGGAAGATTTTGCATCCTCAACTCTGAATCATGTAGTAAATGCACAAGCTCACCACATAATGCTCAACATAAAAGGAAAAGAATCCTTCTCAGACTTTGCAAACAGTTGCTTGTATCTGCAGTCATAAGAATGGACTACTATTATTTAATCCGGGATACAGTTTTTACATGTAATACTATTTAAACTAAAAAAAAAAAAAAAGTTACTTGCTAGCAATTATGCCACAAACTCCATGGAATTACAATAATATAGCAGGAATAATATAGCAGGAAGAGCCAATTTTACTTCTTCTATACATAAAAATTATGAATTGATATAAGTAGGTGCCCTGGTGTCACATGAGAGCAGGTGCTACTCAGTATCCCCTGAGGACATCAATTCATTCCAATTCTTCTCTTCTCTTGGTCAATAACAACACAACATCCTATACATTTCATCAAACTTGTCCCCTCATTTTACTTCTACCAGTATCTCCTTTAAACCACTCCAAGGCCCTGCCTCTGTAAAGTCATCGAGTGGGTGAAAATACTGCATACATAAACCAACACAAAGCGCTCCAACTGTAGTTGAGCTCAACCTGCTGACCAGGACCTGAGAGGTCTGCTTCAGTGTGCTATGCACAGTGAAGACAGCATGGGTTTTCTCTTCTATACTCTGCTCTAACAACAAAGATGGCACTCGTATTTCTACTCATCCCTCTTGCAGGCCTACCTAATGCAAAGAGATGGAAGATAACATGTTTATTATCTGAATTATATTTCACCTGATTCATAGTCTACAACTACTGCCTATTGAAATCTCATTGGAAAACACTGACAGGAAATCCAGTGAGGTACCCAGTTCAGTTTAACTTCTCAGTATACAAACTATTTCTGCATTTACCCATGCCACCATCTCTATACTACACTGTATCAGTATCTTCATTAAAGGTTCAGCCTTTGTACCATGCAGTCCATTTTCCATCTCAGAGAAAGCAATTCCTGAGATCAGAAATGGTACCTATGCTCCTCCTCCTTCTCTGGAGTTAAGACACCAAAAGAGCCTTGTTTAAGCCACCAGCCTATATTGTGCAAAGCCTTAATGGTCTGTGTCGCTACATCTGCATTCGTAAGTATTTCTATTTGTTCTCCTTTTTTTTTTTTCTTTTTTTTTAAACAGAGACCTTATCCAAAAGGACTTTGCATTGGTTATCCACCAATCTACCAATGCACTTGCTACTGAATGTTCAAGAGTTACACTCCTCCTCTTCAAATTGCTTATATGGTTTGATTTTATTTCTTACAATCACTGAACAGTTATCCTGGTATATATCTTTTAAGTAGACTATAAATCATGCCAACTAAAATAGGAATTGGCAAGTCAGTTCTTTTAATATCCTGTTTTTTCCACAACAAACACAAATTGCTTGCTTCAAGAAGTGCTTTTGAAGAGTGGCTGTATTTAAATAATTACCTTCAAACATACAAGCTTTTTTGTTTTGCAAGTTAGGCTGCAAGATAGTTCATTGTTACATTCAGTGTTTCATACTTCATATCTTTCAGATCCTTACCAGGAAATAAAAAATACTAAAAGAGGAAAAAGAGTAATTCCAAGATCTGAATTTGCCATTGCTCTGTAATTTTCTTCTGAAAGATCATCATTTGCCAAAGCCATTTTGCTGACAGTTTTTTAGAATGTAATTAAGGATGTCAAGCTTTCTGATTGTCTCTCTCTAAGTTATATATCCCTAACTCATTACCATGCAACTCTGATTAGAGACTCAGTGGTTCCAAAGTATCTGCAGAATATTTAATCAAACACAAAACAACAACAACAAAACAACCAGAAAACCAAAAACAAACACACACACACAAAAAAACAAACAACCCAAGAACAATTAAAGACAGGAAGGAGTCAGAAGATTTTACAAGCTTAGGGTCATATCTTGTTTCTGCTGTGAAAAAGAAATGTTTTTTGTGTAAATGGTACATAAACAGTACTTCATTTTTTTCACCCAAGCAATGGAAACAACTGACATATTATTCTGCATCTGAAAGTAAACAGTACTGTGAAAAGCAAAATGACAAACATATCCTATTGTTTCATTTTCTATCTGGTTAATTCACAGGTGTGCAGACTAATATGTGCAATAACCTAGAGTCCACTGATGTGTTCTTGTTTTTATCTTGTTTTCATCATAATAAAATAGTACGCCTACCTACAGCCACTCAAATAATGGACTGGATGCTGCTGCCATTTACACTACCATACTCCCAACAGCAGTGTGAAACCCATGGATTAGTATCAATTCTCACTGCACTTCTGCACAGCATTGAAGGTCCTAAGATTTCTGTTACTGTAATTTTTTTCATACTGAAATGCCAAAAGTGCTGAATAATTTGAGCGCATATTCATTGCAAGCTAACCTAGAATTTAGCTGCTTCTGATCAGAAAGTCTAGTCAGACGTGATAATGAGGAGGAATAGTGATCTGATACCTGCATTTCAAAGTGTTTGCTTCTTATTTCTCAACAGTGCTTAGGAAGAAGGAAATTATGAGAGTTCTGTATCCATCCCTGTGGCAACATTTACTGCTTGTCCTCCTTTTTTCCTAATGAACTTACTTTTCATTCTCTTAGGCATCAAAATCCAGCTCAAAATGAGGAAAAGAGGAACATAACCCACGAGATGGCAGATCTGAGTTTAGATAACAATCTTTACAGAAACCACCCCAATCATTCCTCTGTGTTCAGGCCGTGTCTTCCAAATAATTGTAAACTCTGTACTTAAAGAGGCATGTGTTTGCCACTACCAGAAAAATGTACTGGAAGTATTTTCTAGTGAAGGCCAGAGACCCAAAACCTATTAGACGTTTTGTTTGTTTGCTTGCTTTTAAGAAAAGGAAAAATTGTAAAACATCACAAAAATGCATTAATCTATTTCACTCTTTGCAGATAAAATGCGCTTTTACAAAAAACAGACTTTCCAAACATCTGTTTAATGGAGCAATTTTTTTTTGTTACCGTTTGTTTTCAGCCATAATCCCAATATATCTGTTTTAAGAGACGGTAGATCCTCAAGCTCCACTGTTCATGATCAGTGGCAAGAGTTCAAAAAACATATACATATCTGTCATATATATATTATATACAGTGCTCATCTCAGTCACATTTATGCAGGAGTCAATACAAGTAAGAATGGCACGATCAGGAGCTTTTCTTATTTACATTAGATAGGCATAGATTTCCCAGACATTGCAATAAGTACTCATATATTGCCCTACTCTCTGTCTAGGTTTGACCAATTCTGTGTAATACAGAAAAATGTAAACCTATTTGCAGAACAGTTAATTAATATACACTGAACATGCATGGCCTAGCAATTGATGCATTCTATCAATGATAACAAAAACTCATACACCAACAATTGCACTACATAAATCCACTTAAAACAATGGAATACTAGATACAGTATGTTATCAAAATTTTAAGAAATAATGCAGAAAACTAGGTACAAGTAAAATGCTTTATCAGAATACAAACCATCATGTTTCTGTATTTGCAACTAACTTCAGAAGTAGAAAGCAGAATTGTAGCAGTGGTTCAATTACACACATCCAAAGACAACTGAGAAGATGTAATCTATTACTACTTAGCGAAGGGTTCTATTAAAATTTTGAAGATGAAAATTATGTCATGGTGGAATTTGTTTCTCTGTATTTCATTACACACGTTAAATTTTACCGCAAGAGGAAATAAACCCTTTATTACCATGGGATGAAGGGCCATGGGAAGGATGCAAGTGAGTCTACGTACTCTAAGAGGCTATCAAATAAAAATTTCTCCATGACTACTACAAGTTTTGGGATTAATTGCAGCAAACAATCTCATATCAAATGAATAAATTCAAAAACACTCACCATGATTCCAGTGAGTAAACAGACTCCTTTCCCACAGTACGTATTAGGTACCATGTCACCATATCCAATGGATAAAAAAGTTATTGAAATCAACCACATGGCTCCAAGGAAGTTACTAGTAACATCCTGCTGGTCATGGTACCTGGAAAGAAGAAAAAAACAAATACTTTATTACGAAAATTTCAGTTAATTCTTAGTGCTGTAATAAAGAAATCTCAGCAACTGGTCATACAAACACTCTTGTATCCTACAGCTGTTTATTTTTTAAAAACAGCTATAAGGAATTCAATAAAATGCATATTAAAAAAATATATGTTGTAAGGAAACTGAAGACACAATAATAGCACAAGCAGTGGTGATTCTCCAGACATTTTGTATGTCAGTACTTATTTATATATTAGATTTTGTTACTATCATTAAAATAGCACAAATCTCTTGGTTTTTATTAAATATTTTTCACCAGGGCACAAAACCTGCTAATCCTCTGCAGGATCAGTCTAATATTGTTGTTGCACTGAGAGACATACAAGGAAGTCAGAAAAGGATGTGTGGGCAAGCCGAACTCAAAGCAAATCTTCACCTTATATTCAAGAAAATCTCCCTTTTGTGCTATTAAGTATAGTTTCCTCTGTGCCATTTGTTGTCTTAGTTTTGATATTCAGATTTAATAGAATTATTTGTCTCCTTCAAAGAAAACAAGTTCTGATGAATAAGTTCATCTTCATGAGACATATCATCAACTGGGAAGCCATAATGGCACATTTTAGGAATAAAACCAATTGTTGACACTCATCCTGTGGGGGTAAAATGGTCTAAGAGCATAACATAGATGGACAGAACTGCTCTGAGGTATAGGCCATCTGCAACAGCTCCTGCAGCCTCAAGATTGCAGTAACACCTGCAGGTGCTGTGAAACCTTAGGTTAGTTAGTGATGCCATTGGATCATCACAACTATCAGTTCAGCCAGACTCCAAATCAGTAAGTCAAAGAGTGCCATCATAGGACGTGCTCATAAATCTGAAAGCAACCTGCTTTTGAGCACCAAAATAACTGCTTCAGTCTTCTTCCTGGAACTCACCCTCAAAAATGGAGTAGGAATGCAGAGTAAGGAGAAAGAAACATTTGGTAAAACTCCTTGCATTTACTGCAAATATCTACAAAATGACTTTGTTATTTTCTTAGAAGTCTCCCCTATGCACTGATGATTACACCAACCTACAAACTACCTGCCAGTGACTACATCAACTGATCCCAACCCATCTGTTTCACTGTTTGACTGTGTCCTCATCTCTCAGTTTCAGTGTTGCTCTTCATACAAACTTTTGAAGTTGTTTTGTTCTGATCTGCATCTAGAGAAATGTGATAATAGTCCACACAGAGCTCCTAACGATAAGAGTGACATAAATAAATACAGACAGAACAACAACAAAGGTAGTAACAACAGCAGAGCTTTAAACTTGATTTAACTCATTTCTATTAAGCCCTGAAGAACAAAAAAAGATCTGACATTGCTTTTTTCCAGTCTGCACTAAAGACTACATCTTTCAGACTTCATTTTGCAAACTTAGCATGTAACAGCTGTAAAACATATGCACGCAGAGAGAGAGAGGCATATTTATTCCTTTCAAGAGGCAAGAAGAGAGCCTGTGCATCATGTGAGTCCCTACAGAGTATCACATAAGCGATTTGACCCAGAGGCTCTGGATGAGCTTCACAGAAGTGAGCTAAAGCCACAACACATACTCTAAAGCTAGCAAGTCAGTTACATAATAATAAATGCTCACATAACTATTTATAAGACATTTCCCTAATACTCATCTTTGGGTTTTGAACCTGGTCACTTCTGTAGTTCAGATAGAAATCAGTTTACCTACAAAGGAGAACATACAATTTTCCTACATCTTGTCTGAATTTTTACTTCTTTTAAACTTCCAGCACTATGTGGTGCTTACTCGAGAAATATTGATAGGACATAAAAACTGCCCAAATCTCTGTCATCTGATTAAGGTTTTAAGGTTATAGATCAGCAGTCAGATGATGCACGCTATTTAAAAATCATCATCAATGCTTGTGATTTTGTTGTGACTGAGATGTGAAGAACACTTTGTACCACCTGTGTGGGCTCAACTACTCAAGCATGGCAAAGCACAGCAGCTGGAAGCCTATTACAAATACCACTTCTCTCACAGCTGTACAGTGGGGAGCTTCTCATATTAAAAATCCTCCAGCAAAATTGAGTCAATGTAAAAAAGAGTTACTGTCCTAATAGTCCTGGTCTACGTCAGATTTACAGGGAGATGTACTGGTTGTGTCATGTTTGTTTCCTTTTGTAATCTGTCTGGTGATTTTTAAGTCTCCGTGGTGAACAGTTCTGGTACATGCATAAACCCTTCTGATTTTGGTAAGGTGACAAGAATATCCTTTCAAGTGCTGTGCTATGTCATTATGCAACATGATTACTTGGGATTCAAGATCAAGCTGGCAGGAGGAGTCTCCTTCCAGTGGAGTGGGAGCAACATCAGAATCTGAGAGTTTGGATTTTGGCTATAGTATGTCTGCAACCAAATTATTACTTCTGTATCAAAAAAAGGAAAAGTAATTTCTTAAAAGAGAAGGAACTGCAATGTCGTATTTGTACAGCCATAGGAACCATTGGAAAGAAACACAGGAGGTATTTCAGGTCTGTTTCAAGGGGGCAGACAGAAAATTTATCCTTCTGACTTGCTTTCAAAGTTACCACAACTATAAGTACTGAAGCAGGAAAATAAGCATGTTCATCTATCAATGCACCTCTAATGTCAGTCTCTCAAGGCTTGAGAAAAGCCAGCCACATCACTGTATTCTTCGCTGCTGTGACTACCTCCAGCAGAGCTGCGGTAATGGACACTATACTGAGGATAAAAGCTACCCACAGCTAACAGCTGGAACAACGCTGTCTCACTCTCTGTTAGTTGTCACCAACCTCTACAGACATTTCCTCTTTCCAGATGGATTATGAAAGGCAGGTTGGATACAACGGTCTCTAGAATTCCAAAACACTTTTCCTAAACTACCCATTCACTCTGTGTGAGTGCTATGAAAAAAAAAAAAAACCTGGAAACTCAAAAGCTCAGGAAGAAAATCAAAATAAACAGAACTTTTCTTTCAGAAAGTAAGTTCCAGACAATGCAAAATCCAGTCCTTACAAAACAAACTCTAAAACTTATGCTTTTAGGCATTAAAGTTCAGTTTGATAAAGGCTCTTATGCTTAACATAGCTCTTTTTTTTTTTTTTTTTTTTTTTTAATCACTGGAAAAATTATTTAAAGTCTACTATTCTTAGTCCATAAAAACTTGGACTAGTGAATCGCTTAAAATTGAAGATACTAGTTAGCACTTAATTATGTTAAAACTACAGCTATATACACTTCGGTTTCCTGGAAGACATTCAGCCTCACAGAGCAGCAGAATAAAAGGATATTTAGAAAAGCTGTGTACTCCCTGGAGGCATGAAAATCCTTGGCTGAAATTGCTCAAGCAGGCGTATAATTTATCGCCTCTGCTTTCCTTCTCCAACAATGAATGTGCTGGCAGGCAGGTGGCACTACAGCTGGAACTTGCTACTCTGCAGAAAAGATGCCTCCTGTGAAATGCCGCCAGTCAGTTCTCACTAACTAGCATGTACCATTCCTGAGACTACTCTAATTTAAACCAAAAATAGCTGAATGGTTAGACTTGTGCAAAAATAGAGTAACTTGATGCCCTTCCAAGCCAAACTGAGTGGGAGTTTTACCATTCATCTCAGGAAGATATAAATATATTCCTCAGCTGCTAGGGTTGTCAAAGCAATATTCCAGATTCTTTACTGAACAACAGCTCTTTTCTGCTGCTTTCACCATCAGTATAATGACTTCCAGTTCTGCTCTCCTTCAGAATTATGTTTCTATTTGATGATTCATTTCACTGATAAAACATCTCCTTTCTAGCCTCATGCAGTTATCACAAATGGGTATCTTGACATCTAGTACATATTAATCTTAAAAAGTAATAAGTAACAGGAATCAAATACAATATTTAGCTTAACCACTGGCACATTAATTGATGTTTAGCAGATTCACTTTAGTTTACCTTGCCTCTAAAGCCAACCTCTGACAACTGTCAACTTTTCAGTTTTGCTTTCTTTAACACGTCAGTGAAACAGCTGAAAATGAAGGTGAAAAGATTTTCCTTTTTGTAGGTAAGAAAATGGTCAGCTTTTATATATGATTATGGTAATCATAAAAGAATCCTAAGCTTGCAGTACACAAGGCCAATCTGGGCAGTTTACTCTTGTCAAGCCTTAAAAACTTCAGACTAATTATGTCTGAAAACAGATTCAGCTCATTAAATCAGAAATTCGTCAAGAATCAGCACAGACACTGATTGATCTACCTAGCTATTAGCACTGAATTACACCACTGGGCCATTCTGCTGCTAAGTGCCTGTTTAGTCTTTCTTAGACCGTAGACACCAGTAGCTTTTTTTCTGTTAACACAGAATTTCCTTCTGTTGAAATAAAGAAGAAAATAAAAGAAACCTGTAATTGCATTCAGGTGAAACAGGAACACTGACTCATCCAACCGTGTCACTGGCAGAGATGCTGCCTACCTTCATGGGGGGATATCACACCTTTTCTTTTCCCTATCACATCTGTTGAAATCTCCAAATGTTTTATGAACAGCAGCAAAAATGTTTTGTCAAACAAACAAACAAACAAATAAAAACACCAACTTAATCCACAGAAGTGGAAAACACTATGGCAAATGCTTGCATTTCAGAATTGCAGATTCACAAAAGTAGCGCTACTGAACCCCATCGAAACAACTGCTGCCATCAAGCAGTCTGGAGTCCTTCTACAGAGGTTAAAATTATTATTATTTTATTATTAAGAATAGCAGTGGAAAAATGCATGTAAAATTAACAAAACCAACAGGGAAATGTTAAGTAAGCATTATGACATGAGCAGCGTGTGCACAAGCTGGAGAGAAACAATAATCCAAAAGACATCAACTGACAGGAGAGAGAAAGTGAAATCAACACAATAACAGAAGGGTGAAATGGCATGTTTTAATAAAGCCTATCATTATTCTTGAAAATAAATCACGATTTAAACATAAGTGTGGAGACATACAAGGATTTAAAATACTAAATACTTTCATATATCAATGCTTGGGCACAGGGTAGAGAAGTAGAGACTAATTGCCATTTTCTTTTCAAAAGGCACCGAAGTTACTTGACTGACGCTCCGGAAGGTCTTGCCTTGCTTTCTTGGAACTGTAAAGAGCTGATGCTCTTCTAAATCACTATACCTGTCTGCAGTGCTAGGAGGTGGAAAGAATTTATATTTTTCCAAGAAAAGCCATGTGGTTTCAAATCTAATGGAATATATCAATGTTACTGAAGTTATTTGAAGTGTTACCTACGTTTTCTTCTTTACCTTTTAAACAAATGTATAAGTATGAAGGAAAGCTGCTAAAGCAATTCTGCAAGTGCTGGGAAACTGGTAAACTTGTAAAGAGGGGACAGCCAGCAATCTACTAAGAAACTGCAGCAGGTAGGAGTGCTTGGTATATGTGCACAAATAGGACCCATTGGGAATAATGTTAGAGCTACTGCTTCAGGTCTTTAGACTACATGAAAATGAGTTGTATGAAAGTTCAAGGAAACTTCTTCTTGCCTTGCTTCAGAAGCACACACACACACAAAATCTCACCCTTTAGGGCTTATCCCCCAACATGACCATATTCTTTCTCCTACCGTTTTCTGCAATTTCAAGCTTTTTTGTTCCTCGAAGTGGTGTAACCAAAGAGAAACCTTATTTCCATTAAAGTCAACAGCAAAATTCCCATTGCCTTCACTGGGATCAGGAAATAGAAATTCTATTTCCTTTTGTCAAAGTTTCAGCTGAGCATCTTCTAAAATGTTTCCAGTTAGTGCTTCCATGCTCATCCATTTCAGAATTTTCACTATGCCTTTGTTTTCATCTCACATTCTGGGTGCCAGGAAATCTCCACTGTTATATGTATGCCTATCAAGAAGCATTCCAAGAGAACTGCTAAGCTAATTAAACTTCCAGTTTACAGGAAATGTAAAATTTGATGCTTTTCCTCTTCAACATTTAGAAGCATAAGAACAAAATAAAATGCTTATTTGGGGACTTATACTTAACTATAACATATCCTTACTGCCAGTGTGCTTGAGATTCAGTAGGATGATGAACAGACTAAAGATCTTGGAAAGCTATCTTCTAAGTCTTAAACCAGTCCTTAAGTGCTGGAGGCCTGACTAAGTTCTGCTTGCTCTGCATTCTGACTGTCAGCAGCAGCCCTTCTTTTAAGAAAAACAAAGCAAAACAGAAAACAAAACAAAACACACAGAGAAACTGCCTGGAGTCATCCAGTTGCGCCCATCATGAGAAGCAGCACTGTTTCTCCCTTTTAATTCTGTTACCCCCCGCACTCCCCACAGCAACTAGTCAACAGCTTCCACTTCCCTTTCACCTCCTGGTACATACCTTCGGTGTTGCTACTGCTGAATCTCTGATGAAAAATATTAATAAGTGATAAAATGATTTTCAGAAGGCATTTTTGGTGTAACTTACTGAAATACTTTACTGGAGCCTTAACATACTTCACCTTAGAAAGCATGCTCTCAATGCCTCCTTAGACTACATCCTTGGCCACAAAAGAAATGTTACCATCACCATCCAAACAGAACCTGTTTTTATTTGTTTTTTTTTCCTACTCTTTTGTCTGTATCTCTCCACTTACTACTTTAATGCAGCAAAAAACTCTATTTGTTTTTGACAAGGAGAATAGTGTGATTACTGTGAAAAACAAACATTACTTATAGTTACAATACGTGCTCAATTTGGCATATCGATATGAACTATAAGAATATAAACGTGAACATTTTGAAAAGCATATGTGATACCATATTCCCAGTCTTGTTGATTCTAATATTTGCCTGTGTCAATTTTTATCAGTTTTAAATGAAAAGAATCTACAGAAATTATATATAATTCTAGAAAATTGTGTAAAGTGCTGGAAAAAAAACAGCAACAAATAAAAATTATACATATCTAGCTGCAATATGTTTTAGCATCAATCTATCAAAATTAGGGAAAAGCTAGCACAGCGGGTATCCTTTTTCTTTGAACAAAGCTACTGAAAAAATCTTTTTAATAAAAATGTTATATGGTTTAGAAAACAGAATTCCTATACTGCCTGAATGAAAAGGGAGAAAGAAGTTAAATACAAATAAAAGGAGGTAGCTTTATTAACATGTGGTACTTCTTGACATTAGATAAGATGAAAGAATTATATTTTAGGAGGATTTAAAGCTGAATCCAGTAACGTGAATAACAAAAACAACCAAGGTTAGAGGAGCAAGACAAAAATGTATACAAGACATTAATCCTCACATTTCATAGCACAAGGCAATCAGTAAATGTCAGGCATTAGGATGAAGCTATACCTATAAACACATATGATGGATCTGTTAATCTCCTTATGATTCAGACTTCACTTAAAGCAGAAGTGATGTTAAAAATGAACAATACACATGGGTATCTGCATGGGTATCATGCAGAAGAAGTGAGCTACAGTTATACTTCATGGTAGGGCAGCAGCACCACAATCATCATCTTCACTGTCCAGTGCTGCAGACAGACTGAAAAGCATGGGTCCATCACAGCAGAGGACAGGGAGACAGAAAAGGCAAGCTAACCGGAGGAGTGCCACTGCCTGACACACCACCACACACAAGGCTGGGGCTCAGGCACTCCAAGTTTCTGACTAACCCACATTGTTAGAAGCACAAGGTCCAGAGGCATGGCACCGTGCTTGCTCACAAAGGTGGTGAGCAGGAGCCAGGAGGCCCTCACCCTGCACAAGGACTCTGGCACAGCCCAAACACAAACGGTTTGAAGGACCACAGAGACCTTAAAGGAGAGCGAGCTTCTGTTGTTTCTGGCACAAAAGAGAAAAACGAACAGTGCAGCCTGACCCGAATGAGTGTGCACCTGAAAAAAATAGCAGCCTGAGGTCTCACTAAGCGGAACGTCCAAATAAGCAAGAACAAAGAAGCCAGTTTTGCAGGTTCAAAGGGTTCTCTGATCCTGAATCATCAGGATCTGGAGTCAGTCTGTCAAGACTGGTTATGTTTTTCATCCAGTTCATTTACTTTAGAATTCTTTTTCTTTACAAGTCGCATTTGGAGATTTTGCATGATCTATCTTAAGAGGAATAAACAGTAGAAACACAACCTCTCAAACTCTGTAAAAAAAGAAAACACCTCTAAATACTGTATGCTGCTGTTCAAATTACCAAGATAACTCTCCCAACCTTCCTCAGTCATGATCCACTGGTCATGTGGAAGTAAAACATAAGTGATAAAGCTGCTTTTTCTTCACAAGAATGTCAGTCAAAGGCAGAGGAAAAAGCATCAGGTTCACTGTATCTGAACGGGACAATTTAAATAAAATATGCACACGAAATAGAAACAAAAGTAAGTCCAGTATAAATACACCTTTCATAGACACAAGAGCTGGGACTAACAGTAGCAGCTGTTATTGCAGTTACGATTGAAGAAAATCTACATTGGCTATTCTTAGTGTAAAATTTTGCCCAGCGTTAATTATTTGGGTTGTATGTTTTATTTGGACAGTGTTATTTTGAATAGATCTAACCTGCTTATTCTACAGAGCAGGCTCACGGATTCACTTTTTACTTCAGACTGTGCAGAGAAACTCAATGTGCTTCCTACCACTCAAGCACTAAGAGGTAAACTCTAATGATTATTGATAGCTGCTGGATCAAGAATAGTGATAGGTACTGACACTTACACTAATGTCTGGAACAACCTTAATTCATTAACTTTGGTGTGTGTAGTGTGATGCACTTAACTTCATGACCATATCCTATTTTCTATCCTTCACACTTCAGAGTTTGACTTGCCAAAGTCCCAGATGCTCAAAACTGCATAAAACCCAACAAAGTTCTCTATAACAACATGTATGTTTAAAAATAGATTTCTTAAACTAAACATGCAGGAGTTTCACAACAAGACAATTCTCCACTTTGCCAGAAAGAGATGTATGTCCTAAAAACACCTAAGGTGCTCAGGTATGCATAGGTGAAGCAACATGCATCAATAAATTCTTAGGGAAGAACCAATTAATCAAGCTTCTGACAGGTGCAGGATAATAGTTGTTGGTAGCTAACAGCTCAATGACCACAGCCTTCACCATGGGTGGCAAACCTGAGTCATATCAACATCTTCACCTCATTGTTCTACCCATAATGATACAGGTTGTCAAATACCTCATGGTATCTTTTTGAAGCAACTTTGCATTGAATTCAAGGTGGAGTGAGGATGACTCTTCAATCTACTGGAGAGACACTGCCTAGAATGTTTAGAATAAGAGTTGGAGGAAGAAACACATCAGTGCCAAACCCAGACAAATCACTTCTCAGTAAGTAACAGCTCTACTTTCAAAGCCAAGCTTAAAAAGTAATCTAGAAAGTCTTGAGACTACAAACACGCTCACTAATAAAAATACAAAACAAAACCTCCTGTAGATGCTTTACCTGAAGTTCAGTATATCCATTTTTTACCAAAGGAGGTTCAGTAACCGAGGCTAGTATAAATATATGCCCAGTTAAAAGAATGCTCTAATGCATGAATATAATTGGGCTAAACTAGAGCAACATAAGTGACCTTGGAGCAGTAGTTTTTAATGCTGTATCAAGTAGATGAAGCTGTATAATTACTGAAATATCAATGTTTGAAAAATCAAAGGAAGTTTCTTAATGAGCTCTGCAGCTAATCATTCTGTATATTCAGTAGCAACTAATTCCCTGCTAAAATTTTCCTTTATTTTGCATCTTATATTTTCTCCAGAGATACCTTGATACTATTTTATTCATAAGCCCCCACTGGGAGGTTTTCATTTTGTTCTGTTTTCTTCTGGTTTTCTGTTTATTTGTTTGTTTCTTTCCTTCTTCCTTTCTTTTTTCTTTTTTAAGTTCAGAACACCAAATATAATTGATTGATGTCTAAAGAATCTGAAGTAATTTGCTGAAGAAAAATTTTAGAAATAGAGGTTTATAGAATTAGTCACTATGCACCTAAAAATAAGCCCACTATCTTTTCTTTGTGCCATACCTGCCAGAATGACGTAAAAGTTAGCCTTCCTTTTCTCCTGGATGTGCACACGGGTAAATGGGAGTAAACAGGAGGACTACAAATTACACAGCAAAGGTGATGCTGAATTCTCAAAGAAGACTATGTAACAAACCAAGCACTCTGAAGGTGTTTTTCTCCCATGGAACTAATAGCATTTATCGGTATGCAAATTACTGTTTTTCAGTATCTTGCTTTTTACAGCAGAAGCTGCTTTATTTCCTCTAGCCAAAAGGAAGTACAAGCTCAAAGACATAAAGCTTGTTCTATGTGCCCAAACTTCAAGACGTGAGAAGGTCAACAGTATTACCAGCGTAAGTGCTTATTCTAATGAAAAGCACATTGTTAAGCAGATGACCAAAGAGGCCCGAGACAATTTATCATTTTCATTGGAATTTAAAAGTAAAACACTTAGGTTCATTAAAATGTTGTAGGCACACAGAATAATAAGATTGCCCTATATCGTACCTTGGAAGTAAATATTTTACAAAAAACAGAATTCCTTTTTAGCAAGGATCCTTGTGGTAGAAAAATTATCCGACTACTTTTTTGGACAAAGCTCGTAATTTGTACCATAGGCGAGGTTGGAAATGTGTTTAATTTAAATCGGTTTAAAATGTACTTGTTTAATGAATGTATTTTAATATCCTTCCTGAAAATGAAAGGTTGCATCGAGCTCAGCTTCCAGAAGCCACAATGCTTTAACTTACACAGATTTTACTGCATATTCAAAAAACAATTCCAAACATAAAGTCTGTATACTTTTCAGTCATCTGAAATTTCTGGCATGTTTTACCACCAGTTGTACTGATGGCAAAAGTTAATACACTGACATTATGAAATATAAAGAAGTATAAATTATAATTATATAATACTACATAGCATGTAAGCCAAAGAAAACACTTGTAGCATATTCTTATGTGTGAAACTTTAGCATGAGGCAATCAATATTAAGGAAAAAAAAAAGTGTTCTTTTTCAATTCTGTCCTTTTCATCATTGATGAGAACACTAGGAAAATACTGAAATCTTATTGCCTGTAATAAACCTAGAGACGTTCACCTACTGCAGGTCAAGAAAGGTAATTTATGCAGGAGACAAAATTTTGTTTCCCTGTGGCACAATGCCACCATATTGCTGTATGCTTTACATCAGAGTGAAAGCATACACAGATCACTTATGGGACAGAAGTTCTGTCACAAGTCTCACCACACAACCATACATTGAAATAGTAGTTTCAGTCAGGCTATCAGAAACATAATGCAGCTGTAGTGCTTAGCTACAGTGATGGTAATAAAGGACTACTATCTTCATTACAGGCCTCCGCAGTGTCAGATTTGAAGGGAGAAGTGTCCAGACAGAAAGAAAATGCTTAAGAGGCTTCTGCTGTTCGGTGTTAAAAATGCCAGACGCAGTTACGTTTTCCTTTGCTCTGTTTTAGACAGAGGCTTGTCAATATCAAATTCTGCGTGGAATTGCATGAAGTCTAACTTTTCTGCATTTTTCTTTATCTTCTCACTAAAAATGAAGATAAAAATCAGATTCTTTGGTTTTGCTAGTTTTTCAGTTTCAAGTTTGTTTGCTTTCAGGACAGCGTAACTCTCAAGGATCATCTGTCCTGTAGGGATCATTCTCATTTACCAAAAAACAAAACAAAACAAAACAAAAAAGAAAAAAGAACAAAGATAGAAAGAAAGAAGATCTCGCAATGTTTTCTCTAAATATGGTGTACTAGAGAGATTTTTTTGCACCTCCCAACTCTCCTCACCAAGACTCTTTTATTGACTGATACTTGTCTTGCATTAAAGACTTTCTGACCTTTCATCTCTCTTGATTCCAGCAAAGAAAGGAATGAAATTCTACACCCTCAAGGAACTTCAGCAAGTAACGTTTCAGTAAGAAAGAGCAGTTACATACTGTCACTGTGCGGTACTGGGGGTAAGAAGTCTGAATACACAACTGAGCCCATCCTGAACTTACCTTACCTTTTTCACTGTCTACACCTATAGCATGTGTCCTGTGGTTTACAAGCTGAATGTGTTGGAAAAATCCTCTAATGATACAGAATTTACCTAGTGTCTATTGATTCCTCAACAGAGCTAATTCCTAGACAAATCATGCTTTCATACTTAACTCTTTGGACAGGATTCAGGTGAGAAAGCACAAAACAAGGAACTCAGTTCCTGATGAACTAAGGTTGTACAGCAAGAGTTTGTTATCTTTCTACACCTATATTGGTTTGATGTGAATATTTTCTTTACTTTCACCTGTTGCTAATTATTCCTTTTCCAGATTGTGTTCATTAAGGCTATCAACATAATAAGCATTAAATTTCAACATATCCAGCAAGAGCAAGAAGACATCTGTTAAAACCTGAAAGCTAATTTACAGTGGTATCTCAGCCCTGTGCAGGAGGTGAGCTCATGGATGCAATAGACACAGGGAAGTGCATAAACATAAGTAGATCTAGTTCTAGAGAACTGCCCTTGGGGAGCTACTACTCGTCTTCCTCCACTGAGTTCATTGGCTGAACTGTCCTTCTGTAAGAGTTTACATATAAAGGGAACTGAATCCTTAAAATAAATAAATAAATAAATAAATAAATAAAAGTCTTTTTGGATCTCTACATACACAGTTGCAGAACTACAACTTTTTTCTGGTGCCTTAACTTTCAGCTGTCCTTCTTTGATAATTATCACTTGAAAGCATTCCGAAGAACAGTAGGAAGAAATATTTTTATTTATTTATTTTGATTCCCATTTCAAGTAAGTAATGATGACAAAAAACATGGAGGTCAAAGACACCTTACTCCAATAGCAGTCCATAACATTAAAGAATAAACAGGTCAGATATGCACAGTGGACATCACTTGTTCTAGGAGAGGAAGAAAAGAACTAGATACCATACTCAAGGTATGTGTCTCGCTCTACTGCTATTGGTACCACTTTATACCTAAGCTGTATTTCTGCAGTTTTCATTATTTCAAGTATTATTTCAAAATATTCATTACATAAATGCACTAATAGGACATAGTAACTCAAGAAAACATTTGAGTAAAATTACTTCTTATTTTAACTTATAGAATAATGATCTTGGATTTGTCTAGATTTTTGCACTCAAGAAACTGAATCTTGAGTTCTTCATAGTGAAGGAGAACAAAGACCTTCAAAGACACCAACTTAAAATCCCTGGAAAATACATAAGATCCAGTGCCTTAGTTCTCCACACCGCCTATCTCCACTTAATTCCTCCCTTCGTTATATGAGCTGTGACAAAATAGAAGTATGAGCAAAGATGAAGTACAGCCACAAAGCTTCCTGCCTGGAATAGCCCATGTTTTGTGAATGTCTTTTCCCAAAGACTGAGCAATCATAAAGTAAGTGTACAGAATAAATTGAATTACCTGTATTTCCATACACATACCTTTCCTTCCTCCACAGAATGGGTAGAACTGGGTTGGACATCTACCTGCACAATAATTTTAAGCCATATAAAAACACTAAAACTTCTAACACTCTTTAATAGTGTTGCCAAACTGAAACCATTTGGGTAGTGTATGGGTCAGGATGACATTGTTTATGAAAGTAGCGCAACAGAAGGATGTACGTCCTAGAAACCAGATAAGCATTGCCTAATTAGCCATACTGTTTATGAAAGCTCAGTGGATTCTTCTTAAGTAGAGTCCTTCAGATGAACATAGCTCACTCTGCCATGAAAACTATACCCCTGGGGACCCTTACTTACTGAGCAAACGTAGTAATATCAGAAGTTTCTTAACTGTGAGCAAATCACCAACCAATCACCTGAGAGAGGGCAGATATCTGGGTGGATCCTAGCCATAACAATGTGAAAATAGTATAAAAATGGAACTTAACAAGGAGGTGTGCTAGCTTAGTGGAATTCCCACCCAGCGCCCAACTTTGGGCAAATATGAAATAAATAAAAATCTGTATGTTAAATTGGTTTATTGCATATTGGGTATGCAACCCCATCTGTAGTACAACAGTAGAACATTATGCTGGTTAAGTTTGAACCACCTTGATATTCATTGGAAAAACAACACACCAATGGATAAATATAGTTCTCTCTATGGAAGAGACACGAAGAGCTTAAATGACTTTGTTCAAGGTCACAACAAAACTAAAAAATAGATTCTCTATTTCATTCTTTAACAAACATTATGTATTCTAAATAATTAACTGCATTTTCCACTGAAGTTTTGCACATTTTTATATTTTTAGAAATGTATGAGTTATTTCTATATGCTCAGTGTACTTTTACGTTGGTATACTGAGACATTCAGTTCAGAGTTCTATCCTACCCATAACACAGCTTGTTACCTCAGTAACAGCAAAACAAGATTAATATCATTAAAGCCATGCTAACATTATTTCTAGTATAAATTTTTATTTTTGTTGAAAAGGAAATGAAGATGAGCTGATCCAGTGTGCATTTCCTGGTACGGATTGTTGCATCTCCAACACACACTGGAACATCTATCCATGGCATTTGATTCTTCTTGACTAATTATCTGTGCCAAAGTGCCCTGTTCTCAAAATTAAGAGAAATCACACTTCTTCCCTCCAGAAATACAATAACTGAAGGACAACAGCATCCTGCCGTGGAACACTGATTGCATCAGCAGTTCTTCTGCCTTCCAGCACACAATGAATGCAACCGAATCGATCTGACTGCAAGGAGATGCAACTGTTTGAGTAAATATCATGCTAAATGCAGTATTACTAAAAACTACCATGGACTACCTTTGTTAAATGTTGGTATGCTTAGAACAGATAGAAAAGTAAGGCTGCAAATATTACCGAGAGCTGACAGATGTCTCTGGTGTTAAATTAACAAGATGGAAAAATATAATTTTCTTTTGAATACCTTGGAAAAAAATCTACTGCAATTTAACACTGAAGATTAAATGGTCAAGGATACAATTTTAGCAGCTTATTAGTCTGAAGGCATATAACGATTTTCTGAAGAGATGAATGATTAAAAACAGAAAGATAGGTACTTCAGCACAAATATTTAATCTGAAATCTCACTGTCTAATTTCAGGCAATGCAGCATCTCCATGATTTTAGATATAACCTGCAAAGGTCACATTGTTCTTTCTGAAACACAGTGAAGAATTGCTTTCATTAGATGACTTTTACTTAATGTAAATCATTTGCAAGGTCACACATATGCTACTGCATGCCTAGAAAGATGCAGTCCAGCCTGCGGACTGACACTAAGGTCACAGAGAAGAACATTTTGTACAATTCTTAGGTCAAACTAATTAAAATAAGAGACAAAATAATCAAAGCCACCAGAAGCAAGCCTGAAGCATCAGACGGACAGCACATTTGCTCTTCACCAGTGTGTCACATTCACCACAATGAGTCCAGAGGTTGGGGTGCAATGTTTTATAAACCCATCTTTAAGCTTTACCCTCAGATGTACTCAAATAGTAAACTCAAAACAAAGTCACTGAACATTGTGACACAACTGACTATTAACTAAGTACTTTCCATGCTCTTCAATGCTCTTCTCCCACGTTGGAAAAACTTCTTCTCTTCATCTCTTTGAACATCATGTCCTATATGAGCCCTCAAGAGTAGCAGAATACAAATCACAAAAGGAAAATGCCTCCAGCCAAACTCCTCAGCTCCCCTCAAACTACATCAAGCTGCATGCAAGAGGACTAAAACATTTCTTGTTCCTTTCACATCAGTTCCTTCACTTCAACACCTACACAGTCAGCTGGGCAAACACTGCCTTCTGACTCTCTGTTGGTTTGTTTCATTTCAAAACAGCCCAACAGCATGAGACAGCTAATACACAAACCAATGGGGGGGGGCGAAGGGGGAAGGCAGCACTGGTTCTGACTACTTCTTGCAAGCAAAGACTAGGTACGTAAGTGTCCTGAGTTCAGCTGAGACAGTGGCAGTAGCACACTGATGTTTTGGCAGTGGGCATGCAGGCCCAGGACTGGGCCATTTGGTGGAAGAGCTGCCATCATTATGGCATGGTAGCAGGGGTCAGGGCAGAGCCAGGACAGCTAGCCTGAATTGGGTAAGGGGTTATTTCACATCACATGCCACTACAGGAAATGCTGTAAAGCTGTGGGTAGCAGGCAGGGGACCAGCCATGCATCAGTCAATGGACTTGTGTTGCTAGCACGGCATCGGACAGCAGGTAGTTGTTAGCTGGGCACTGGTCAGTGGGTGGGGAGTAGTTGTACTGTTCATTTAATATTTATTTTTTTCTATATTTCATATTTTTGTAACACTAAATATTTTATAATGTTATAAAGTATATTTTAGTATATAGTATAGTTTGTATATATAGTATATAGCATAGTATTATATAGTGTACATGTAAATGGTATATCATGCAGTATACACATACTTATTATTGCATTTTCTCTCATTACCTTTTCTGTTTTAGTAAACAGTATTTATCTCATTTCACAAGTTCTATCTTGCTTCCAGTTCTCTCTCTCATCCCACAGGGAGGGGTGAGTGGGCAAATGACTGTGTGGTGATTAGCTACCTGTTGGGTTAAACCACAACATTAAACTAGACTTTAGTTGTTGTTGTTGTTTTCCAATAACTCTCATGTTTGTAAAAAAAATGAATAAATATAAAAATAATCAGCTATTTTAAAGAAAATAATTAGACAGTGACTTAAGTCTTACTAAAAACAAAAAACAAACACAGCAACACATTAAAGGATTAGAAATACCTAGATAATTTATCACCAGTTACTCAGTCAGTACCTGTTTCCAAATACAGATCTGCATGGCTCAAGCTGTCTTGTGAGAGGATGAGATCGCAGAGCCCTAACGTGGACCGGCACATTATTATAATTAAGCCACAAACTGTTAAAACAGTTAACTAAAATCCTTATCTGTTTGCTCTACTGCACAATGGCCAGAAGATTGGAGCTTTCAAAGAGCGTGCCTCACAGCCTTGTTGCTCTGTCACTGATCCTAAGGAGGAAACAATCAGAGATACAAGGATGAAACAAACCACAATTTCCGCTACTCTGCTGGAGTGATAAGGTGCAAATGTTTACTTTTTCTACAAACTGAAATCATGGAAACACCCATTCTGAAATGGGTATGTGTAAGATAGTTGTGCCTTGGGCCTTAATAACTAAGTTTTCCTCTAACCAGCAGGACTGACACCCTCCTGATGATAAGAGCAGTTCACAATGCTGTCACCTACCTGACCACAGCTGCTAAGACATATGACCCAGGACAAATTACGCTCAATGCAGACAAACACTCCCCCAGAAATATGTCTGAAACACCAAGCAAGTAAAACAAATCAGACAGGGACACATTTTATTTACATGCCAACTCTTGTTTCTCAGAGGACATAGCAACATAGGATACTTAGAATTCCAATACATAAGTGCCAGCAGCTACACACTGCCTTTACAGTCACTTCGTTAACGCATAGCAGCTGGCATGAGAAGTGGCAGCTGCCATTTCGGAATTTCTCCTGTGAAATTAAACTGATTTTTGTGAAGGAGTCTTTCATTAAACTCCATCAGGTTTAACAACACACAGACTCCCAACGGTCATAAAATTACCCAGCTTAAAACACTCTGAGATTTTATAAACACGAAGGAGTTTGAGGGCAGAAAACTGTAATTATCCCCTTTTGGTTGTAATCCACTTTCTCTCCACCCACAGAGGGTGTCCTCCCTCTTGGGGTTTAGTGGCCTCTGTGGCAGTTTCTAAGCAGCCAAGTAGTGTTCTACTGGTCCAGGCTCCTGAAAAGGAGCCATGAGAAAGCCGAATTACTGACAGAGGCAAGATAAATGACAAAAATCGGATGGCAACCATGCTTGCTGGTCTAGTTGAGGTCAGTAAGGATTGTCCATCCACCAGCACTGGTGGCACTGTGGGAGGTGGCAATGCAGCAGCAGGGAGGACGATTCCTGGGTGCTGAGGAGGATGACCCTTCACCACTTCATCTAACTCATGGCTTCCTGGCCAGCAGAGGCTCCTCAGGAGTCTCACTGAGGTGGTGAGTACCTCAACTGTTAGTCTACCACAGCACTAAAGCCCAGCTAGCTTCAGGTGCACCAGCAAGTAATAAAGGCTTTGCGCGTTCAAGTACTGTACAACCTGCTAACAGAGTTTCTGCACCTGCTGACAATGTCCAATTAATGTTACCCAATAGAGGAGTCACAGCACTTCAGGCAAGGCAATTATAGCATACTTGCAGTGACAGCCCCTGAACTGCAAAAACTCTGGAAATGATAGCTTTTAGTATGCTAATCTTCAGCAAAATCCTGGTCTCTGTCAGAGTACATTCACTTGTTCAGCCCACACAACTCTAAATTCCTAGGGTTTTAAACCCTTTTTGCTTTGTACTCCAAAAGTGCACAGATCTGAAAATATTGTTAGTGCAACCTGTCCAATAAGACAAAACAAATGCTATGTGACTACATTTATATCTACTCAAGCTTATGACTATTAAAAACAATCTCTGACAGGATGACCCTCTGCTTTATTACGCCATCAAAACAAAATAAACACCTATGAACAATCTAATGCACTCCAAAGACTGGGATATAATCTTGCAGTCCTGGCATAGCCACAATACTTGGTAATATAAATCCCATTCGGTTTCCATTATGTGAACTACTGGTTTATACCGCTAGGTGATCATGATCATAGACTGTATTAGCACTAACACTAATAAAAATCTTCTGTCCTACAGTTAAGTTACATATTCAATCATCTTGTCATTTCATTTCTATGCATTACAACATGTTTTACTGTATCAAAGACAGTCTCTGCTGCATACTTTTACTATTTTCACATTGTTAGCTACCTTGCAAGTCCAAGTTACTTTTAAATACTTACTGTATTAATGGAAAAATGAGTCTTCTTTAAAATAACAATAACATTGAAGCCAAAGGGCTGTTCAGATGTAAGAGATGTTACTGCCAGACACTTATCTCTCACAAAATACACACAGAGATAGACAACCCGAGGTGATTACAAATTGCCTTTCATATACACTGGTATCAGTAAGACTAGTTGCAGATCTTTTCAGTCATGCACTCCTATTTCCTAGCTTTGCAACACCTGCTCTCAAATCCATACACAGTTCCTTACAAGAGATACTTATGTCTATATCCAAGGCTCTTCCTAATGACTTGGCATGATTTGCATGTTTAGAGTCAGAATGCAATCATTTTTGCTCCATTCTCTAGGCCCCTGAAGTCAGTGAAAGTCCCTTGGCTTCCACTAGTTCTATATCAGATCCCTGCCAAGGCTGTAGCCTCAGGCCAGTGACACCACCCATTCCAGTCCCCACCCTTTCCAGGTAGCTGATAATCTGGGGCACTAGAAATACTTTTTACTTTCACTGCACCTTCCCAGCGGTCAGAGATTCTCTCTTTTGAGATTCTATCATCAGAGATCATTATCTCAGATTCTATCATCAGATTCTATCATCAGAGATTCTATCATCAAAAGATAGGCTGACACACTGCATCATGCATTTCATAAATGAGCACATAGCAGACACCAGCTTAGTGCCAGGCCACTCCAAATCCACGTGATGTGCACTGGCAGCATGCTTTTGTGCAGTACAGCTGAACACCTGCCAAGCAGTGAACGTTAAGGTCCCATCACCTGTGAAGCTGCTCACTCCTGCTCCCCCGCTGAACAAGTACATGGTGCTGGCAAATCCCTGCCACTCCTGCCGTGGCACTGCTCCCAGTGTGAACTCTCAGCATGGCCAGCATCCATCCAAACCAAACAGCTCATCTTAAACTTCTACAGCAACATGTGACCACATTCATCTTCATGTGAACATATGCACTTTTCAGAAGGACTTTGTTCTCTTTTTCCCTCACTAAAAAGCGTAACAAGCATCACTTAGTACTGCAGTATCTTACATGGAAGAGTTATTCAGATGTAACTGTGCTCAGCAGTGCACACGCACACACACTGACAGCCCTGACCCAGAAGCTCAGTCTGAGAAGCAACTCATTTTGCACCAACAGCTTCAGCTTTCCACTAACATACCTCAATACAGAGAGCTGCTCTTGTGGAAACTCAAGAGGAAAGTTGCCAGTGGATTGTATTTAGACCAAAATAAACCCTCTGTGTTTCAGAGAAAAATACCTGCAACAAGATTCACGTTCTAATTTCTAATTGAGGAATGTTCTTGACTGTGCCTACAATCAGAGCCTACAAGCTCTGGAGTACTGTAACATCACTGTTGTTGGAAGCATGAGTGTATGTGATGGAATACACCACCTCTTGCAGGGTTAGATAATTAAGAAAGTCATGTATCTCAACTTTCAGTCCAAACTCGCTGCATCAGAGAACACTGTAATTCCTGAATATGTACAAACCTCATGGACAACAAGGGATGAAGATGGGAGAAAGCTTTTCTAAAAAGTCATCATGCAGTCCTCCTCACTTAGTTTCCCAAACATAAACGTTAAAAACATACTACAAATGATACAATGTAGGGGTTTTTTTTGTTTGCTTTTGTTTTTTTGTGAAAAGATTTAATTTCTTTAAACTCCTCCCACGCCAACCATCTCTAATTCATCAGTAATTCAATTTACAGACTTGGATTTATATAACTGAATCTTAGTTTCTCAATAGAAGGGATGAGAGAGCTAGCAGTGAACTGACTACCATGATACAAACTCCTCACTGTAGCCTGATAGCCAGATTAGGAAACTAACGAAACAAGCAGTAAAGCGTAAATCCCCATTTCTGGGTGTATTTTCAAATGCATTAAATTACTAGAGCAACAAATCATATTTTCAAGTGATAACACACTGATTTCTGCTTCAGTATGACCATATTTTCTAAGGACTGCTTTTTTAAAGTGGTACAGTAAATAACAGTCCTTTTGAAGCAAGACATTCTGACTAGTTTAATGTGTTGGTTAGAATGGGTAGAAAAGAAATGAACTACTGCATTTAAAACTGTAATATACCAAGAGCCAGAGGTTGCATCTTTGATGCTAGCATTGAAATGATGATATAAAAAATGTCCATAAATTGCTCTCTTATCTGAAAGTTCTTGGAAAGGCTGAGCAGAAGATAGATCATTCCCTGTATTATGCTTTGCCGATCACAGACAAATGAAAAAAAAAAAAACCCTTTTGTCCTTGAAAGCTGATAAGTAGCCCTTGATAGGTATTCTCATTCTCTTCAGCCTTTTGCTGTTGGAGAAATAGCATCATGAGACCTTGCAGCTATGTATGCACTCTTCCACTTCATTCTGTTCTTATAATGTTGCATGTAAATAGGAGGGAATTTGACCTTAAATAAATAAATAAGCAGAAGGTCTTCCTACTCTAGTTTGATGACCCTGAAACATATAAAGCAGTCATAAGATCTTCTTTCTTCAGAATAAAGAGATCTGCTTGTTCTTGTTTTTCTACTCTATTTTGCCTTTTGTACTCCATGCTCCCAAGCAAGGCCTGCTATTTTTGGACTACTGAAACACCCATCTACCTTGGTTTGAAAACCTTTTGTTAAGGATGATGACTATATCCCCTGGCTTACTGTACCAGTTATTGCTACTTTTCACAATCACAAGGCTAACCATACAAATCCAAATGAGCTAAAGAATATATTTTTCCTTGTATTGCCAAAATTCTTAATAAATCCCCCCAAAACCACTGTCCCAAATGAAAAAAAAATACTCATTTAGAAGAGTGGTAGTCAAACTCTTCATGCATAAGAGTAGGTGCCTCTGTTTCTTCCATTAACATATTTTCTTGCCTTCAGAAAGTTGTAGAAGAAATCACTTATCTATTAATCCTTCTGGATACACCTGGGAAATGATTTTTTTATTTAGATCACTTGTTCTCTTTTGGGTCTGGTTTATATATACTGAACATATGCTGATGTACCTCTATGATGAACTCCTTTGTTGCCTTCATTATTTGATCAAACAATAGATCTGATGTCTATTACTAACATCAGGCATTAAAAAAATGATAATTTTATTAAAAATTGCCTCAGTTTGTACTTAGAAGATGGTTTGAGATGTAGAAACAATAAGACTAACCTAACATCTACAGTCAATCTGCACTCAGTTTGAAAAAACAAAAATGAAGACTAGAAACAGAATAATTTAGCTTTTCATAGCACAGATTCAAGATAATAATGAACCATACTGAACCACTTCTGTGTTGAATATTTGAACAATTAACTTTTACCACCACTGGAGAAATCTGACTGCAAGGAGCATATGTTAGTTTCAGCAAGACGAGAAGGTAGAGAACAGCAATAATTTACAGTATCACCAATCCATCAACATTATTTTGCCTTCTGTCAGTAATTAGACTTATTAGCTACAAAAAACAAAAATGATGTATCTTTGCTTCTAAACTTCTGGGACAGAAAAAGTTGTGGGGTTTTTGTTTGTTTGTTTGTTTGAATATTTAGCTTTAAACCTAAGAATTCACAGTGCTGTAAATACTTGTGTCCAGTTCTGGGCTCCTCAGGTCAAGAATACCAGGGATCTTCTAGACAGAATCCAACAGACAGCTACAGAGGTGGTCAGGGTCTGAAGCATCTCCAGTGCGAGGAAAGGATAACTAACCTGGGACAGTTCAGCCTGGAGAAGAGAAGACTGAGAGGAGATCTAAGCACTCTTATGGACATTTAAAGTGACAAAGTCATGTGGAAGGGAACAGGCTCATTTCAGTGGCATGCATCAATAGCACAAAGGGCAACAGGTAGAAGCTGGAACACAGGAATTTCCATACAAACATGAAGAAGAAATTCCTTATTGTGAGGGTGACAGCAGTGGAACAGGCTGCCCAGAGAGACTGAGAGTCTCCTTCTACAGAGACATTCAAAACCCATATGAATGCTTTCATATGTAACCTACTACAAGGAACCTTCTTTAGCACAGGGTTGGACTTGATCTCCAGTGGTTCCTTCCAACGCCTATGATTATGTGATTTCACCTTCATACACTGATGGATTTCTTTACTTTGGTCTGGTTTTGTTAAATCAAGGAAAAAATACATAGCAGAAGCTGATAGGGAAAAAAATGCTGACTAAACAAATAACTTAGACTGAAGTGACTTTGTTGCCAGGTGTTAGAGAGAGGTACAAACAGAACTAAAAATGGTGCCAGAAATGTGGTCTCTGGGGAAGCAGAAAATCCATTTCTGTTCTCAGTTCTGCTGCTGTAAATCCACACTAACTCTGGGCATGTGATATGAGCCATTATGGACATGCAGCAGTGTAATGTGGGCAAACGTGGCACGTGTCACCCTGATACACAGGGTATGTTACAGCCATGTGTGCATTCAGAATTAATGCTGGCAATAAATAAGCAGATATTTACACACGTAATATAATCTTCCCTGCAAATGAGACATAAAAACAGAAGTTAATAAAAAAGCAAGAGTGCCTGACTTGGAGGACTGGACTTGTCTATGTTGCAGGCATGTTACCCCAGAGCCCTGGCAACCCAACTCACTCTGCATGAGGGCTGTCCACCATAATTATCTCAGCCACATTCTTGCCCTTCTGGATGACCTTAAACTGCAATCCTGGAAAATACCTTGCTCATCAACCCAAAGTGTCACTTTCTATAATTAGCATTCTGTGAGCTAACAATACAGCCATTAAGGCACTGAGATGGACACATGCCCTGCCTTAATTCAGCATACATCAAGTGATCTGTCAGGTGATAATGAAAGTAGTGAGGTCTTAAAACAACACAGGAAGGTGAACTCATCTGCCTCAACACATAAGCTGTCTCTCCCTGGAAACAGATAACGATGCAACTTTGTGTTATCTTCCTCACCAAGAAATAGAGTGCTTCCAAGTCTCTTCCTATTCACAGGACAGCCTGCGAGGACATAAATATGACTTTGAACAGAACAGTCTGAAGATCTTGCTGTCATTCAGTAGCAAGGCTACCTGCTGAGAACCCACAACTTCACAGTAAGGACATTAATTGCAGCCACCTGCCCCTTCATCAAAGACACTGGAAATAGCATAAGAATTTTAAGTTTCCATTCTGTCACGTTACAGCTTTAATCTGACTATTAAGTCTTATCTCCATCATATCACTCAGATTTGGATGGCCAAGGAACAGTACAGAAATACAGAAACAATCTGTGCAAAGCTTTCCATAAAACTACTACTCAGCAGTAGTATGAGTGATTTTCAGAACCGTTCACCACCACTTGATGTAAATCTCCCCCTCACAAAAAAAGAAAAAAAGCACCAAACTGTTTGCAATTTCCTATTTTTTGCTAAGTGTAACAAAATACATTACAGTTCTATGAATTCTGTCTGTCAAGCACAATAGGAAATACTTCAATGGTAACATCCATTTATATTATTACATATGTTATTACATAATATTTATATTTATATAAATATAAATAGACATATAAATATATAATACTTATATTATGTAATAATATAATGATAAACAATAATATATTTTTTATTTATATTTGTATAATACAATGGTAACATTTATTTTCTGAATCATTTTGTGTACATAAAATAGTCCACTGTAACAAATAAAAATTTCCTCTACTTAAAACTGAGGGGGAAAAAAAAAGAAGAACAGATGAAATAAATGTATTTTATTAGTGTAAACTAAACTTTAACTATGGAGGAAATCAAATCCATTAAGCTCTCAGGGGACATCCTCTGGAATCGTAGCCCCTACACAAATAAATTTAGTGGCCATATTTGCCCTTTCCCATGACAAATGGCATTTATATCTGTCTACAGCTATGCCAAACAGGACGTTTCACTTTAGGCAGCAGAGTGCTGAGAGCATTCCCACGTGTGGGGTCTGGAGTTTCTCATATGGAAGTTGTGGAGCTTTCTAAATGTACTACTATACAGGCTATGAATTTACCAATCTTCAGTAGACTAATTAGTAACTGGAAGCTAGAGCCATTATCATTCGTTTGGCAAAAATACCTACATACCTCAAAGAAAACTAGACGGCAGTTCACACAAAATTGAGCATGAAATGATTATGAATGACATGAGTAACTAATTCCCAAAGCCAAAACATCTCTCTCTTAGTGTTTATGAAATGTAAAAATAACAACTTCGTCAAATTTGAAGGAGCACGACCTTTGACAGGACTCCACTGATAATAGTTATGCTTGAGATATATCAATCTAACACTCACTTCCATATTTAACTGGTTTTAGTTGTCTTTTGCTTTAAGGAGTCACTGATCATCCAGCCTACCATCCCAACAATAACAGTAACTCTAGGTGTACCAACCTCAATTTAAAATGTGGAAAATTCACTACTAGTTTGCTACCAACTTGAAAAAAGAAGTCAGTTCTGTTTGCAACCCTGGAGTTCAGCATCCCTGATTCCACAAATAAGTTTCTTTCCAGTATGGGAGAGATGCAGAAAGGGCTCAGTTCTTGTTCAACAATTTTCATTGTGACATGCATAAGTTCTATACGTTTGAATGTGCATCTTTTTAAAATTAACATAATGAAACTTCATTGCTACTTTATAATAACAACACCCAGTGATATGCAAAATGGTGACAGCAATGGATGCTGAAGTTCAGAGCCACTTCACAAGTGATAATTAGGGAAATTCTTGAGTAGACGTTTATGAATTCCTGTGTTATGTTTCTGTTGAGAGAAAACAGGAACAACAGAATGCAAGAGAAAAGGGGAGAAGCTCTGCAAAAGTCAGCTGCATTGGAAATGAGAACATGTTTATTAAAATATAATACTATAGCTTGATTCAATACCTAGAGTGCTCAACCAGCCCCCACAGCAGGGAATATTTTGAAACTGTGTTACCATTAATCTGGCTTTTTTGCTTTTTTTCTTAATTTATTACAAACAAAATAAAACCACAAGGAATAACATCCACAAGTAACCTGGCAGTTGGCATGCAATCTAACTGCTGATTTAAATCGGTTAGCTGGTAACTACACAAATAACTCCCCTACCTTGTTTCCAAAATTGGCAGACATGGTAAGGAAGAGGAAAAACAAAATGGTCAACAAACAGCAATAGTAATGCCTTAAATATGTTGAAGAAAATCTTCCCATCTACATTAGCAGTAATTTATCACAGGATCTGCTCCAGCTGTTAAGTCTTTTGGAAAGAAACATCATTTCTCCTTAAAATTAGCTCTCAAACTCCTAGGCAATTCTATCCAATCAAAAGTTCATTTCTTTTTTTTTGTTACAGGTATGCTCAGAAAAACTCATTACCAAGGTGGCAGAGCTGATTCTGCACCTACACTGAAGACTGTGAGAGGGGGAGGTTAGAAAAAAATCACATGAATAATCTGACTCTCAAATGTAATTTTTCTGATTTTTAAGGGAAGAAGGAAGTGTTATATTATTGCAACTTATTGCTCTTCCCCTTTCTTGATTTTGCCTGCTCCCAGAAAGACATATTTCCTTTCTTTTGTCTTTAAACAGGACAATAAAACTCAGGAATGAAACCCCCCCCCGCCCCCCCCCCCCCCCCACACACACACAGAAAAATACATTCATGGGAATTCTACGCTGCTGTTATACTCTCAATAAATTCCTACTCATACACAAATAAACAAAAGCAAATATCAATGCAGAATACCAACAACTACTGTTAAATACACTACATGGCATCTGTCCCCTGTGTTTCAGTCAACGTATCTTAAGTTATACAAAAACACTGAAATCAAATTGCAATTCTGCTGTAACCAGTACAGCATAAAGTTCTCTCCACAGTTCCTTGAGATGAAAAGGCAAAGCGTTCCTGACCGTCAGTGACAGAGTGCTACACAGCCAGAACTTCAAAGACTAAGTACCCAGAAGTTCCATCCCATTGTATGTTTAGGTCCCCAAAAATAAAAACAGAGAAAGCAAAACAAGAAAGTAAGATACAAAGAAAAAAAAACTAAAAAAAAAAAAACAGAATAACCTTACCTTTCACAAGCTCGGACAGTCCATGCAGCAATTATCCACAATGAGATACTAAAAACCAACAGTACAGTTCCTGGACATATTGTCATTAGAGTCTTCATAACAAAACGAGTATTGAAGTTTATCTTATTTAATGCTCCAATGCTTCTAGATGAGGCATCAGTGAAAAGTTTGCTATGCAAAAGCATAACTCTGGCAATAAGATATAGTCTTAAGAACATTGGTATAGATAAAATAATATCCACATCAGCTGTTGCTGTGGATGGAGCGTAAGAAAAGGCAAGTCGGGCTGTCCATGTGAACGTATAGTTCCCAGGTATGGGATGTATAGCACACACCAGTATTTCCAAGCAGATAAAGAAAATACGCTCATAAGTCATGGCTATCCTCCAGTCATCTGCTCCATTGTCCACCATGAACAACTGAAATAATAAAATATAAAGTTAACTTCAGTATGTCATTAACAAACCATTTTTATAATTATGTTTTAAAATACCATAGCTTTCAGAGCTACCAGTGACTGCTAAGAAGAAAATAAATACACTATTTCAACAAATCACATTACTACATTGCAATGAAGTGAAACGTTACTTTGCTTACACCAAAAATATTTTTGCACCGCTTTTAAAGTTGTATATTTTCATACATAAAAAACAGTATTTTGACACATAATTTACTAAAAATTGCACACTGTTTTTCATTTCTCATAAAACAAAACTCTGGATCAACTAAACCTCAAAATCAATTGCTAACTCAAAATTCAGGAACTTGAGAAAAAACGAAGAAGGTACTTTCAGAATGGAGGGGTAAATAACAAACTGAACATTCTAAGGTTAAGCTCTCTCCAGAACATACCCATGCTTCAGCCATCATGATATTATAGCTTCAGACACACCATGCAAGCTTTCTTCAGCCTTCAAGTACCAACACAGATCAATAAAGAATGTAAAACATTCTCAGAAGCAGAACAACTCAAAAAGATACCTCATAAGGAAAACCTGAAAAGCCTGCAAACATCAGAGCAGACCAGGCAGCCAGGCGATATCTATTAGCAGCCAAAAATCAAACGCACTTGTTGGTTCTTGCATAATCAGGCCTTCAGTTCGCCAGGAACAAAAGCACTGACACATTTCACACTGTTTAGTAAATTCCAAAAAAACTGTTAAGTAAATACTTAAATAGTATTTTTTTCACTAGTAGTGAGTAGGGGTATGTAAAAATTTGCAAACAGGTTTTGTGCCAAAGAAGGAACATTATGACAAAGAAGATACAACTCAATCTCAGGAGAAGACTGACTTTAGCTGCAGGGCTGTTTATTATATGCATCAAGAAAAAATTAAGAAAATAATAACTTAAAACTGGATTACTCAAAAAAAAAAAAAAAGATCAGAAGCAACTTAAAGAATGAAAAAAAAATACACAAAGAAAGCTCTCCTCAATATGAGAACACGATTCCCAGCACGCTATACACTATACACACAGCTAAAAATACAGTTCCTCATCTGCACTGTTATTTACCCTTTCCTGTCTTTTCCATCTACCACTTTCCTGCTGTGCTCTGCACTGGTACAGCCCCACCTCAAGCAGCGTCTGCAGTTTCAGGTGCCACAATGTAAGGACATAAAACTACCAGGGAGCATCAAAGGATAGCTATGAAGATGACTAAGAGTCTGGAGGGCAGGATGTATAAGGGGTGCCTGAGGCCCCTTGCTTGGTTCAGCTCAGAGATGAGGAGACTGAGAGGAGGCCTCATGGCCACCTGCAGCTCCTCACAGGGAGTGAAGGGGCAGGTGCTGATCTGTGCTCTTTGGTGACAGCAGCAGGATGCAAGGGAATGGCACAGAGCTGCACTGGGTGTTAGGAATAGGTTCTTCACCAGAAGTTGGTCTCCCACTGGAAGGGGCTCCCCAGGCAGGGGTCATGGGCCCAAGCTGCTGGAGTACAAGGAGCATTTGGACAACGCCCTCAGATATAGGATTTGAACTGTGGGTGGTGGGTGGTCTTGTGTGGCACCACGAGCGTGGTGACCCTTGTGGGTCCCTTCCAACTCAGGATGTTCTGTGATCCTATGAACTTCGAAGAGTTTAGAAAAGCAAGCCTGATCTCTCTGTTTTTTAAGACCGTAAGAAACACACTGCAATCTCCTCCAAGTAAATTCATTTGTCTTTCAGTAAACTGTTCCAGTAATTTGCTTATGAAAATTATAATTATAAATTTACTGTAATTGTACTGACACTAAAAGAAATAAAGAAGTCAACTGTAGTAAGAAACAATACAAAATAGATTCTTGTATTTCTGGTCATATCTGACATTCCTTTACGCTCTTTCCTTCTGTCTTACTTTATTGGGTACATGTGACAAGGTTTTGACAGCTGGGGAGGCTGCAAGGATGGTCTCTCTGACTACCATGGGACATAGCTAAGCCTGTGAGTGAAGGTGGTGCCTCTTCCACTGAAACATATTTAAGAAAAGCCAAAACACTGCACAGCCAGTGAGCAGTAAGGAAAGAAGTGCGTGAAATAACCATGTGAACTCCAAAGTGAAAATAGAGGGGCAAGAGGTCCTCCAAGCACTACACCATGCAGCTCTCCCTGCAGCCCATGGAGAAGACACATGGAGGACCATGGAGAGAATGGAGGTATTCACTGCAGCTCATGAAGGAACCCACATCAGAGCAGCTGCACATTTCCTGAAGGCATTGCTGCCTGTGCAAAGCCCAGACTGAAGCAGGTTCTCCTGAGATGTCCCACAAAAGACCCACACTGGAGCACTGTGAGGAGGAAGGACAGGTAGAGAGCAGTTCTAATAATCAGATCACAACCCCCATTCACCACCTCTCTGCACAGCTTGGTGAGAAGATGGGGCTGAAGGAGGGAAGGCGAGCCTGGGAAGAATCAACAGGAAGGGAGGTTTTAGTTTTTGTCTTTGCTTCTTAACACCCAACTCTACTTTGAATTGACAGTAAACCAAATTTTCCCAAAGTTAAGTCTGGTTTGCCAGCAGTGATAACTGCTGGTAAATGATCTCCCTATTATCTCAGCCAATAAACTTTTCCTTTTTCTGTTGAGGGAGTAGGCTGGCATTTGGCTGCTGGCCAAGCTCTACCCATTGCACCAACGTACAGATCTTACCTCCACTGCAAAAATAGCAAAGAAACAAAAAGTGTTAAATTAAGATAAAGAAACACTCCGTTTAGCATTTGCTAACGTGAGCACATTCACCTTCTTTTTACATTAGATCATTCTGTCAATTCTGTATACTAGAAATGAATGTAAAATTGATGCTGGTAGGAAGATCAATCTATATATTTATTTATTTACTTAGTGGAAGTACTATTTGTTATTCAAATTGCATTAATGCTCAAACCCATTTGGCTCCTGTGATCAGCCTCTAAATGCCAGTCATACCAAAGTAGTGGTAAAATGGCTATCAAGAGGTGAACGTGTAATACAGATGAATACTAACCACGAGGGCTGCTTTGAAAGTAACACCTCCTATTCTACTACATCGGGCCAGAGTAAAAGGCAGATGTTGGTGCTACAGCAGTAGAGGTTGAACCTTCCCGCCAGTATTCTATTACGTTAGGTTGCCATGAGACAGATGGCAGCAGATGGGCAGTCTGATAAAATGGCATCTGACATGGAAGTGTATACGCAGAAAAGGTGTCTAATTGGATTCTCCATGCAGAAAAAAGAAAATGTATCCATTGACATATTGATGCTTGCTGAACATTTATGGAGACCAAACACTGGATGTGAGCACAGTGAGGTGGTGGGTACTGCATTTCAGCTGACAGTGACTGTGGGTCTCCTCTGCTCATGCAGATTTTTCCGAGAGCACCATGCAGGCTGTTGCTCATTGCTGGCAAAAATACATAGCTCATGGTGGTAGCTATGTTGAAAAGTGTTTTGTAGCTGAGAATTTTCTGTATTAAGTAATGTTATTGTGGTGTTTGTATCTGCTGTAGTTTCCATGGAAATAAACAGGAGACATTATCTTCACAATGACCTACATAAAAAAAGAATATATATATATGTATATAAAAATATAGCCAAATCTCTCAAATATTGTACAGTGTTCTGATGAAAAGACTAAGTGAATAGCAGGGCTAAGTATTCTGAAGTATACCTTAAGTGGGCAGTGTTTTAAAATTCCTTCTAGAGTTACAAAATCAGCTGAAAAATATAATGGTCTTTCATCTGCCCTTTCTACCTAACTTCAACACAGGTTTCAAAAAGAATGGTATATGCAGGAAGCAGTTCATGAAAAATGGTATCTTAAGTACAGATTCAATTTACAAATGAGAATAAAAGAATGTCTACATTAAAAGTTGACCTTACAAGCTTTATGGAAGAAAATGCTATTTAAGCACTGATTTGGAAAAAAAAAAACCCACCAACTTTGAAGTGTCACTTTGAAATACTTGAGAATATATTTGCTTGTCAGTAGAATAAATCCTAACATGCTACAAAAAAAGAATGTTCTCAATACTGCTCAACAGCATGGGTTATGCTTTGCAGGCACAGAAGATGCCTATCAACTTCCCTTGACCTCAGATGTACCAATTGCTTCTAAGATAAACAATACTTGAAAGTGGTAATGTCTTCAGTTGTCACATAATGATATTCAGAAGGTGAAAACATGGGAGGTAGAAAACAGCAGAAGCTACAAATGACCACAGATCATAAAAACATTTATATTTCATAAACATACTAACATTTCAAAATCATGTTTTTAGGTAGATTTCCATAAAATTCTGTGTCTCTACATTCAAACCATGATGGCTATCAAATACTCACAAATACTGGCCTGTAAAAAAGGCCGTGAGTAACAATTAAATTGGGGCATATGAAGAAAAAAAATCACAGATGCAGGTTTTCATGTACTTTAAACATCTGTAATTATGTAACCCAGTAAATGCAAATTTCAGTTTTTTTGTGGAAGATATTTGGAAGGTATTTGTGAACGCCTGCTTGTTTGTCTGCGTAAATTTCCTATGCAGAAAGTGAGAAAAGTGAGTGAATGAAAAGGGAAACAACAGCAAATACAAACACACAAATGCTCTCAGCTGTGTTGCTTTCTGCAACAGTGATGTTAGCCACCTGTGTTAGGCAATCCTAGTAATAATAATGCATCCCAATAATAATAACAATGTGTGCAATAACCATGCATTAATTTTTAGAATCTACTCCTGTTTGAATGGTGAATCATGCTAGTAATAAAAAATAGAACACAATGAAGGAGAGAACAAACTCCTCCTATAGAACTGAGTCCTGTGCTCCACAGACAAGGCCAAACTCCAGTTGACGTCAAAGATGTTATGTCTGTTGATAGCCTTCCAATTTATTATAATTATTACTTTAGTGTTTAAATCCAAGGTAAGTACTTAAGCAGCATACTGCAATGTTCTTCAAATACGGAATTAGGCTTCTGTGTGGCACCTAAGGTTTCTAGAAGTTCTTGTGCCTGGGGCTGACAGTCAAAAATGTTCTCCCAGCATATAACGAAGATCTGAAGACAGCATAAGTGCAGGAAGAACAATTTTGAAGAGCAGAGATTACACTTCTGCTTCTTTCCTTTGCAAAATGTGAACCCAACTAAAAAAGTTAGTTTTCTTGATTTACAGCATTTCTTGCTTTGTTTTAGAAAACAAGGAAGAAATGAAAAAGAAAACAAAAAGAAGCAGATGTTATCATATAACCGGCATGTTTACTAGAGAACACATTAGGTGATCCAGAGCAATCCAGAAGAGCTGCTTAATACACTTAACAAAGATAGAATAAAAACACATACATAGTTTTAAAACCTAGCTTTGTTCCCAACAATCTAAGGATGGGACAAGGCTGTTGATCTAGCAGGGCCCCAGGAAACATATCAGCAGGTAAGCTAACCACAATACAGCCTGCTTCCATCAGTAACCACCCCATACTATACTGTCCTTCTCCTGACTGGTTCTTGCTTGCTCTCAATTCCCAGAGTACAGCAAGACATGAGCTATGCCAGCTTCATTACACCTGAAAGAGAAAGTTGCAAAGAAATATTGAATGAATCACTCATATTCTCTTTGCACTTTCACCAGTACAAACAAGTGATTACCACAAATGAATTATCATACTAATAAAACAAACCCAAAACAACTACCAAAACAAACAAACAAAAAACTTTAAAAACTTCTGCTGTTTAAGGTGGTCTGCTGCAATTCGCAGAGTAATCTCGGCAGTATGGGGATGGAAACACTGGTCTCATTCCAAAGTTAAGACCAAATTAAGTTTTGCACTGAATCAGCATTTTGGTGACTTTGTATACAAAACACAGAATGCAGCTGATCACAAAATAACAGAGCTATTTCACAGAACTGATTTTCAGAACTGTGAAGACAGCCAATGGTCTGTTACATTCTGCTCCCTTCCAAGTAACACAGAAATCTGATTCTATCCGCATGAAGAAGCAAATCTCAAAGGGGAGAACTACCTGCATTTCAATATTTTTATGCTGTTAAATAATTATTTTTAATTATTTGGTATTAAGTTATTCACTTAGGATTTGTTCTTCTTCATTCAGTACTAAAAGTAACATGTTCTACAGATCACTGCACGAAGAACTGCCATTGCACAAAATGTCTGCCATCTGCTACTGCTTCCAGTGCGAGAGAAGCCTCCATCTTCAAACATGACCAGCTTACTACTAGGGAAAGTGCAACCCATTAAGAAAACGATGTATCTGCTGAATAATTTGGCACTATTTTGGTATGCAAATAGGGGACGTGGAAATTACAGAGCAAAACACTGAATCTGAAGCTAGATAAAATGAGCTTACTTGTTCATTCTGCCAAAGGAGAGCACCTGCAATTCTAAACTTAGAATGTGTTTTTAAGGAAAAACTGGCTCCAACACATTGTATATACAAGTATCTGTCTTCTCATCCCCTTCCTTACTGTCTACTTTTGACATAAATTCTTTGGGTATTTGGGAAATTTTGTGCATTTGCTTTTTAACGGATGAGGTTTTTATTTAACTGACGATGAGTGAGCATGTATTGGCACAACAGGAATCATAAAGTCATTTTTGTGGTGTCTCTGCCACCTCAAAAACATTTAAACTGGGAACTTCACATAATATTAATTTTAAAGAAATTCCAAACATAGAAATGTACGAAGTATTTAGCCAGTGTACTTAACTACTGAAAACCAAGAACTGGGCAGCAGGAGAGAGTGGAGTTTGATTTATCTGTGATTTAAAAATCTACATAAACATAATCATGCACAGATCTTGACTGTATAGAGGCATCCCTCCAACAATTGCCTCTGTAATTCACCCTGGCAGGTAAAACTGGGACAAAGCAGAATCAGCCACTGTTTAGTTCATACCTTTTACTTCTGAAGGCCTGATGTGAGTTTCTGGCTAAACCATGCAGCAGATAAAGTCTTCAAGCTGCTTCAAAGATTAAATTAAAGAACCCCAAAGATTAAATTAAAGAACCAACTTTCTACATCAGTTAAATAACATAAACCTAAGTTTCTTTACGAGTATTTACCTAGACCTGTTCATAAGCAAAATGCTGTTTCACTTTATGACTACTAATTATGACTGAAGTTGCTTCACCAACCCAAACAAAATACGAAAATAAGAAACATTTAAAACGAAAAGCAACAGCAACAAAAAACAGAACAACCAGCATATTCAAACACCTCTTGACATATACCGTTCTTGTTGCTGCCGTTTAATCATTTGAATGTTACAGCTTCATCAACCCTGCCTGGTTAACAGGAACTGAAGATGTGCTGTCCCCTAAGTTACCATTTTTCAAAAGAGCCTGCAATCAAATAAGTCAAACAAGTTTGCACTGTGTGCTACCTACACCAATATCTTTAGTGCCTTAAACAAGAAGTTGCTACTCAAGATGTTTTAAACAGCTTTGTTTTCACAACTATTATGTTCAATAACATAGTCCACGGCAACAAAAGTTCAATGGCCAGCAATGAACACTCACAAGTGACAGTAAAATGGAGCTATAGGAGCCCATACACCTGTTTCCCAATTTTTTATTTCAGATATGCTGAAAAAAGCATAAGCTCTTTCTTTGCCTCTGGTATCCTGTCATGAATACCCAGACTCAGCATCAAACTAGGTACTTTCCTGCAGAGGCATCCTCATCACTCACTGTGGTTTTGCAAGACTGGGAATTAAACCTGAATAGCCTTTAAACTATCTACTATGATGCCTATAGCTGCTGTTCATGCCCACAACTTTGTTATGTCTATTCAATCAGAAATCATTTAAGTTACTCTGTCGCTCAGAAACACAGAACCCAGCTCACTCCTTTTCATCACAAAAGCTCTACAACATTAACAGGCATAAAAGCTTAGGAGATGGCCCTTTGACAGAATGAGCTTTTCTTTCAAAAAATTGTTACTTTAAAGGGAGAAAAAAACAACAACAATAAAAAATGAAAATAACTCTTAAGACTAAGAGTGAGTAGTTCTTCAAAACCATAAAGACAGTAGAGCTCATCCACTGGTTTTAATTTACGTACAATTCACAGATGCATTTCATTTCAGTCACAAAAAAAGATTGGTATCTCTTCAAAAGGGATTTAACTATGAATGATCTGCCACTCTCCAGCGAAATGAATGAGGTAATGAAGCAGCTTAGCTGTGTGCATCTCTCCTCAGAATTCATCCCTATTCATTCTTTCATGGAGTATCTAACTCAAAATATCAAAATAAAACTATTTTCATTAAGGAACATCTTTCACACCAGTGAATGAGTGCAATTGCAGGCTCCAAGAGACAAGAGCTGTATGAATCAGTAAGTTACAGATGTGTGATCCCCAGCATCTACATTAAAACTGTACTATATAAAATATTGATTTGTTCATGTTAACAGAACATTTTTGGCTGCAAAATACATCAATTTCAAGTGTAAAATGTGTATGTTTTACCACATTCATTATATAATAATTTGTTTCAAGTTACAGATTTGCTCTTGTGATTATCTCTTTTGATCTTCTGATAGCCATAAGAAGAAATTATCTAATGCAATTTTTATTTAAATAACTGGACAAAGCCAATTTACATAACTTCAATAAAAATAAACTGTGACACAGATATTTCACACATGATATTTTTGAATGGAAGTAGTTCCATTCATATTTTCAGTTCTGTGTAGTTCACATTATTAAAAAAAATCACCATGAAAATTTGTTAAGTACTATTTATCATTGTGTTCTCATGACACATAATATTTTTCTTTTCAACAAAACAGAACATAATTTACTTCCCCCCCACTTGTTTTGCTGCAAACTTTTAGAGTTTCTTGTCAGTTAATAGAAGAACGTTTGTAGAATGAACAATATGCTCAGATTACCTGAAAACTAATTATAACATCAATTACAGCCTCTCGCCTTAAAGGCATTTGATGTTTTAAAAGGAGCTCCATGGGCTCATTCATCCTCTAGTAAGGATATGTGACAAGGACCTTGTGACAGTGTGGAGTGGGGTGAGATCCCATGGCTAAACTCCATGATCATCCTGCAAGGATGAAGACTTGTTGATACTTTCGGAACTGATAAACTACTTTGTTTTTCTGAGCCAGCAGTTTTGATTTACTACACTGAACTGGATCAGTCAAAATCTAACCTCAGCCACCCCTAGTCCCTCTCATACCTGAGGACAAGCTGGAAAGCAAAAGTGTTTACTTTCTGCCAAACTTCTTTTCATGAGACACAGTCTCATTAAAGATTCTCAAAACAACAGTGCGCATGAATAGGCAGTTGTAAGTACTGCCAGGCCAACCATTCAGTGGTCTGAACATGATAGACAAACTCCTCCTAGATCCTAATAGAGGCTGTTGGAAGTAAGCATCTTACACATATAGCTTCAGCGCAAAAGGCCTCCGATCCTTTCAGATGTTGAACATTGAAGCATTTCCTATTCTGCCTTCCACATCTTGTGCACAATAGTGCTCCTTTCTGTAGACGGTGGGCACTTGTAACACCTTTCAGGTCAAAAGGCTCTGAAGACATATGGTACTCCAAAATGTATTGAATGGAACTAAAACCAAGTATTTTTCACATACTCACAATACTCATAATACTCACTCCATTAATTTGAATCCTATGTGATTTTCTGCTGCATCAAATGTGTATTAAACAAACAGAATCATAAAACTACAGAACTTGGAGTTCCAACTTGAGTTGGAACTTGACAAGTAGAAAGCAATTTTCAAGTCTATAAATTAACCTGATGAATCATAGATCAACAATAATAAATAGAAAGAAATCACTACTTCTCAACAGACTTTAGGTGAGAATTACCAAAGTTTATTTCTTAATTTTCACCTGCTCTTCAATGTACTTCCCCTTTTTTTGCAGGAGCAGCAGCAGTTTTAGTCTGTTTATTATCCCTCATAACTCAACATAACCTAGGCAAAAGCATGTCTGACCATTACTTTTTGCAAAAAGTCAGCAGAAGCAGCCAATGAGATGCATGTGAACTACCACAGACAAAGCAAAAAAAAAAAAAAAAAAACTACACAGATAAAAACTGGTAAGTAATCTGGCCTGCATAATACTGTTTGCGTTATTGCCTGCAACAAGTAACTGTTAGAGACTTTGACTTCAATTTTGTTAGTGAACGCAGGATTTTTACTGAAGAACTTTCCATTTATGTTAGTTGGATAAAGAAAGTCCCATGAACAGTTTTTATTACAGTCACGTATTACAGAATTAATTTACACAATAAGGAGGTCAAGATAAATATATATCTCCAAATCCATTAGCATCACATTGTTCTGTAGTGGTGAAAAAATAACACAAGGACAGAAGGTGCCTTATCCCTGCAGTTCTAGTGGTTCTGCTGTGGAAGCCATAGCTTACCCTCAGCCTTGGACTTTGCAAGAGTTCTACCTCAGCATGAACTAGCAATATATTCTAGAACTGATTAGAAATCGACAACTATCAGAGAAAGATAATGATTTTATTCACTTCTACTCATCACCAATTACTTTGTTTTTTTCCTGTATGAGTGAGAGCATCTGTATCAGGGAGATGGAAAAAGAGGTTCAGATTCTGTCCAGCAGAGCACAGGTAAGTTATTCAGGATGTGCATCAAAAAGGTACATAAAGTTCTTTATTTACTGAATGGATAACCTAAGTAGTCCACCAAAGCAAAAGTATTTCTGTGGACATATACCTCCTACCTAGTGACATACAGTTTTACCATGTGAACTGCATGTTAAATTGCCACGTGAACTTTTTAAATTCCACTTTATTAATCTAAAAGCAAATTCCATTAGAGAAATGTGGAATAGAATAGTAAGTTGTCAAGAAACAGTAGCTGTAACCATGCCACACGCTGCTGCTTTAATTATGTAAAATAGCATTCAAGTAAAAAACTATTTATGCATTAAGTGGGTAATTAGAGCAGTGTACATTATTGTGATAATTGGATCATGCTGCTTTCTTCATTCTTCCCTCATCCATATCTCCAAACTCTCAACTGAAGTAACAGTAAGAGAAAAACCCATTTTAGGCTGTGATTATGATGAATTACATCTTTCCTAGCAATATTCCAAACACAGGACACTTGCTCTGAAGAACTTAATCAAACACAAAAGTTTGGAGGGACAGTTATAAATTTCTGTAGTCGCCCAAATCAGTGTTTTTACAACATTACAAACATTACATCAATGAGCCAAAAGGAAAATAAACCAATCTGGGGTTGTTCCTATATTCAACTTCAACCTCATTACTGTAGTTCATTTTCATTTTGCATTTAGTTTTCAGTTGTTTTTTGTTTTCACTGGGAGGGTGAAGGAAATGGAATTCCTTCCTGGAAGGAACGTTGCTGGTGATTTTTATGCTCTTTTCTGGAAACAATAATGTGAGCAATGACTTCTGGTTTATACGTGCCTGGCAGACTTTTATAAGTCTTAACATTAACTCACATTGATTAAGTTTAGTAACAGCTCCCACTGTCTATTTAGAATAGATAACGCAATATAATAATTGAAAGGCTATTTGAAGTAAATATTTTCACATCCCCACTACTTAACTGGACAACACAGCAAGCAAACACCTCTTCTTGCCTGAAAACTGCCACTTCACGGGAGCCTTTGGTCTTCCCACTGCAGCGCTCTGGACGGGTTCAGGGACCTCGATAACTACGCCGGCTTTGCTAGCAGAGCTAACATTCCGGTGGCTGTGCGTGAGCCGCGGGACGGCGCTGTGACGCCGCGAGGCAGCGCCGAGCCAGGCCCGCCGGGCGAGGCACACCGCACGGAGCTGTCCGCGGTCCTGAAAGGGAGGCGGGTGAACCTCCGCCCCGAGAGGACGACAAGGTGCTGCCGCTCCCCAACCACTCATCAACTGCGCTCTAAGCGGGAAAAAAAGGGAGAAGTATATAAAAGACGGATGTGTGCAAAACTCCTAGACCACGGGAAGAATTGCAGTAAGTCTTTTTAGATCTCCCTTCTAGTCCCCTTAAAACGGGTCTGAGGCAGGTGAATCCAAGGGTTTGGTTTAGCTGACTGCATGACCTGTTTCCAAAGAAAAACGTCTGTGGAATGTAAGTGGAAAGACTGCAGTCACCTGCTGTGCTGCCAGGCACTCCCACTGACTTGCTGACAGCACGACTGTTCGGACTCCCTTCCCTACTAAGGTCACGGACTACTAAAAAGAATCAAGAAGCTGATTGCCACCAATGGGCACTTCTGGTCATTGAATATTAAATCAGCAAGCAGTAATAATTACTACCATCATCTTATTACTCATCATATTTTGTTTCATTCTTTGTAGAAAAATATCTACTTTTAGCTAGGGTGTTTTGTTTATACTCAAGTATTAAAAACATACCACACTTAACAGAACATATTGATGTTCTTCTCTTCTACAGAAGAACTCTTCTCTCAGTTCAACCCTGCTAATTTATACGATACTCCCTTGTAATGTCTAGGTCTATTTTAGAGAAGAATTAAAACAGAAAGTTTAAACTTGCACAGTTGATGAATAGTTGGTGCCTCTAGGACACAGACAGCCATCTGTGAGCAGGATTCTACAGATAATAATTCATGAATTTGCTTGAATTAAAAATGAGTTTGCCTTCAGAAAACAGTCAGTGTTAAAGATTATTTTGAAACCACCAATTATCATGGTTACAGAGTATTTTCTTTCATCTGGACCAGACTCCATTCCCAGTTAAGCCTAAGTATTTTAAAGGAACTGTCTGTTTTCAGATCCCATGTCTAACACGAATTTATCTGTGTAGAGGGATGTAAGTTTTGTTCCACATCTTCTCCACCTTGTTTTTAAAAGGTTAAGACTGTGCACAGAAGTACACTGTTCCAAAATATTGGACAGCTCAGGGGGACATTATGCCCTTCCCTTCTAACAGGCTCCTTGAACACAGAACTTTTATTTTAAAGATGAATGACAGAGTTCTGGGGATCTGCAGCTCATTCTAGGCCCTGCCATGGCTACGGCAGTCCTCAGCATCTCTCAGACATAAACACAGAGGACTACTGTTTTACCAGAAGGTATACTTGCATTCTACAAGGTCAGGCAGCACTGAAAATTGTTAACCTTGATTAAGTCAAATGATTGCATAACTCCTTCCATACAGAAGAAGTTGTTTGAAACAACCAATAAATAAAGAAATTACTATTAAAGTTTTTTAAGATTGTTTTCTTCTGATTCTTGACACATCTCTAAAAGAATGCAAAATTTGTAACTATTTCTCTGAAAAAAAAAATCCAAAACAACAACAACAAAAAACACAACCCAAGTCCCAAAGTAACTACATGGGGCAAGCTGATGCAAATAGAGACCTACAACTATTTGGTTAACTTTGGCATAAAATTTTCCAAAGTTTCTGGAAAATGCTTTGAGTTGTTTGCAATGCTTTATTTTAATCTCCGTTCTTAATGCCTCAAGCACCACTTGTAGAACAGCACATCAGAAAAGAAGGCTCCCACGCTGGAACAGCAATATTCAGGTTAAGAAAACCCTCTTTGTCAGTAGTTCACAGAGATATTACTTCAGGAGAACATTTGCTTAAAACAGCTTTTGATACCTACAATACTAATGCAAATAAACTGGGTCTGGAACCAGAAATAGAAGTTTTGCATGTGGAAGAACATCATGACAGGAACCAGTCTGGCAAACAGTCTCCAGTAATATAATATTCCTTCCACTTTACAGTAGGAGACCATGATACCCTCTAACATGAGAGCTACACCATTCATTTGCATAGAAGGGAACTAAACAGAATCATAAGGGTTGGAATGGACCTCTGGAGATCATCTAGTCCAACTCCACTGCAGGTTCTCTACAGTAGGTTGTAAAGCAAAGCACCTGTGTGGGTTAACACCATATCCAGAAGAGACTTCACAATCTCTCTAAGCAGTTTGTTGCAGTGCTCTGTCACCCTCAAAATGAAGCAGCTCTTTTTCAAGTCCAGATGGAACTGGTTCCATGTTCCAGTTTGTCCCCATCACCCTTGCCCTGTTGCTGGGCATCACTGAAAACTCTGGTCTCCTCCACTTGACACCTGCACCTTAAATATTTATAAGCATTGTAAGATCCCATCTTCTCTTTTCCAGGATAAGCAGTCCTAGGTCTCTCAGCCTTTCCTCACAAGGTCCAGGCCCCTAACAAACCTATGCAGCTCTTCACTGGACACCCTCTAGAAGTTCCCTGTCTTTCTTGAACTGGGGACACCACAGCTGGGTGAAGTACTGCAGAAAAGGCCTTCTCAGGGTAGCAAAGAGGGGAGGATACCCCCCCTCAACCTGCTGCCTATGGTCTTTTTAATGCTTCTCAGGATACCCCTGGCCTTCTTGGCCAAAACAGTACGCTACTGGTTCGTGTTCAACCTGCTACACACCAGGACACACAGGTCCTTGACAGAGCTCCTTTCTAGCAAGTCAGCCTCCAACCTGAACTGATGAGTGCAGTTATTCCTTGCCAGGTGTAGGACTCTAGTCTTGTTCTTGCTGAGCCTCATAAGGTTCCTCTCCACCCAGCTCTCCAGCCCGTCCAGCTTTCACTCAATGGCAGCTCTACTTTCTGGTGCGTTAGCCACTCTTCCCAGCTTTTTATCATCAGCAAACTTGGTGAGGGTGCACTTTATCCCTTCATCCAGGTCATTAATGAAGAAGTCAGTTAAACAAGTACCAACTGCTGTGGAACACCACTAGCTACAGGCCTCCACCTAGACTTTGAGCCACTGATCACAACCCTCTGAACTCTGCCAGACAACCAGTTCTCAGACCACCTCACTGTTCACTCATCTATCCCACACTTTCTAAGTTTACCTATGAAGATGCTGTCACAGACAGCATCAAAAACGTTAGCAGAAGTCAAGGTACATAACATTCTTTGCTCTCCTCTCATCTACCCAGCCAGCTATCACAGAAGTCTATCAATAAGTCAAGCACGATTTCCCCCTGGTGAACCTATGCTGACACGGTGATAAGCTTCCCTTCTTCCACTTGCTTGGGGATGATATCCACAATAAATAGTTCAATCACCTTCCCACAGAGGTGAAGGACGGAGGTTGAACCTGTCTGGCCTGTAGCTTCCTGGTACCTCTCTTTTTGCCAGTGATACTAGCTTACCTCCAGTTTTCAGGTACCCTTCCTATTCTCCATGACCTTGCCCAGATGACAGAGAGTGGTTCAGCAATAATTTCAGTCAGCTCCCTAAATACCTCTGCATGCATTCCATTGGGGTCCATGGATTTTTTTCTGTGTATGGAGTTTCCCTAGATGATCTCTGACCAAATTCTCCCTGATCTTTGTCCAGCTTCTCTCTCTTACCTGCAAGGTTTGAAACTCCTGAGGGCCACTTTTATCAGTGAAAACTGAAACAAATAAGGTGTTCAGTAATTCCACCTTCTCGGTGTCTTCTGTTACCAGGGCACCCACCTCATTTAGTAACGAGTCCACATTTTCCCTACTCTTCCTTTTGCTATTGATCTACTTAGATAAGCCCTTCTTATTGTTAACCTCCCTTGTCAGATTTAATTCCAAGTGGGCCTTAGCCTTTCTTATTGCACCCCTGCATGTCCTGACAACGTTCCTATAGTCTCCCCAAGTGGCCAGACTCTTTTTCTCACATTTCATAAAACTTCATTTTCTATTTGCGCTTTTTCCATTCGCTCCTTACTCATCTTCAGAGGTCTCCTGCCGCCTTTGCCTGATTTCTTATTCTTAGGGATGCACCAATCTGGAGCATGGAGGAAGTGGTGCTTGAACGCTAGCCTACTCTCCTAGACCCCCTTAGCTTTCAGTGCTCTAACCCAGGGGATACCTCCAAGTAGCTCATTGAAGAAGTCAACGTTGGCTCTCCTGAAGTCCAGGACTGCAATCTCACTTATCGTTCTGTTTCTACCATGCAAGATCCTGAACTCCGTTACTTCACGGCTGCTGGAGCCAAGGCTACCCCCAATCTTCACACTTCAACCAGGCCTTTCAACTGTTAAATTCTCTTTTTATTGATTGCTACTACTGAAAAACATCTTTGCCCTTGAAACCCGTCATTTCAGCCCGTAGCTGAAGGAAGTTCTAATTAGAAAAAACGAAAGCACCAATGAGTAAGGTATTTTTCACTTCAGAAGTTTTAAATCTATCTTTTTTTTTATGTTTTGGTTTAACTGAAGTAGCAAATTTTAATTTCTTGGTAAAAAAAAAAAATTACCACTGATAATAGAAATAAGTCTCTCGGACAGAATCTATGACCGTATTTGTTAGACTTAATATACAGCTCCAGCTGGTACGTTTCCCTACTTTTCACCCAGCCTCTCCTGACAGTTCTCCTTCATCCCATCCCTGGGCATTAAATAAAGCAGGTCAGACGTGAGTCTTCCTCCTCTTTATAAATATACTCTTAAAGTACGTTGTATCAGAGACAGCACAGCAAAAATTACATAACTCACACAGCACAGATAATTAACCTTGCCACCGAGAGAAAATGCACCGCGTGAAATTTATTCACTGGGAAACTACGAGTGTTGCTGTACATCCACTACAGAAGACAGCAGGCATGTCACACAGAAAGTGCATTACAACCCAGGGCTGCGTGGTCCTACAGCATAACTGCTGCTGCCGGTTCCACAGAGGCAGAGCTCCCCAGCACCTATGTGACCACGCTGCCTGTCACCTTTCTCTCCACTGAACTCCTGCTAGTGCCTACCGATAATTCGTGCTTCCCGAGGCTACTTACCACCTCCCGAAAAACCGCCCCGCCGACACGGCCGTGCCCCAAAGGAAGCATTACCTGGATCTCCCGTGCATGGTACACAATGATGAGTCCGAGCAAGATGATCGTGGAGAGGCTGATAAGGCATTTCAGAGCGAGGGAATACAGCGATTCCTGCAACACAAAAATACCACCGTCCCTCAGCGAGCCCTCCGCGAGGCCGCCGCCAACCCGCAGTGGCCTGACGGCCGGGCCGGTCTCGCCTCGCCTCGCCTCGGAGCGGCAGCGGGCCTGGGGGCGCCGCGCGGCAGAGCCGGGCCGGGCTGCGGAGCGGCGTGACCGCGGAGAGCGAGCGACCCGGAGCCGGGCCGAGTACCTTGGTGTAGGCGCCCCAGGACAGCTCGGTCTCGATGACCATGACCACGATGCCGAACATGCCGAAGATCAGCGCGTAGTCGCTGAGGCGCTTGCGCTTCTCGAACAGAGCCCGGCGGTGCCCCAGCTTGTAGCCGATGTTCTGGTTCTTCTTCTTGGTGGGCTTGGTCCCGCCGTTGTTGGGGCCGCCCGGGCCGGGGCCGGGGCCGGCGGGGCCGTAGAGCGCCAGGTTGTTGGAGTTGTTGTGCTCGGGCTTGGAGACCACGACCTCCGGGCCGGCGGCGTTGGGGCTGGAGAGCGGCGGCTGCAGCGGCTGCGACTCAGCGTCCATCTCGTGCAGGTTCCTGCGGGACGAGCTCAGGTTGCTGAGCGGCCGCATGACGCCGCCGTTGTACCGGCAGCTGCTCATGGCTATTTCGGTGAAGGGATTGCTCTCCCGGCGCTGCTGGGGCTGCTGCTGCTGCTGCTGCTGCTGGTGGTGGGCGCTGCCGCTGCTGCCGCTGCTGCCGGGGCTCGCTGCCTGCTGCAGGCTGTGGCACTGGTGGTGTGGAGCGTGCTGGGAAGGCTGCCTCGCTGCGCCAGCATGACTGGAGGAGGGCAGCTCGCTGACATTCAGCTGGCTGCCCTGCCTGGAGGAGGCGACAGAGGAGAGCGGAGAGGAGCGGGTGCGGAAGGTGCCCGAGAGCGGCGAGGAGGCGCGGAGCAGCAGCGGCAGGTTATCCCCGGCGGTCGCCGCCGCCGCAGCCCCGTAGTAGGCGCAGTTGTTGCACTGGAGGCACGGGCTCTGCTGCTGCTGCTGCTGGAGGAGGAGACTCGCCTTGTCCTGCTTCTGCCGGCAGTGCGGCGGCGCCGCCGGGCGCTGCTGCTGCTGCTCGGGGCCGAAGCCCGGCGGGAAGTGCCGCGGCGCCTCCATACCCGGGCCGTTAAAGCCGCAGGAGGACCGGACGGTGGTGCACCTTGCGCAATGCGTTATGGTCGGTAAGGGAGAGTCCCGCTGCCGCCACGACGGGCCCATCCCGGCTCCCGTAGAATCCAGCCGCCGCGTCCGATTGGTTGGGCGGACCAAAACAACAGGCATGGCGTCACCTGCGGGGGGAGCGGCCGTGGCGTGAGGCGGGGGGGGGGCGGCGCTGGGGCCGCTCGGCCCCGCCCCTGCCGGGATCCCGCCGCCCGTAGGTGAGGGCTGCCCCCGCCCCTCTGCCCCTCCCGGGGAGCCCCGCGCCGAGGAAGCCCGGGAGCTCCCGCGCTGGGAGCGGCCCGCTCTGGGAGCGCCGCTGCGGGGACGGGGCTCCCTCCGCCCGGCGCCGCTCCGCTGCCGCCGCTCACGTCTGCGCCGTGTGCGGAACGCGGGCGCAGCGCCGCTCCCCGGAGCTGTCCAGCAGAACGCGGCGGCCCGCTCGGTTCCGGCCCGGAGGACGCGTTCCCCCCCCCCCCGCGCTCCGTGTCCTGCCGGCGGTGGTTTTAAAAGGTCGGTGAGAGTGACCAAAGGCTTCTAAATCCCTGACTATAGCATCGATTGTTGTGGAAGAAGCACCCATAATAGAAGTATCTGTGGTATGTGGTGTCATAACGCCTTGTGGTAAGACATCGTTTCTTCAACTGTGAAGTTCTGAAGAAAAATCCACCAACATTCTTGCACGAATGGTGAAGGACTTTCCGAATATCTCACTTACTCTGTGCTTTGAGGTTATATTAAACTGTACTTGGATGCTCTCTGTGGAAGTCAGAGGAAAACAAAACAGATTCAGTTCCATCTCAGTCATCCTGTTTTGTCTGTGTTTCCAAAGATATACAAAACACATGGAGCCTGAAGAATGAAAATCTTAGGGAACCTATGCTTGTGCCCCTGTGTAAATGAAAGTCCTGCACAAACTTGCTGTCAGAGTGTTCTGTAGGCTAGCTAAAGATGTTAATGAGGCTAGGTTTCATCTTTCCTGTTCTGTTCATGTCATGTCTTCAACGTTTTTTAATGGTACTCACTTACATATTGTCCTCAACAGAAGATAAAATGCTCAGAACCCCGTTTACCACAGCAGAGTTTTTACAAAGTTTGTAAGTCTGCATATTGCATTTGAAGGTCAGCAAGCCAGCGTCATGCAATTTCACCTACTCTGATTGTGCACCAGTTTATTGCAATTGCAAAGAAAGTCTCGATGGACTAAAATACATGATAGTTACGTTCTCTGCAGGGAAACACCTGCGTTTATTTAGCTGATTCACATATATCAGTTAAAAATCTCAGTTTTAATATCCTGCTGGCATCCTGTTGATTAGTAGAACTGGCAAGGACGCCGCTGTTACTTGCTTGTGGGTATTTCATCTGTTGGCTTGATAGATTCATTATGCGACTAACCAAATGAATATTCCCATGTTTAACACAAGAGGTCACACTAATCACGCAGCATGTTATGAAACTAATCTGCTGCTGGTTTTGTTTCAGTTCTGTTGTACAGTCTGGGACACGGCAGGTTTGAGGTCTATAGTGAGAACTGGTGAAAGCACCTCTTCATAGGCAGGGGGATAAGCCTTCCTCTGTATGATGCAGGTAAATACACAGATACTGTTTAATCAAATATCTTCCCTTTTAAAGTAATTTTAAAGTTCGCTTTTTAAAAATGAATGTATTTACTTTCAGAAATAAAATAAGTTCTGCATGCTAAAATAGTAACCTTGAACCCCTATGATAAAACACGAACTGTTTGATCTTGGAGGCTCTGTTGTTTTCCACCTTTTTTGCTATTACTGTATGAAACTGCTCTTACTGGTTATCATAAGTCCTGCTGCTGCTTTCCCAAATAGGCAGTTTTTACACACGTATGTGCATGTGTGTCGATGTGTGCACATGCATCTTTGTATGAAATAAGACAACTGCTGCAGATCTCATTTTAGAATGATTATTGGAGATATTTGGAAAACGGATTTATTTATTTTTTCTAAACTCAATAATTGTGCGTTTATTATCACAGTAATAAAGATGAAGATTAATGCTGTTGAGCAAAATAGTGGGACAGGAAGATCAACAGATGCAGAAAAACATATTTTTTTGAGAGGGAAGAACACTGAAATACTTGAGGTGGCAGCTATCCATTCTGGCTGGATGTTTGAAAAGCTTGCATAGCATCCAGTGAAGACAGAACACCTGCAGGCCACAACAAAATGTACTAGAAAGCTATTTTGGCTGTTATCCTGTTTCCCATACTCCTGCCAGGCCCCTGTTGAAATTATGGAAAATTCTGCACTTGTAAAAATGTCAAATAATGTAAAAATACAATAAATTAAAGGAAACAAAAGGAATGGAGAAAAAAAAAGCTAGGAAATTCCATTCTTCAGTATCTTGAACTCACAAGGTCTAGGGTTTTCTAGAATGGAAATCACTAAAGCAGACAGCCTTGTTCAGATGACAAAGAGCAAGCAGGTATTATAGCTGAGCATATGCACATAAAGATGCCCTTGGTGAAAGCAGAGTCACAGTAAGAGAAACAGAGCTAGTACAAACAGGAATAGGATACTGCAAGATCCTTTAGACTTGTATGTGCAGCAATAAAAGTGCTTTGTGTGACAACAGCAAAACAGTTGCATGGTGCAGCTGCCAAGATGGTGAGATGGAAACTAACCACACGTTCCACGTGTGTAAGTTACCTTTTGCATAACATCTGTCAGGGCTTCATGCACCAGATGGCTCTACATTCACCTGCCACTTCTGTCATGTACCTGTGAGCATCTCATCCTTACTGGATCTGTTCTGATTTCAAAGACCGTTTGAAAGTGTTCCATGGCAGCAGGAGAAGAAATATCAAGACAGCACCATGCAGATCGTATGGTGACATGCTATAAAGAGGAATGCTTTACAGTTTCTGCTTTTGATTTTACACTGTTCCACTTATCTGCGAATTCTTCTGCTCCTCCATTGTATCAGCAACAAAAATGCAGATTCACTGCAGTTCAAAGCCTTCACCTTTTAGAAGAGATGTTTATTATACACAAAAGATGAGGACATCGGATCGGAAGTTTTCAAAAGAGGATGCTTTAATTCCTGGGGCTGCAGTTGAAGAAGTATCTCTGATTGCTGCATACCTTTCCTCATAAAGGGATTTTATTTTTAGTTCCAGCAAAATTTTTTCTTACTCTTAAATAGGTTGAAAATATGAAATGGGGTCCACAAAACAGCTGGGAAAAGTATTTTTTCTGTAAGTTACTTCTCCAGGCTTTCTTGGTGTTTTTAAACCATTAGGATGTCACACGAGCTTAATGACTTTCCTCTCACATTGCTGCCCTTTTTTTCCCCTCATTATCAGGAAATACTACCACCTACAAGGTATTTCTCACCTAGATAAAGGCATCAGTGTTCACATGATCTTGCACAGCCATCTCAGGTGCTCAGCTGGTGACTATTGCATTATTTTTAATCTGACTGCAGTTTTGTAACAGACCTTTGACTCAGCACAATTACTGAAATTCTAACGTCACACACTATTCCTACTGTAACCTATGCAAAAACAGAGACTTCAAGTGTGTAGCAGTTATCAGCTGTGAGAACTTTAATTTTACAGATTCCAGTACTGGAAAAATTTTTATCTATTAAGGCTAGTGAGAGTGTTTTCATCTAATTATGAGACTGTGCCTTGCAGAGCAGGCAGTGCACAAACCGATATTAGCTGTGCTTTTCATCTACATGTCATTTCTAATTCAGGTAGCAACTGATCCTAAATAAATAAATTTTATTTATTTAAATTGGTGCTTTATCATCAATGACTCCATTTTAACATCAGAATATTGCAGTGGTATTGTTATATTTGGAAAGTTCATTCTAGCTTAATTAATGATATGATTACTTACCAGACTATAAAATGTGACAGATAGACTTTGCGTTTAGAAGATGCCTGGCATGTATGATTGCTTTCACATCTTAAATGCAGTATAGGTTCTTATAGTCAGTACTGCTCTGAAACCAGAATATGAAGTGTAAGATTGTTTCTTGGATTGTGTTTACTGGGGTTTTTGATTTGGTCGTGCAGTTCTGATGCCCTGAAAGATTTTACTACTTCCGCAGTGCATTCAAATCCCATATCACAAAATTCTGTTTGCTTATTGTCACCATCCTACCTAAAGCCTTTCAGATATGTTCATAATGCTCAGATGTCCTTTTATGTAGTGCTTCTGTTTGTAGCAATCATCTCTCAAAGAAATGTGTGAAATTTATACAGTGGTAGAATAAATAGAAGCAAGGGAAGGGAGGTGGTTATAAAAGAAATGTTTCAAGCTGGCTGTTGTATCATAAGCTTGGCAACCAAACAGCTATTTGAAATGATAGGAAGTTTTGTGAAATTTAATGAAATTTATGATATTTTATGAAACTTCCATAAAGTTTTATGAAATTTTTGTTCTTGGGCATGTAATTCATCTCACTGCTCTCCTTTATCCACTTTATTTCCATATTATTTAACCAAAAATTAAATGTGTTCCTGAGGAAAAGACTAGACACTTTGAATGTTCAGAAGATAGTTATATGGGTGCAAACTTCTGCATTCAGCTGGGTAAAAGCCATCTCTGCAGCTCTGTATTGGGTTAGTAGCTGTTGTATTTGCAGAGTGACATTTTAAAGTCATGTATCACCGGGTTGCTTAAAGAAGTTAGAATAAACAGACCATTTCTCTAAAGAAAAACTGACATTTTTTATTCTGTCCAGCACTTAACACATGCATATATTCTCTACATAAGATCTACATTAGTCTGATGCAAAAAGAGAAAATAAAGCAAAATAATCATCAAGTTTCAACCCCCCTGCTATGTGCAGGGTCACCAACCACCAGACCAGGCTGCCCAGAGCCACATCCAGCCTGGCCTTGAATGCCTCCAGTGATGGGGCATCCGCAGCCTCCTTGGGCAACCTGTTCCAGTGCGTCACCACCCTCTCAGTGAAAAACTTCCTCCTAATATTCAACCTAAACCTCCCCTGTCTCGGTTTAAAACCATTCTCCCTTGTCCTATCACTGTCCACCATCATAAACAGCCATTCCCCCTCCTGTCTATATGCTCCCTTCAAGTACAGGAAGGCCACAATGAGGTCTCCCCAGGGCCCTCTCTTCTCCAAGCTAAACAAGCCCAGTTCTCTCAACCTTTCCTCATAGGAGAGGTGCTCCAGCCCTCTGATCATCTTAGTGGCCCTCCTCTGGACCCGCTCCAAGATCTCCATGTCTTTCTTGAGCCGGGAGCCCCAGAATCAAATTCAAGTTCATAATAAAAAAGTTCTAGCTTTGATCAAGAAATCTCTACTGTAGCTCTTATGAAGTATGTCTTGTAAGTTTTTCCTCAGACTAATTTTCCTATTAAAAATGTATCAGTGTTGAAGCTGGTCTGGATAAAGCTAGTTTTCCTATGATTCGATGATTTTCTATCTCATTCAGACCTATCATCTGGATAAGAAAGCCACTCAGAGGTGTGGAGGAATACATTTTCCACTTTGTCATCCTTACTGCAGAACAAATAAGGTACGCAGGTAAATGATACTGCCTCAGGTATGGCAGTGAAAATGTCAGACAGTGCTGAGAGTAACATACTGTCTAATTCTCTGCCACATACTACTCAGTAATGCAGACAGTTCATTTCTAAGGACAGAATTCCTCTATTCAGCCAGCCAGTGTTCTCCAAAGTGTGTAGATCTCGCATCTACATGTACCTTCACACACCTCATGCCAAGAATGGCAGTGTCCTCCGCAGTCTTCAAAATGCTGTGAGGCCTGGCATTATCATGTTGGAAGAGAAATGTCACCTTTTTTTCTGGCCTAGCCAGAAGTTTGAGCCTTCAGCTTAGCATCAGGGGTTGATGGTTTGACCAGGTTCCAGGAAATCCATAAGAATCCCGCCTTTCCTATCCCAAAAGTCAGTGCACATCGCCTTACCCACTCAGGGCTGCATCTTGAACATTTTTTTCTATGGAGAATCCATGTCTCCACTCCATGCACTGCTGTTTTGACTCCAGCTCATTTCATTTTGACTCCACTATGTCTCATCGCTGTTAATAAAAAGATCCAGGAAACTATCACCTTCATCCTCATATTGGTTCAATTAGTCCTTACAAACTCGCATACAGTGTTCTTTCTGTCCCACCTGGTGAAAACTTGGTGATATTCCAATGTTTCCAACGCACTGAAGCCAATATTCAGCTCTGTACACAATTCCCTATTTGTAATCCATTGATGTGCATGGATGAGCTGATTGATAAGCTCTTTATTTCATGGTGTGGCAGCTGTGCATGGCCATCCAGAACATGGCTCTGTCTTTCACATTGCTGTTGCACGTTGCCGAAACACACTACTGACCACCTCACCATGCTGACATCCACGTCAACGTAACTGTTCAGCCAGCCTCAACGAATTTCAATGGGTGCCACTTTTTCTACATGGAGAAATTCAATTACACACCTCTCCTTCATACACACTTCCATGTCTTCCACACACCATTCTGTCAGACTGTCCCTCTGCTGCCATCTGTCACACAGCAACAAAATGTTACAGCATATTGGTGGGTAGGTTCAACCTTTGCTGCCATTCCACCATCTGACACTGTTGCTGTGGGCCTACATTACAAAATAGGACTCATTCCTTTCAGAGCAGCGCTCATCCTTTACAATACCCCAAACTGTTGTTACTGTTAGCTTCATGTGTGAAAATTCAGCATTTATTCTCTTCTACTGAATACGTTGGAAAGGGACAATTCCCTACAAGCTAATGCCATCATGTTCATTTGCCTTTTATCAATGTTGAGTTAACACTCAAGCTGCCATTTTTTTTGTCTTGCTGCCTTTCCCATGCCCAAACTACATCACTGGCAGGACTGTCATTCCAAGCGGTGAAGCTGCTACATGACTGCTAGCTTAAAGCAATTTTTAGTTGTTTGCAAGTGCTCTTCATTAATTCTGTAGAGCCACTTCAGCTTTGGCAAGTCCTTTTTCAGCCTCGTGAAGCTTTTATGTAATTTGTGCATCATGAGCATATTTTGCTCATTACAGACAAAAGAAAACAGACTTGTTATTTGACATAAAACATCCATTCTTTATTTATAACATGTCAAGTGATGCACTGATGAAAAAAAACCAAAACTGCTGCATTGTAAAATGTTTGCCTTTGTTACTTCACAAAAACCACCCAACCTATTTTTTGCCCTGTTTCACCATAAATTTACTCTTTAAACTCCCATAGAAAACTTAGAAAATCAGTATGTAACGGTGGCTAAAAGAAAGTTTCACAGTTGTCCCTCTTACATTTTTCCTGTTTTCCGACCCTTGTGGCCAGTTTTGCAGAAGTTAGTAATTTGGTTCTACTTTTTTAAAAATTTTATTTATTATTATTTTTGTCTGCCTTGAACGTGGACCAGGTATCTAATGTCCTGTTCATCAGTATGACTTTGCAGAAAGCACAGTATAGATGGTATCTGCCTATTAAATTGATCAGTGCTGCCATGCAAACAAAAGCAGCATCAACAAAAGTAGGTAAGACTGCAAAACGGTGTGCTAAGGCACTTCCGTAGAGCCTAGAAAATATGATGAAGGATAAAAGTACCATGCTACTAAATATGTCTGCCGTGCAAATTACAGTGAAGTGGCACATTTTTTTATGCCTGGTTGAAACTGCAGTTCCCCAAAGCTTGATGATCATTTAGCAGTTTCTCCCCTGACTGATGCAGTGTTTTACCCTAGCTAGTAACCTGTTTCCAAGCTGCTACATCGCAGAGGTAAACCATGTGAAATTGTATTGATAAAAATAAATCAGTAAAGCCCAGCTCTGGTTTCTCAAATAAATAACTGTTATTCAGTGATCCTAGTTGACAGATTTTTCATGCTCTCTTCTCTGCTTGAGTTAACTAGAACAGAAATTAATCTACTTCACCTACCAAGACTGTCAAATTTGATGTTAAACAAAAATGCCTCACAGTGTGCTCATGCCTTTGTGGTCTGGCAGGTAAGACCTGAAGCCAACCACCATCATGTATTCTCCTGCACCAGTGAGAGAACCAGCTTTTCCTCCGATGCAGAAAAGTTCTGAAAGGACTGCAAGAGAACATCTCTGCTCAGAGCATGTTCTGATGTCCTGTGGGGCAAGATTCCCCAGGTAAAGCCAGAAAGGGGTTCAGACTTTGCAGCGTTCTGTGTGCCATAGACTAAAAACAGAGTAATGCCACCTACCGTCAAGTTCATGCTTTTTCCTTTTATTACAACAATCCACTTGTTATTACTGTACTGAGAGTTTCTAGCTCCATCTGCTGAACAGAAACTCCTGAACATGGTTTCATCAGAACCTAAACTTCCCAATTCTCAATTCTATAGCTGAAATATAAGTTATTCACTCTGTTTTACTCACACCTTCCAACCTGTTCAACTCTGTTTCAAGCACAGCATTTTTATTTCCACAGGCAGGAATTTGCACAGATGAAATGCAGGCGCCAGAGGATGTTTGTTCATGTCTTTCTACACAAAGATCTCACGTGTACATTTTTTTTAAGCCTAGCCTGAATGTTTGCTTTTGAAAACTGTCCTAGAAGGCAGTGGCAGTTTTAATTGCAGAAGCTGGGTTAGGAGGGTAAACCTACAGCAAGTGAAATACAATAAGCATTACTCAGCTTGCACAGAGGCGTGATTTTCTCATGAAACACAATGGTTTACATTTGCAGAAAGGTGGCTGCTGTTTTGTGGGCACAAATACTGGCAGTACATTTGTGTCTGCAGGTGCCACTGTGACTTCAGGACTGTGAGCAGACTGGAAAGTTAGGGGTGCTCAGCCTGTGAGAATGGCTCGTGGTTCACAGAGTGGAGGGAGGATTGGCACCTATGCATGGTGTGAGGCAGTGCGTGCACTTGCACAGCAATGCCCCGAGGTATGCTCATAAAGAAATCTTGGTAAGTAGTTACAACCAATTCAAATGAGTGAGTATGTTTCCTTGGTCTCTGGCCTGCAATGGAAAAGTAATACATGAGAGTACATAATGACAACAGTCATTATGATAGCAGAATAATACAATGACTTGGGTTGGAAGGGAACCCAAGGATCATCCAACCCCCCCTGCCACAGGCAGGGCCACCAACCCCCAGATGTGGTACTAGACCAGGCTGCCCAGGGCCCCATCCAAGCCAGCCTTGAACACCTCCAGGACGGGGCATCCACAGCCTCTCTGGCAGCCTGTGCCAGCACCTCACCACTCCCTCTGTGAAGAACTTCCCCCTGACATGCAACCTAAATCTTCCCTCCTTGATGACGGTATACTAAAACTGTAAAGATGAGCTATATAATGTGGAAAAAATGGTGACAGGTGAGGAAAAAAAAAAAACAACAACAACAAAAAAACACTGCAATTCCAAAAGGAAGTAACAGCAGATATTTGGCAAAAAAAAAGTAAAAATCTGAGACATGGGAATTGAAAAGTGCAATTATAAAATGAGAGGTGGTGGTTTGGCAAAAAGAACAGTGTATAGACAAAAGAAACTGTCTAAATTCGATGTGCCACCAACAAGAATGTCAGTAATTAATTAACAATTACATGTTCCAGGGACAGATCTTATCCCTGTGGAATACAAATATCATTTTGGCCCAAGTCCTGAACAACAGAAGTTGGCTTGCCTGATGTAAGATGTATGCTCTCCCAAAAACAGTCCTACCAGCGATTCTGCCACTTCTCAAACAGTCCGAGTCCTCAGCAGACAGAGGAGTGGGCTGCAGCATCCCTCCTCTCCTGCTCAGTTTTGGTGGATGGATAAGTCTCATGGGCACCAAACTGTCCCTCTTTGTAATCTGTGCCCAGGATACAGGATTAGATGAGTATCTCTCCCCTGGGAGATAATCAGACTCAGAAGGCAAAGAGCACTAAGGACTTGGAAGCAGGCAGAGGGACAATCTCTCACTCTTCTATTTTTCTGTATCATGTATTTTACTCCTAGGCTCTATTATTTAACATTATAGAGAGCAAATACTTAGAAGATGACTCAGAACACATAAGCGAGGAGTGCATGTTGTGTATTTTCACGAGTGTTTTCTATGCCTTGCCAACAGAAATTAACCGTTGCCCAGCCTCCTTTGACACTGAAGTGCCCTGCCTGAAAGGGAATGTCCAGTGTATCACTTAAGAGAAGAAGGCCACATCATTGTCTTCAGTCGAAAGCTGTTAAACTATTCTGATCTTTATTCTTCATTCTCCGATGCATACTTAAGTGCCTTAGGCTGTAACTGTACTGAACTTTTCACTGGTTTACCTGCAGTGACAGGCAATATTCCTTCCTTGGGTAATTTTTTAAGGGAATATTAAAATTGTTAATGTATTGCTGCATTAAAGCAATAGTTTCCTAAGGTTCCCAAATTCATAACATTTGTTTAAGCCAAGCTTATGTACAATGTCCAAGCAAAGAACTCATAATTAGTAATGACCAGCCTACCCTAGCACAGTTTATCCCGGGCTTGTGCAAGGATTAACCCAGTTTACTTTTCAGGAGACTTTTGAACATTCAGGTTTTTCTAAATGTGTATGTAACAGACCAGTAGAGTCAAGTGGGCAGAGCCTTTTCTGCTGTACCTGTGAAGAACATGGCATAAACAATCAGCGGCTTATGTCAGACTGTTAGATGTAGTGTGCCAGATCTTTTGGAGCTTTTTAGCTCATTTATTTTGCCAAAATGATCGTTACATCAGCTGCTTAGCAATTCTGAAAATCAAGCTAAATCCTCTGCTACTAACAGCTAGTACACTTTCTTAGTTCTTGTATGAGCTTTTATCTCTTGGTACTTGTCAGAAGGGTGCATGTATTCCAGATCTGAACAAAGTGGTGGGTCATTTCCCTGGATATAAGCCATTTTTCTAAAATAATATAAATTTGACAATGCCTTTGTCAAAAAATGGGCACTGGGCATGTGCTTAGCAAACTATCTGAACAGAAAGCATTAGGACATCTATTTTTCATAGTAGCGTTCATTCTCTTGGAGCATTACAGTAAGAGTATGAAATGAATGTAGACATATTAAAATAGATTACTTGAATTATACTGTCTATGGAAAGAGGCAGTTGGTATTGCAGTCAGAGGCAATGGATAATTGGACAGCACTTAATACCAGTAGTATGGTGGTCACAAGACACGCTAAATGAGAACTTTAAAGTACAACACTGAGAAATTTCTATCTAGATGTTGAAGAACTGTGCGTGTTATTATATTTTTCTACCTTCTTCATATTTCTGCATGAAGAGATTAAATAAATATGGTTACGGAATGAACATGTTCATGTATATATTCTTGACTATTTGGGAATGAATGAAACAGGAAAGGAGACTCAAAGCAGAAAAAAACTCAGTTTCTCCTTCTTACAGAGAGTAGAACCTTATCTTGGGTTTACAAGGCTGTCTGGCACAATATAGCATCTTAGGAATCTCCAAAAATAGAACTACCTGATAACAATTTTCTATAGATCTAGAAATTTCCTGTGCTAAGCAGTCAAACCTTTGCATCCTTTTCAGTGGGGAGGCTTCCCACTTGTTTTAGCTTGCTGAAATATAATGAAAGGATAAGGTCACTTATCCTTGCAAAAGGATGAATTTTAAGATGTTTAACAACAGGTATTTAGCTCCAAATAGTAAATGCCTCATATTTTGTGTCACCGGCCCACAGTCCAAGATGGTGGTGGTATGGCAATAGGTGTTGAACCTTACTGCCAATATTCCATTCCATGTTGTTGTCGTGTACAGATGGCAGCATAGGAGCAGTCTGGCAGCACGGTGTCTGACATGGGTTTGTGTTTGAAGGAAAGGTGTCAAACTGAATTCCTCCATGCGGAAAAAATTGCATCCATAAACATCCATCAGTGCTTGCTGAACACTGATGGAGACCAAACAGTGGATATGGACACATTGAGGCAGTGGATGGTGTGTTTCAGCAGCTGTGACAGCAGCATGAAAACAAGCCACATTCTGGATGGCAGTGCCGATATTTACAAGTACAGTATGCAGCCTCTTTTTCATTACTGGTGAAAATGCACAGCTCATGGTGGTGGCTGTGTTGAAAAAAAGTGTTCTGTAGTCAACAATTTTTTTCTATCTAGTGGTGCTATTGTAGTCTTTGTATCTGTTGTAGTTTCCATGGAAATGAATAGGAGATGTTGAAATGGTAAATGATCAGCCCATCCCTCCTCACTTCACCACTGTATTAGAAGCTATTAGAAGAATCAGTAACACTTTGCAATCTTATCTTCAAATATCTATGAATCTGTATTTACTTGGTTTCAAAAATCCATTTGAGAAGGTGCTCATTTATGATAGAAATACGTAATATATGGATGCTGGGATGTCTTGTCTTATTTTAAGATTTGCCTGTTTTGCATGGTAGCTCAGTATCTTCCATGGTGTAAGTTACTGGTACCAAAATATTTCCTTGTAGATGGATTGTTTAATTATCTCTCACTTGAGGAAGTAACTGTGAAAAAGATAAACTCTATTATACTAGAACATAAACGATTTAATACAAGAGTGTTTACCTAGTCACATTTCTCTCTTCAAAATATCCATTCTGCTCCAGAGATAATCACTTAAACCTCTGTGACAAGAACTAGAGGTTTATTAACTCTGTATCACATCAACCATATAATTAAATGCCATACTTCTCAGCGCTGTAGCATTTCTCTGTTGTCTAGGCACCTAATGTGATCCATAATATTTACTTGCATGTTACAGCTATGAACTTTGTGGATTACACTGAAGGAGTTAGTCATCTAACTGGAAAATTGAGAAGAAATATGGGAACCTGGCCTCATCAGCAAAGAAATTCCATCTGAAGGATCATGGCACTTAATGGAAGAAGACTATACCACACAGTGCTCAGAATACATTCCCAGATCCAAGCTGATTCCTGGGGCACAGTATTCATCACTGTTCCCTAGAAAATGCAGGGAAGAATACAATGTGATGATGCCTGCACCATGCTTTGTCTGCTCAGCGCACATCCAAGATGCAGAACAAATGTCTTCCTCTGCTTGATGAGCTGTAATGTGCATCTTGTAGCTCACTGCTCGAGCCACTAACCTAGACAGTCCTCTGAAACTGAGCTATTAATAGCATATAATTTAAACACTCATTAGTACAGTGACAAGAATCCAGACTTCCAAGACCCAAGCAATTTCCTCAGCCATTAGTCTGTAGAGCTCTGCAACGGCTATTGAATTATTTTATTCAACAGTAAGAGTAATTGAGGAAACCTTACCCTATATTCTGACAATTAGGGAACTCAGCTCAGAGGGATTTAAGATTTCATTACACAGAAGGGACATACAGCATGGTGAGGTTCAACAAAGCAAAGTGCAAGGTTTTGCACTTGGGAAGGAGTAATCCCAGATATGCATACAGACTGGGAGAAGAACTCCTTGATAGTAGCCCTGCGGAGAAGGACCTGAGGTCCTGGTGGGTGAAAAACTGAACATGAGCCAGTAGTGTGCTCTTGCAGCTCAGAAGGCCAATGGTATCCTGGGCTGCATCAGAAGGGGGGTGGCCAGCAGAGACCTCTCTATTTCACCCTCATGAGGCCCCATCTGGAGTACTGCATCCAGATCTAGGGCACCCAACACAGGAAAGATGTAGAGCTGTTGAAGAGGGTCCAGAGGAGGGCCGCAAAGATGGTCAGAGGGCTGGAGTACCTCTCCTACAAAGACAGGCTGAGGGAGCTGGGCTTGTTCAGCCTGGAGAAGAGAAGGCTGTAAGGAGACCTCATTGCAGCCTTCCAGTACTTAAAAAGGGATTATAAAAAGGAGGGGAATCAACTTTTTACTTGGGCAGACAGTGATAGGACAAGGGGGAATGGTGTTAAGCTCAAGGAGGGAAGGTTTCGATTAGATGTCAGGAGGAAGCTCTTCACAGAGAGAGTGGTGAGGTGCTGGAACAGGCTGCCAAGGAGGCTGTGGATGCTCCACTCCTGGAGGTGTTAAAGACCAGGTAAGATAGGGTCCGAGGCAACCTACCTGGTTTAGTACCAGATCTGGGTGTTGGTGGCCCTGACTGTGGCAGGGGGGTTGGAATCTGATGATTCTGGGGGTCCCTTATAACCCAAGCCATTCTATGATTATATGGTGTGAGATGCTAGGGGACAGACCTAGACATACAGAGTAAGTGAATTTCTGGGGAATGACTAGCAGTACCTTCGAAGAAGGAAGAAGGTGAGAAGAAAAACTAGGCAGTGAGTTAAAAAATGCCTATTGGGCTTGGCCATAGTGTTGAGAGAAGCTTGTTTCTGGCCAGACATAGATGTAAGCTGGGGATTTATCCAATCATTATATTCAGGGTTTATCGGATACTCCCAGACCCAAGGCCTTGAAACCTTGAATACTGATCATACACATTTCAACAAGTCCTCAGTAAAGAAAGTATCCAAACTCATGTTTGGATCCCCAATTGCTTTCTCAGTGAAGATGGATATAGGGAAAACAAAACAAAACAAAACAAGAGGGTGTAACAGGTCAGTATTTACCTACATGTGCTTGGTGAATCAGGATGAAATAGCTGAATTACTAACTGATGAATATGTAACCTCTTGCTTAGTATTGTGTCAACACCAGACAGTCGGCAAACAGCCAATATGTTGCTGAGGTTCCTAGGAAGAAGAGTGATAATGTCTGGACAACAGAACTGAGTGAAAACTGTAATAGAAGGGGGAAGTACTATACACGTGGATCAGTACGATTCTGGGAAAGAATCAGCATTTTCTCTTACCATTAAGGAGGAGACATATTTAAAGGTCTGATGGATTTCCTGGAAAAAAAAAAAAAAGAAAAAAAAAACCAACTAAAAAAGAACAAACATTTGTTAAGGAAGGAGAACCATTTGATAAACTTGGATCTTCCACAGGCAGTTCAGAGGGAACCTGAAATCAAGTTCTTTCTGCAGTAAGGCATCATTCTGTCCTCACCCTGCACTCTACAATTTTTTGTCAGCATTAAAATAGACTATTACACAAGGCACTAATATTTACTAAATAATTTTGTTTACTGAGGCAGAATAGTGAGTCACTGCAAGAAAGCATTTCAAACACTAATTCTACAGTGGGTTGTTCAGTGTTTCTTTGTTTCTGCATGTGGGCTTTGAGATTACATTAGGAAGTACAAAGGGAATGCATAGCAGCCCTGGTACTCTTATCTGCTCTTCCAATGCAAGTAAATCAAATAAAGACAGCTGGATATTAACAAGCTTTGCCCTAAAATATAGTACACCTTTTTTCTTTTTTCTTTTTTCTTTTTTTAAACATTCTGCCTATTTTGTTTTGGTGGTGTGGCAGGAAAAACCTCTCCTAAGATGGCAAGGTAGCTGCACAGCCACAAAGTCCAATGACCAGTCAGTGCACAAAGGGAGAGATTCTCCCAGCCAACCACTCATGGAACTAAATCCCACAAAAGTCTTTCTTCTGATTTTTGAGGAAGACACTTCACTTGAGTGTGTTTGTTGAATAATCAGGGCAATGAGATTTTAAAGCAACAACAAAAATATATTGCTTCATCAAGGATGATATGCATAAGGTTTTCTTTCCTGCAGCACATTTTTCCCCTTCCCCTTTTGCTCTATTTGCTAGTAGCAGTAGCGTGTTATACATAACTACGTGCAGTTGAAAGCTGTGTGTTTATTATTTAAAAGAAGAGATAGGATTCTTAGTGTCACTTTTCAACTGACAGCTGATCAGTATTTTTTGTGCAACATTCTTCTTCATATTCCAAAAGGGAATCTTGTGCCCACCATGTATTTGCCATGAGGAAAAAAAAATCAGATTGCAGGATTTTACTCCTTTTCCATGACAGACTAAAATGGATTTGGGAATGTTTTAGGTAAATTACGTTAACAGGGAAGGTGTAGAAGGATTATTGATAGAGAAAAAGAGGAACAGTACTCAGAAATGCTGATTTTATGGAAAGAGAAACTCTTCCATACTGAAGATATGGAAAGTAAGTCAAATCCACTTTCTATGTTAATTTCTTCATCGAATTCTGTATTTCATCTGGCAACCTACACAAAACCTATTATGGCCTTCGAAAAATAAAGGAGAGATGAAAAAAAAAATTGAACTTGAACATTTGCAGCCGGGTTATTTATATCCAGTCTATAAATACACAGGAAATTGTTCTCTGCTCCCTTTGTTTTGCTGTGCTCCAAAATAATAAATAGATAGATAGATAGATAGATAAAGGATCCATTTTAGATTAGTTACAGCTTTTGTAGCACTCAGTATTGCTGAAAAAAATTTTTCTACTTCTAGACACCTTCATTTGTATTTGCAGATGAGTTGCAAAAGCTTTGATTTCAATTTAGAGGAGGTTAATTGAAAATTACTGAGGCATCAGAGAACTGGATAATTCTTCTAGATCTCTTCATAAATTGAGAGCTGCATGACACAGTGTATTTTCTATCCCGCCACATCTATAAGCATACATTATGTTCATTTGCTTAATTCATTCTAAGTTCAGTGCGCCTGTATGAAGAAATGTTGCTGAAACATCTAACATTTCCATATTGGTCAAGCCAGGTTGGTTTGTTTGTTTCAGAAATAGCTTTAAATTTTGGTTGCCTAATATTTTGACAGGTATACTTGACACATTTTTAACGGCCTGGCCTCCAGAAGATATAAGGATCCAGTCTGAAGTACCCACCCATGTGAATGCATGAGGCTGAATACCAGAAGAAGTGGTTCCAAAATCATTGCACGCTCTTGAAAGCACCGGTCTTACTGTCTTCCCTGCATAATTGGAGTTGTTGCAAAAATAAGTATCAATCTCATCATAAAATCTCTCCTTGTTTCAGCCTACCATTTAGTCCTCTATTTTCTGAAGTATATAAGTCACTGAAGCAGGGGGGACCTGTTGCTCACCAGCACCTGTGAAGTGATTGGAGACTGCCTGGGATGTTGTGACACAGTTGTGATGCAGCTGTGAAGTTCACACTCCTGATGGGTGTCAAACAGACAAAGAGTAAAATCAGGACCCTGTGTTTTAAGAGAATCAATTTCCAGCTTTCCAGAGAATTAGCCAGCAAAATCCCCTGGAATTTGTCCTCAAGGACAAGGGAGTGGAGCAGAACTGGCAGATCTCTAAGGAAGCTTTCCTTAGGGCACAAGGAAAGGAAGGCATCCTTTCCTTTATCCCTAGCTGTGCAAAGTCAGGAAAGGAAGGCAAGAGAACAGCATGGCTGAACTGGGACCTGCTGGTCAAACTGGAGAGAGAGAAGAACGTGCACAGGCATTTTCATGGAAGAAGGGATAGCTACCATGGGAGGAGTACAGGGACACTGCTAGGCTGTGTAGGGATGGGGTCAGAAGGCCCACCTGGAACTGGACTTGGAGTGGGGTGAAAACAAGAACAAGAAAGGATTATGCCTTCACTTAAACCAGAAAAGTCAAGGAGTGTGTACTCCTCCAGAGAACAACACAGACAGTCTGGTAATAATGAGCAAGGAGAAGGCTGAATTACTCAGCAACGTTTTTTCCGTAGTCTTTAGAGGCAACAGCTCTGCACAGACCCATGTTTGAGAGAAAATGTTTGGAAATGCAGAGAGTAGGGAGAGCAGTGTCCATCCTGCTGTATGTAAAGATCAAGTCTGTGACTCCTTGTAGAACCTGAACATCCATAAGTCTAAGGGTCCTAAGGAGATGCATCCCAGAGTCCTGGGAACTGGCTGATGTGGCCTGACAAAATGACGTCTTGACATGGGAGTGTGGATGAAGAAAAGGTTTGTAAATGAATTCCTGCATGCATAAAAAAATTACACACATTGACATTCATCAACACTTGCTGAACGTTTATGAGACCAAATAGTAGGTGTGAGCACAGTGAGGTGGTGGGTGGTGCATTACGCCAATGGCGACAGAAACAGGAAAGACTTGTTATGAACAGCCATGCGGATTTTTGTGATGTGAGCATAGCATACAGACTGTTGTTCATCACCATGAATGTGGTGGTGACTATGCTGAGAAACCCTCTTCTGTAGCTGAGAATTTTCTCTATCAAACATTGTTATTGTGGTGTTTGTATCTGTTGTAGTTTCCATGGAAATAAATACGAGGCATTACTTTCAGAGCAACCTATGTATCTTTTTGTTTATATCTTCTGCATTTTCTGGCATTCCCTACATAATCTCAAAGGGAAGAATCACTTTGATACAGAACAGCAAATGCCATTCCTTCTTTATGATCTCGTTAGTAAAGGTCAGGAAGACGGTTTGTAGCCTGAAATATCCTCTTTCTTTTCCCATCACTATTTACATATACATAAGACATGCTAGCCACAATGTTATGGATGAAATTCTGCCTGTTGCACCCATATGACGGAACACATTATGAGCTCAAGCCTAGAGCTACCCAGTTGAAAGCATAATTCATTACCTCTTGATTTGATAAGTATTCAGTTTTCGTTGATTAAAGCTACTGAGTTCTGTATGTTTCATGGCTAAGACTGGATTTGATCTCAAATGTTTGTCTCTAAAAACAAAATCAATTGCAAACAGATTAAACCCTGCATCATCCAAACTCTTGTCCCCAAGAGAGATAAATATTTGAAGATGTGATTGGTAATTATGGTCTACCATTCCCCTGAACCATTCTGAAGTGATGAAAATTGAACACTTTTGCCCCAAGTTGATTTTTGATATCTTCTGAACTAAAGAGGAAGCTAAAAGGTTGGGAATGCATTTTTATCAAACACAGTGAAAAGAATAAATATTTAAAGGTAGATAAACATAGTGCTCAACAACTGTCATTCCCTTCCAATCAACTTGATCAGGCTGTGTCTGATGAGAAGCAAAATGTCAGCAGCCTTTCTGCATAGCAGGCTCCCTCTGCAAGTGGCTTGCCATGGTACCAAGCTTTCAGAGTACTCATGAGGTGCCTGGCACATTTTTAGAGTAAAGAATTAAGAATATAAGACATCTGTGGTCCTGCATTTGAATAGCATGGGTCCCAGTCACAGAGTGTATAATATCTCAGATCTGCAACGAGAGCAGTAGTAACTCCTGTAGCTTTGTGGAGTCCACTTTAATCTGTGTTGCGTTCAAAACTTCCATGTCAAAGTACTTGAAATTTGTTGGTGGATTTGCAAGTAGAAAAATTACAGCAGAACAGAAGGTTACTAAGTGAGTCCAGTGAAATTAGCAAGTTCCTAACCTCCCTGGAGAATAAAGTGAACAACTAGGAAGAAGATAAGAGAGCAGAGATTCAACTAAGACTTTTTTATGGGATCAACCCTTAATTAAGGATGAGATGCATTCCTGAATAACCTATTTCCTGTTCCAAATTTTTTTTTCACTAATACCCCAATATATTTCCCTGTTCCAGCTGTTCCTTGCAGGAGAAATACTGAGTTGTATGTGATAAATTTCTGTAGGGTGGATTCATCAGTCTTATATAGGGCTAGCAGGGTGCTGAAGAGCAATCTAGGCAGCACAGGATTTCTACCACAGAAAACAGGGATGAAATAGACCACAAGATATCATTCCGTTCATTCTCACAGCCAAATCCCCTCTGGCATTTCTGACAATAGCTGGCATTACCTAAAAAAACACAAGTGAGGGAAAACAGCTGGCCTCCAACACAATGGCCACAAAGGTTAAAAAAGTCTTCAATAGTTTTGTAAATGCACAAAAGGTCTCTCTTACTTTAGGAAAGGCATTGACTGCCACTCATGACCTTCCTATAAGTATACTGCAGCAATACAGCCTAGCTGGGAGCTACAATGAAGAATACACAAAAGTGGTTAGAAGACTCGTATTCCCAGTAATGCCTGGAATCCTTGAGCAGATTGTGCACTTAACTTTCAATGTGTGTAAAATGGAAAATATTGTCTTCACTTTGGCAGAGATCATTTGAAATGATCTGACACGCTGGGAAAATAATCTGAGCACAATATTATGTTTCGGTCCCAATAATCAATAACACAAATTCACCTTGAAGAACACTGTGCAGCAGCTTTTCAGAAAGGACATAGAGTGATTTAGAACAGAAGCTTCATCAGTTCAGATTTTTGCAGTAAGGCTTCATATGAGGTACTAATAAGGGTGTCAATAATCAAGACTCATTAAGGGACACACAGGAGTAAAAGACTTGCTAATGGGAGTTCTCTGCTCATAGCACCACTGTTTAGAAATTATTGCATGAGTGGAAAAGCTTTCAGAGGGGAATAACAATAACTGGGAACATAAGGGTTAGAGTGGAGGGGTGTGCACCGAGATTACAGGGATATTTCTTTGACCTAGGGACCATTCTGCAGTAATTAGTGACATCAACTCAAACAAAACAAAACAAAAACAAACAAACAAACAAACAAAAGAGTTGTTAGGAAACTTTCAGGCAGTTTCTCTGATAAGAAATGCTGCAGGGCTTCCTAGGCAAATTCCCTATAGATCTGAGCATCCATCTCCTGCGCTCTCAGCTGGATTTAGAAAACCTCGTGACATATTCTTGGCACCGTGTATGTGATGGTTTACCAGCTTAGATCATGAATTTCCTGCCACAGATCCCATCTACACAATGCATTCCATTCGTACCACAGTCAGTATCATTTGCTGTCTCTTTGGCTTACTTCTCCATCACCATCATTGAAAGCCTACCTGCCTCCTGACCTACCTTGTTCTTCCCCATGTCTCATTGCTCGAGGGCAGATCCATGTTCCACACCCGTGACTGTTTGCCTTTCCATCGCGATCTCTCCTAGAAACTTTCAGCTGTGATTTTTTCACCAGCAGTCCTGCTGCGGTGACACGATTTACAATGGCACGCAAACAGTTCTACTTACTCAGTGATTTGGGATACTGGCGTTATGCTATCACGACATGATGCAAATGTGAGCATGTGCTGGCATGCCTCAAGGAGCACAATATGCTATGCAGCACAACGCCACCTGTTGTCGTCTGTCTGCAGCCTGTCAATGGCAATAACTCCTTGAGCCAAATACAACAGCGTACCAGCATAACAATATATTTCTTTTCTGCTGTTTCTATTTTAGAGCAGCAAATGCTGTTTTTTTTTATTTTATTTCAACTATAGTTAGTCCTGGACTGATATCTACAGAGAACACAGCTGTGTGTTCACTCTCTCCCCTTTGTTCCTGCTACAGAACAACAGCTAAAGGACACAGAAGGCTTAAATGTAGTGTAGGTAAACCATCTGAAGTAGGAAAAAAAAAAAGCATTTTTCTCCTATCTCGCTGCTATCTCTTTTAAATCAGCACCAAACCATCTCCAGAAAACTCCCCCTCACCCCCATGGGAAAGACACCGCTGATATTGACTTCTGGCCCTAATTTGCAAGAATGATCCACACTTCTGCCGAGTGAAAAACAGTGTCTACTGATGGTAAACTTTCAAGTCTCAGGCTCCTCATCCTCTCTGATCTTCACTGCAATAACAGATACAGAAAATACAGTTATTGCTCAATCTTCAAACTCACTTCTTCAGAAAATCATTTAAAAATTAATGAAAATTAATTCAGACATCTGAAGCCAGCCTTCAGCTTGCAAATGCCAGGCAAGTCTGAAGTAATAGACGTCAGAGAACAGACTACCTACAAAAACTAATTAAAACTTAACTTGTGCATCCCAAATTGCCTCCATTTATGAAAAAGGGGTGAAATTTAACAGTAAACCAAAGCAATGGTATGATACTAATGGTACAGCTACCCTTTTATATCTCCATCTGCCTAAGATCTACTGATCCTCAAAGAGAACCACCTTGACCTTGCCACACGTATTTTCTCCATCCAGGAGTGTGGAAAGCAGAGTACAACAAAACAAAATCAAAAACATGATAACACACGTCTAAAGATGAATAAAAACATGGAAAGTTTATTATGTGACCTGCCAAAATTTGACCAAAATGATTTCTGGTTTGTTTTCACAGCAGATTTTCAAAGATGCAGTTGCTTTGGAAGCACATCCTTCAAGCAAAGAGCAAAACAACAAAGTTCTTCACAGCTCACCAGACATTCTTGCCTTGTAGATCTTGTTTGCTAGGGTATTCCCCAGGTGACAACTGTTGTAGAAATTACCTAATGTGGATTAACGCTATGGGGAGCAACTTATTCAGTAACTCAAAACCAAATTCTGAGCATAGAGGCCTCTTGCAATTCTGCTGTGAGCTGCTTGTTCTGCCAACAGGCTGGCACAGAAAAGTGTGTGCTGGTGAGTAGATTCATTACTACAACGTGATACAAATCATCCACTTTTTTCATTGTCTTTTACCCAACAGTCACTGGCAATATCGCAACACGTAGCAATTACTTATCCTATTATTATCCTTCTGTGTGTGTTTAAAATGTACATAGCTGCAAAGCATTAATTTTGTTGGTTTTCTGCACTCTGATGCCTCATCTGAGCACTTAGAACAGGAATTTACAACTCTCTACTAAAACTTTTCTCCATTTATTTTCTACAACCTGAGTGACATTTTAGCTGCTCTGAAAACACTTCATTTTCCTAAAGGAGCCCCTCTTCTTTTGCACTGTGCCTCTCTCTTTTATTTGTTTGATGAAACTGTCGTGTGAGTAAGCAGAATAATTAATGATGTGCATGCATCAGCCAACAATCAAAGTGAAAATTAAAATCCCAATGTATCTTCTTATCTCATGAAAGGAACTCCATAAAAAATAATGAACAGTTGCAGCTTTGCTTTGTGAGAGCTGTGTGCTTGCTTTTTTACTTCTCACAGCCTGCGCTCACAAACTCTCTACAGCCCCAAACTAGATGGAATACCCAAGAACTTTGCCCAGGTCTCTGTTGTGCTCTCTCTTGGATCCATGCATTGTTTTAAGAAGCCTGCAGCCAGTGCAGCCCTCTGCCAGGAGGGCAACAAAGGGCAGTTGGACCTTCCCAGGCAGATGCAACATCTCAGAGCAAGGCATTCCAGCAACAGCAGCACTGGACTGCCAAGAGAATAGCAGGCAGCAAGTCTTACACAGCCCCTTTTCACTTCCATTCCACCTTCTTATTCTGCTAGCTATATTGCTAGCTTTTTCAAAGAAAGAAATATATTTTCATCCCTGTAGATGACAGGGAGCTCTGGGTCCCTCAGGTCCAAGCTCTGCTCAAGCAGGGACACCCACAGCAGGATTCCCAGGACCAAGTCCAGGCAAGCTTCTGAAGATCTCCCACAGAGAAGTCTGCACAGCCTCTCTGAACAACTTGTGCCAACGTTCCATCACCTGAATAGCCTGGGGTGCTATAGGATGGTTAAATGGAATCTCTTGTGTTCCAGTTTGTGCCCATGGCCGCTTGTTCTGGCTCTGGGCACCACTGAAAAGACTCTGGCTCTGCCTTCTTTGCTCCCTCCCTTCAGGTATTTGTAGGCATCAATGAGATCCCTGAGCCTCTGTTAGAGACTGAGAAGCAAAAAGATTCATGTCAAACACTTGGTAGAAAAGTAAAAGGAGGTAACCACAGTAACAAGATAAGGAGCAATTGGAGGAAGGGGCCTTGTAAAGGCAAGACAATTTCCAGACTGATTTATCATATCTTGTGAGACTATGCAGATCTGTTGAATTACAACAGGCAGACTTACTGAAGGAAGGAGGGATCTCACAAGCTATGACTTCATGCCAAAGAGGATCAATGAGTGTTCATTTGGGCAAGGGGAGAGTGAGATCCCCTGAAACTCCTCCAAACCACTAATCCTTTTCCAAAGTATTCTAAATCTTGAACTGCACTTGAACAGGGGTAGAGTCGTACTGCGGTCACAATATTAGTGAGCATGACAACCACCCAGAACCCCCAGGATCATTTACAACTAGTGACTGAACTCCCCACTGTGGGAGTGGGAGGTGTGGTGGGCATGAATGCATAAAAGGCAGAAGAATGACAGTCCAGGTGCATGCCCACCACCTGAGGAACAGGCCTGACTACCTCAACACTGCTGGATCCAAGAGTGGTGATACCTCTATATCTTCTGTTGTTGTTGTTTTTAATCTTTCTCAAGTTATGTTAGAATATAATGCAAAAGGATGTTAGAATGTAATACAAAAGGATATCGTAGATTATCATCAATAAAGAATAGATAAATAAATCTAAGTATCATAATGGAATCTAAACAAACATTGAACCAATTGCTTGGTGTTGTTTCATCTTAATTTACCCTAAAGGGATCTTAAATCTTGTGACTTCTGAATGGTATATAGGGTAGCTCAGGGTCAGGTGGCAGCAGCCTTCTCTTCTCCAGGCTCAACAGCCCCAACTCTCTCAGCCTCTCCTCACAGAAGAGGTGCTCTAGCCCCTAAATAAGGTATGTGTGGCCACATAACTAACAGGCATGAGGAAGACAGCTGTTTACGAGGGTGGATAGTGACAGGACAAGGGGGAATGGTTTTAAACTGGGACAGGGGAGGTTTAGGTTGGATATTACGAGGAAGTTTTTCACCCAGAGGGTGGTGATGCACTGGAACAGGTTGCCCAAGGAGGTTGTGGATGCCCCATCCCTGGAGGCATTCAAGGCCAGGCTGGATGTGGCTCTGGGCAGCCTGGTCCGGTGGTTGGTGACCCTGCACACAGCAGGGGGGTCGAAACAAGATGAGCATTGTGGTCCTTTTCAACCCAGGCCATTCCATGATTCTGTGATGATTCTATGATCAAAGTGATGGTATTTTAGCAAGACTAACATACAGGAGATTATATGGGACCAAACTTCTAGAGTTTAGGTAAAAACACTCCTTGTGGATATATTAAGAAACAAAATAATACTACTTTGTGAATGCAGATATAGATGTGTGTATTTTAAAATGGAGGAGGATTGTGGGTATAAGTGAGTTTGGTAATTTTTTTTTCAAAGAGTTGAAAATGGTTCACAAAAACAAAAGTCTTCACCATTTGCATATTTTAATGTAGAGACAGGTGTGAGGAGCTCAATCCTTCACCTTGATTAAGATGAGTAACTGCTCCTCATATGGCAGTGCTGTTCCCCTGGGGCACAGAACCCCTGCACTTTGCTCTCCAGAGTCACAGGGCAAACAGATGCCGTGAAGAACCTCATTCTCGCAGACAAGGAGCATAGCCTCCCACATGCTTTTTGCTTCCCTGCAGCAGATTCCTTTTCAGTACAGATCTTATTAACTGCCACATCTTTATCACAGTTTTTTCTTTTGCAGAGCCTGACATTAAACTCAGACAATGCTCCATAGGTAGAAGGGGTGGGTAAAGGGGAAGGAGCACAAGAAGCAAAACAAAAAAAGACAAACAGACCACTACTCTCTCTTTGAACTTGAATGAGTATGAGAGATTTGAACCATTACTAGCTTCTGCTAATGATCCCATCCTTTTAATTGAAGCTGGCTTACAGACTGGATAACCTGGCACCATACTCATCATTTAAACGTGGAAATAAAAAGGGAAGATGGCCTGCAAAACAAAATTCAAAGGAAACTTCGTCTTACTATCTGACACATGCCCATAAGAAATACAAGTGAGTTAGGTTTGAGGATGTCCTCAGCTTCTAATATGTGACACTCACATCATTTAGAATTGCCACAGAAGCAAACCTTCCTATTTCAGGGAAAGCACATAAATTCCTGTATTAATAAAAAGAACACTGACAGTCACTTTATCTCGATTTGACACAGAGTATTTGAACAGTATATCTCTAGGGATTAGGTAAAACTTCCCAGGTACATTCAGACTTACCATTATTAAGATGACTGTTTATCAAGATCAAATACACTCTCATGCTCCCCTTTTACTTAACCATTCAGAAGTTAATTTTTAGAAACCTGGCTCTCAAATGGCATTTCATCAAAGAAAACTTGGCGAAGGACAGAGGCAGCTGTTGTCCTTCTTCCTTTTCTGCAGCTGACACTTCTATGAAAAAAGGAGAAATTATGTGAGGAATTCTGAGGTGCAACATCTGAGTCTTGGAATCTGTGTTTGAGAAGAAACTGACACCGTAGTGCCCTGAGAAATGTCTAATCATTGAGACAGAAAACATCCTACAAGTACAGAGACAGATCAGAAAAACTGGTGGTAATGCTGCTTGCTGAAAAGCACCTGTTGGCCCTGATACAGATCGTCTTGTGCAACCGCCAGCAGTCTGACAACAAATATTTTTGCTTGGATTTATTATAAAGATAGTACTTAAAAAGAATGTAAATATCAGATATCATGTCCCTGAAATTTGACCTAAAGTCAAAAGATTTGTGAAACGTCCTCGTGAGGTTTCAGTTATTGCCTCAGCTCTTTTTAGTTTAAGGATCACTATGACAATAAAAAAAACTAACCTGTCACTAACTCACATCCAAGCAGCAGCATGCATTCAATGGCCCTAACACCCTAACACCAGGGATTTGAATACGAGTTATCTTTTAGAGAGATGTCTGTGATACACAACGCGTACATAAGGTGGCTGCAGAACAGCTGCAGACAAATCATACATGGGCAGAGCTCTGGTGCAGTTACTTGAAGGATACTGCATATTTTTTTACGTATTTTCATTTCATTATGTGATTGATGGGAATGCTCCTCTTTGTCTGTAGTGATACAGTTCAACACATGCCATGCAATGGCCTGCGGACAAGGTGGGTCTGCTGCAAGCTTTACAAACTGGTCGTTATCTCAGAGGAGTGGGGAGGAGGCAGAAAAGAGGGATGAAGGAGTAAGGCTGAGCCTGGCAAAGAAAGGAGCTGGGGGGCTGGAGGTGCAGCAGAGCTTTCCCACCAGAATGGCTTCCTGAAGATCACACAGCCACTCACTGCAGCAAAGCCAAGAACAAAACTCTACTCTCTGCCTTCCCGTGCCTGTGAATCTTAGTATTTGCCAGTTCTTTATCCTCCCTGGATACAGCTGCAGGAGGACAACCCAGTTCATGCAGATGTGCACAGAAAACATCATCAAAGTACAGGCAGGAAGCAGTAGACAAGAGCTCTAATGCTGAGGCTAACCCATGATTCCGAGTGCTTCAACTGAAGTCAAAGGAAGCATTGCATTGGCACCGTATGGGTAGGGCTGAAGAGGCTGATTTCGGTAAGTACTTTTGGCACACTGGCCACATCAGCAACATTTCATATAAATAGCATTTGCAGAGTGTTGAGAAGCCATGCCAAAATAACGTTCTGTTATTTTTACACTCAAATTTATCATCTGCAGTCCAATCTAAAGATCTGGCTGTTGCAGGAGAGGAGAAAGAAAGGAAAAGGGCCTTAAAACTTCTGCTTTATGAAAATTTCTACATACCTTCTAAACAGTCACCAGGTATTCATCCATTATATAAGATGAAGATATTTTAACTTTTATTACATATAGGTGAAAAATGGGATCTGTGTCAGAAGAAGAAAATAGACCTCAGACGCAGCATATTTAAACTAACTAGGATGGAATTTGAATAACATATCCAAAGCCTGCACACAGTTATGCAATGGGAACCCTGGTATTTATATTGGCAATTATAGCATTGCTTTTTTCTCCTCTCTAGAAGCACAATAATTGACTTTTCCAAATTGGTATACTGACAAATAAAAAAAATAAAAATTAAAAAAAAAAGTCACCATACATATATATAGGCATACAGGGGCTTGAACATAACCAGACTCTGCAATACAAAGACATCTTATGACTTTTTTTGAGCTATCCACTCAGGCAGAACACACAGGAATCTACTACAGCTCACAGTTGCAAATGGCCATTGACCACATCAAGTGCCCATTGTTTTCTGCATTGCTTGAGAGCAGAGGAAGTCAGGTTGTGAGGCATTTGTTTCAAATTTCCCATACCCTCAGGATCTGATAGGCTGAATATGTGTTGTGCTCGTTACTAGGGCAGAAATGATTGAACTGACTGTAAGAGTGCACAGGTGGTAGCAACTGTACCTCCTGGCAGAAGTTAAGATTAAAAAGTTCATGAACTAAAGCTGATCATTTACAAGATAAAGCCAAAATGATCAACTGTTTCAGTAGTTTTCTTCATGTAGCTACGATTACACTTGAGCATACTCTAGGCTGCTGTAATACAAATGGTGAGTTGCATTACAGCAGTAATAACACCTGTGAGGAGAACAAAATTAAAAATGGCTAGCTAATATTTTACAGACATGGTTATATGACAATCACTGAAAATGCAAAGTTATCACTGGAAATATTCTCAGTCAGGTTAGCACCATGAAAGTACGCTGTTTTTTGGACCACGCTGTACCACACCAGTGAAAATTAAAACACTTTTAAAAACTTCTGTGGATGTGTACTGAAGCCCAATTAGGGAAGTGATTTCCTGCAAATTAAAGCTTTTAAGATGCATTTTCAGCAGGCTGACAAACACAAACATAATGTTACAGCTTTGATCTTGTTTGAATCCTTGGGCGACAGAACATCTTTGATTTTATAGCAGTGTGTGAAGGCTCTGAATTTCAGAAGATCATGGAAAAGTGACATCAGAATGAAATTAAGTTTGGTCAAGATAAGTTTGTGCTGAGAGTACAAGACAGAGAGCATAGCCCAGAATTTGAGAGGAGAATAATGTTGGCATGTACGTTAATTAGTTGGAAACAATCTAAGATCTACAGTGAGAAAGCTGGAATGTTTTCTCGACAAGCAAGGCAAAGGCATAACAAAAGGTAAAGATACCAAACTTTTTAATTAATCTTGCTATTACAACCTCATGTTGTTCTGAATCTAAAATAAATGATATTTACTGACTGAATGCCTCTAGCAAGAAAGTGCATGTTGTTTGTGTTTTATTCATAACAGTTCCCGTAATGCTCTGCTCATCCTCTCCACAAGTAAAATTGAGGGGGAGAAAGAGGACCTTTTAAAGCTCATCACTTTGCTTTCTTGACTGAAAATAAATTGCATAGGCAAATACAAGATAAATGACAACATTTTCCATCTTCCTTTTGTGTTTCAGAGTATTCAACACATTTAGAGGTGATGCTATCCCCACATACAGCTATACTATAAATGTACTCTGCTCATTATTTACAAATTGAGCAATATATATATATATATATATATATTTAATATTTGAGAGGTGGTGTTGATCCAGAAAGGCTCCAAAGCAGCCATTCTACTTGTATGAAAAGCACCCCACAATCTCAATATCCCTTCTCACCTCAACAAATAGTAGAAACACAGATTTGGAAAAGGAAAGTCTTAACAAGTAAAGCACATTCAAATTAAATGAACATTGGATAACCAAGGAGCTGGATATGCTTCAGGAAAAATAGATTGCACAATAATAACACATGCTCAAGAGGGACATAAGTAAGAATTATATAATCCAGTTCTCCCTTGTTTGAGCGTTCACCTCAAAAGACATTTCAGCTGATAAAAGCACGTAACTGGAAAACTCTACGTTTACCTAAATACGAAATCACCTCTCAGCTTACCTGTTTGTCCCACTGTCAGTCCAGATGGGTCCTGTTCTGACACCTTGTCTTTCCACTTAGAGACTGGTCATACTGTCCCCTAAGAGCTCTTACACCCAGCATACGGTGACTAACCATAGGATGCAGCCTCTTCAAACATGCACAGCCTTCCAGTTTCCTCATGCATTTGTCGCTTAAGGAGTTCCCTGTGAGAGTACAAGGGGGCAAAATCTGTAGGTTGACTTCACTCACTCCCCATTTCCAACTGAAACATTGTCTTGTCTCCTTAAGGTGAAAAAAAAGAGCAGGTGAAGAAAAAGATCAACTGTACACAAGATGTAAAGTTTAAAGAAAAAAAAAAGTACTAGTGAAGCCTTCTGAGAAGTAAGACCAGCTTCTTTCAGACTTGGTCAACTTCTGCTGCTGAGAGGAATAAGGAAGAATATCAAAGGGGAACATCTGTGTGTTCAGGAGAGAGATCTGACAGGAACGCAGTTTACTGAAGTGGAGGGGGATGGACATAAAAACATTTGCATGATTGGCAGCCTGAAGAACCATTTTCCTTTTGATTTCTGTTCTTTGTCCTACAGCTGCACCTGGATCTAAAGATAATAGTTGTTTTCATACCCTTAAGAGATAATGTCTCCTTGGCTTCTAAACCTGCTCCAACAAATCAGCGTTAACTATCCTTCTGTCACCCATCCCATATCAAGTGTTGTCACAGATTTAGTAGAGATGTTTCACCATTTCAAATTCTCAGTGAGTGAGTGCAGCATATGGCTTTAAGTACTTTCTTAAAGCTAAAGGAAAACCTTGGCCTGTGATCAGGAGTCCAGCCTGCCATTTATTACACAGACTTCCCAGAAACAAAACCTCCCATCTAACAGTGATACTTCAAAAACTAGTCAGGATGGCCAAAAAGAAGAAAATACTCTTTCAACAAATAAATAAATAAATAGAAATCAGTCACTTCTTGGGCTCCTCAGCAAGTTAACAATACAGATTGTTCTGTATTTCACTGACTTTTGTCATTGTCTCCGTACAGTCAAAGTGCTCTGGATGAAAACCCTTCTGTTTTCCATCTGTGCCAAGCCAGGTAATCATTGTACTGTGACTGCTATTACATTCGAGATAAGACACCAATCAGCTTCCTGGTGGAAACAACTATTAGCAGGCCTGTCTTTAAAGATGCCATATTTCAATAAGTTGTACAGGACTTTTTTCCCCTTTTAATGATCATTGGTTTTATTTCCCACAGTAATCCTAAATTCATTTCTCTTTGAGTCCACTCAGTTTTCTGTACATTTTTAGACCAAGGAAAGTTGTATAACCTCTGGAGATTCCTGAAGTAAACAAATGTAAGAAAGCCATTTGGCAAAAACAGGCTGACAACAGAAGTGGAAGCTACTAACTAATAATAAACCTCCTATCGAGAAGTAAAACAAACAAAAAAAATGCAAATAAGCCCAAATCCAAATGCAAAGCAGCAAAGCTGAAAAGGAAGCACTTGAAGAAGAAAATTCAGTGCAATGGAGAAATCTGTCTCTTGTGAAGAGATGAAAAGGAAAAAGGAAAAGAAACAGGACAACATAGGAACAAAAAGTGACATAAAAACAGGTCAGCTGTCCTGAAATTAGGTTAACAGTAGTTAAAATTAGCAAAATTTGGGACTCCAGTAATAAAGTAATACATGCCTCTGCTGAAATCCCGGAGGTACAAATGCCCACAGTCTGCTGACAAAGTGTTTTACAAGTAGCTTTTTAGAAGAATGCATGGGAAATATCAGCAATGTTTCAAGAAAAAGATGGAGAAAATGTCAGGTTCAAACTACAGCGCTCCTAAGGCCACTGTTTCCAGCAGCCAGCTTATACAAGCCTCTGACATTTAACACAACCAGCTGTTGTGTTCCCCTTGTCCTTGACCAGACAGAGAGGCAGAGAAATGTGTTGCACCATGCAGCAGCTCCACAGTGCGCTAGCAGCGTGGGGACATGCAGAAAGCCAAAGCACGTTTGCCACTGAGCAATGCAGGTCAGGAGAGTGACTCCTTCCTTTAGGGCTCACAGACATGATGTGGAGTTGGTCCATTTAAACTTGCTGACCAGGAAGTAGAAGCACTTACCCTGCAAAGGAACAGCTGGAAGACTTACATCTCAGGCAGCAAAACTGAATTTATTTGAAAGCCACCTCATTCTGATTTGTCTTAATGAAATTAGTGGTATGTGTTGAAAGCCTTCCTAAGTCTGGCACATTTTCCACTGAGGAAAAAATACAAAATCAAGGTTTGTCACCTCAGTAACCTGAGAAACAGCTGATGTGTCCTGCTGCTTGCCAGAGCTGTCTGCCCACAGTGTCAAACCACCAAATTGCTTTCCAGTGAACCTATTTTCTCTGACAGGGTAACTCAGGGTAACTCTGATTCAGAAGGTCACCCCTGTGCCCCATTAGCCTCCCAGTTACCCACCAAATCAACCAATCTGAATAACCTGCATTCCCAAAACTCCCAGTTCTATCTTTGAACACAGAATCATGGAATGGCCTGGGTTGAAAAGGACCACAGTGATCATCTGGTTTCAACCCCCTGCTATGTGCAGGGTCACCAACCACCAGACCAGGCTGCCCAGAGCCACATCCAGCCTGGCCTTGAATGCCTCCAGGGATGGGGCATCCACAACCTCCTTGGGCAACCTGTTCCAGTGCGTCACCACCCTCTGGGTGAAAAATTTCCTCCTAATATCTAACCTAAACCTCCCCTGTCTCGGTTTAAAACCATTCCCCCTTGTCCTGTCACTATCCACCCTCACAGACAGCTGTTCCCCCTCCTGTTTATGCGCTCCTTTCAAGTACTGAAGGCCACAGTGAGGTCTCCCCAGAGCCTTCTCTTCTCCAAGCTAAACAAGCTCAGTTCCCTCAACCTTTCCTCACAGGAGAGGTGCTCCAGCCCTCTGATCATCTTAGTGGCCCTCCTCTGGACCCGCTCCAAGAGCTCCACATCCTTCCTGTGCTGGGGGCCCCAGGCCTGGATCACAGTACTGCAGATGGGGCCTCACAAGAGCCAAGTAGAGGGGGACAATCACCTCCCTCTTCCTGCTGGCCACTCCTTTTTTTTTTAATGAAGCCAGGAGCACAGTCGGCCTTCCAGGCTGCAAACACACGCTGCTGGCTCATGTCCAGCTCCTAACATCCATCTAAACTTCCCTCTACATAGCCCAAATCATCGTCTAAGATAACACTTTCTCTCCCCAGCCCCCTAATTAGCACCTCATTTTTAAGGAAGAGCCCACTGCTCTGGTAACCAACAACAGCTGTGCAGATAACGCTATCAAGCCCAGCTCTGCTTAGAGTAAGTCTATGCACAGTCTTGGCAACATCAGAAGTGTATCTTAGATGAAGATCAATGTTGGGGTAGATCCAGGAGGGAATATGTGGATTGCAGTCAACTGCTGGATCAAACTGGATAAGCTGAGAGAGTTATTATCAAAATAGGAAAAAATACCCAAAGTGGTGGCAAAATATAACTTGTTTCATGAGCAAAGTACTCCTGAGTGGAAAGCACAGGCTACTCTTTACCACCCTACAAGTATTAACAGAAGAGCACTGCGCATATAACAACAACAAAAATCCTAAGAGACCCAGAAGACTAGGATTTTAAGCACTTGGCAAGAGAATTAGAAAAGTAGCCTACTTTTAATACAAAAATCTATGCATTAATTGGGAAAAATCAGCATTCCATTTTCAGGGTAAAGTTACAAGCACATAGTTCCTCATTAGCTAGAAAGATACGAAGACTTAAAGCCAGTTTTCTTTTGGTAATGGATATTTCAATAAGCATCTGCATCTAGTTACCAGGAGGAGAGGGACCTGGCTTGCAATTCTATCTTGTCTCTGCAGTGATTCTTCTTGCAGGAGTCAAGCCTTCATTGCCTCAGCAGCAGAACAGTACATTGGCAAATATTTCCCTATCCTCCCCCTCAGAAGCTGGAATTTAGCAAGATTAGAAACTGATTAAATAGATTAAGTGAAGAGCAAGAGACAGATAACATTTCACTGGAAAACTTGGCTTTGGTTGGAAACCTTGAAGATCACCTAGTTCCAACCCTCCTGTCATGGACAGGTTTGCCAGCCATTAAATCAGACACTAGATAGGTTGCCTAGGGCCCCACCAGCCCTTCACAGCTCCAACAAAAGGCTGAGATGTCAGAAGGATTCCTCCTCCAGTGTCAGAAACCCACAACAAAGCCTGTGGTTTCACCCTCAGCCCTTGGAATAAGATCAGTGTTCGTAATTCCTCTGACACATATACTATGGGCACTGACAAGAAGTATATGGGACCACAACAGGTAGATGTGCTCCAGTGCTGGGGAAAACATCAGCTAACAGCAGGGAGCACTTTGCAGTGGCCACATGGCAGTCAGGGTGTTCTGGAAGTGACAGGCTCTGTAAATGGCACTCATATCTGACAGCCTCCGGGGGAGAGCTCCTGAGATGACACAGTGGAACAATAGGACATAGCCAGGGACTTGCTAAATTCCTCCATTGAAACTGTTAGGATTAGGCACAAGTTGGCTTCCTCCACTTGGAGGCACAGACACCTGAGAATAAAGTGAAGTAAATTGGAACTGCTTAATTAGAGAAGGAACAAGAATGAGTGTAAAAATAGTGTGTGACTGGGAAAAGGCAAAGTCAAGCACACTTAGTGAATCTCAAAAACAACTGCAAAATGGATAAAAAGGAACCTTTTCCTACATCCTGGTCAGCCTTTGGCTCTACAGGCCGTGAGAGCAAAAACCAATAGGTGGTGAGACTGAAGAAGTCATTTCAATCTAGTTAATGAGAATACCATTAGAGGTTATTTGCAAAGAAAATGTAACAAATTTGAACCCCTATTTTTCAAGAGAAATCATTATTCCAGTAACCATTTATTGAACAGTTTCTGGCAGTTTTCCCTGGAAGAGTGATGGTAGCTTATAATAGAACAATAGCAGACTGGATGAGTTACTCATCCAATCCAGAAAAGCAATAATCTATCTCAAGCATTCTGTTTTAAGTGTATGTTTTTGCTCTGCTATTTGTTGCATATAACTCTGATGTTTTTCTGGAATTCAGGACCCTCAGCTGTTTTTTGATGGAATGCATCTCCCTTCCCTCCAAAGCATCCTGCTTTGGCCTCACCATTAAGCCCAAGGTTTTGCCCAGGACTGATAAGACTGTTCTGCTAAATACGACAACAATTCACAATAAATGCTGTGAAGTTTGAGTTACTGTTGTCTCAGTGTGGATTATGTGGAATATTTATTGGAGGTGACTTATTTAAACGTTCACCTCTTCAGGAAAGGAAAATCTCCAGGGTGAAATGTGGTGGAAACCCACCAATACCACTTCGGGTCTTTGAGACACCCTCTCCTGAATAGTTTATATCAAGGATACCTGGAACCTCTGGGCTAGTGACAATGGGGTGCTTTTGCCACTCATTCCCAGTTAGGCTCACTTCAGCTTCCAGTATAGTTAGATTTTGGGATACCCTGTCACTTCAGAAATACAGATGAGTTATTCTGTTTTTTAACTTGGTATCATCAGAGTACACTGTGCACCGGTGTCCACTAAAGCCTTATGCTCCTGTTGTTCTTCTCTGCCAAGCCATTGAATCCACACAGTGCAATATACTTCTCACCCCTTCACCTGGCTGGAGGCAGTGCCTTTCTCTTACTGGTTATAATACTCATTGCTCACTTCTTGTACATGTGAATTCAAGTCAGAAATAAGATCAGCTCATCAAAACAGTCCACTGGAAACTGAAGCAGCAGTTTGCCAGGGATCATCCTCTTTTGCCATTGTCTTTTCCTTGCAACTTACATACTTATGTCTCAAGGTTTGAGGGGGGTTGTCCATCCCACTTCCTCATATCCTTTCCATGGCCATGCAGGCAAATCAACACATTGGCACATGATGTGTACTCTCTCTGTCTTTTCTCTTGAGCAGAGGGCCACTTCTAATAGCTGAGATACTGGTTAAAGTAGGCTCACCACTTAATCCCCCACTGGCTTGTCTCTGTCTTTCCAGGCTATTGCTGCCATTGTGTTGGCATATGATTGTAGTGCACTCTGCACAAATTTTCACCACATGAGTTGTTAGCACCTAATGTCATCTGGTTCTTGGGATAACTGGTCACTGTTGAGGTCAACATTACACATCATCTCCAGTACATCTGATTCCCTCAGGTATTGGGTATCTTTCTCCATGGTGGTCCAGTTGCCTGGGTAACATACCAGATCTTTCTTGAAGGGATATCCTTCTTTCATGGCTGATAAGAGTTGCCTCTACAGGGTGAAGACCTGTGTTCATTTTCCAACTGCTTACCAATGGTGTCTTCCTTAGAAAGAGATCCCAGCTGCCTGGCTTCACTGCCCACTAAGTTCAAGCTACTAACTCCAGTATCCCAGAACAAAGTGTGCTCAGCTGGACAACAGATGAAATCTTATCACATATCTCATAGCTTGCACATGGCTAGGGTTAGGACAGTTATTGCCTCCTTTTATGTGCTCTTCCTTTCCCTCCTCCCATTCTTGTGACAGTCGTGCCTCATTTTCATCTCTTATCCCATCTAAGTAGGAATTTCTTTCTACACTAAGTGAGCTGACTTTCGCAGACATTTTTTTCTGTTACATATAGTCATGACTGATACTGACACTGGTTGGTTCTGTGGCTGAACTGCAAGGCCTGTTGCAAGAGCTGGGACAACCACAGGACCCATCTCAGGGATTGGGGTGGCCCATCATACTGTCATCAGATCCAGAGGTATTCTCTTTCCTTGAGAGTGCCAAATAGTGTTGGCGTGGGCCAGCCCACAGCACACTGCAGTGATTTGTGCCTCTCTAGAAATGCCAGGGTCACACCAGACCTTTTCCAAATAGTTTGCTAGTTTTTCAGGATTCTGCAGTTATTAAGGAATGAAGTTCCAAAACACTGGGGGTGTCCACCACTCTGGGCACCTGCCAGTACCAATTCCACACTCTCTGCCATTCATAACTATCCAGAGATGATGAACAGTACAACAGGGAACATGTATAGCAAGTAAGGTGCTAAATAATACTGTTTCAAGAAAAGATTCTGAAAAAAAAAAAAACCCAAAACCCTCTAAAAATAATTGAAAAATAACATTGTGATCACCAATTATTAAACTACTGTCGTGTTTATAACAATTTTGTTTTAACACTCTCTGGTCAGATCTGTCATTATTTCTACCCTTCAGTCCCTGTGCTGGGTGCCAAAAAGACTGCTGTCATTTAAACCCAGCAGGCAGCTGAGCACCACACATTTGCTCACTCCTCACTCCCACTGGGATGGGGGAGAGAACTGGAAAAAAACCCAACAAATTACAACTTGTATGTTGAGATAAAACCTATTTAATAGTACAGAAAAGGAAGAGAAAAAGCAAAATAATAGTAATTATAACAACATAATGTTTCTAAAATGAGAGATACTACTACAGAATAGGAAAAGTAAAGGAAAATAACAGTAATTATAACAATATAATATCTGTTTCCAAAATGAGTGAAGTGCAGTGCAATTGCTCAACACCCACTGACCAATGTCTATGCAGTCCCTGAGCAGCTGCTGTTTCCCTACCCCCTGCCAACTTCCCACTGATTTTAAGGGTTTGGGGGTTTGTTGCATCACATCATATGGTGTGGAGTATCCCTTTTGCCAGCTGGGATCAGCTGCCCCGATTATGCCCCCTCCCAGCTCCTTGTGCCCCCTCAGCATTCTTCACTAGTAGGGCAGTATAAGAAGTTGTTGTGTCCTTGGCTCGTTACAGCACTACTCAGCAACAACAAAAACTTTGCTGCATTTTCAACATTGCTTTTTCTCCCCAAGCTGACACATAGCATCAGAAGGAAAAAAGAACCAACTCTGTCCCAGCTGAAACCGGGACACACACACGCCCAGCAGACATTTATGTATTACCATGTATTTATCATCTGTGATCCAAAAGAGTCTATTAGCTGTAGCATCAGTAAAGAGTACTATTTGTGAGATAAAAAAGCCTTAGTCCTAGGTATTCCTAGAGTCAAGATTTATAATCAGCCTACTGGCATTAGCTTAAGTCTAAAAAGCATCCCAGAGATGAGATAGCCTTGAAGGACTGTATTTTAACCTGCAGGCTGTCAGGAAACACACCCTAAACACCCAGGGAGGAATTGCAAGGCCTGAAGAACAGGGAACAAATAATGCCAGGAAGGCACTTGGCCTGCCTGTCCAAAAACAGCTTGATGGTAAATGAATAACAGCTCATACATACATACATACACACAATGCACAGGAACATTCCCAAAGCAATGCATCCCACTTTATTTTGTTGGCCTGGCATGTCAGAGGTGGACATTGGTAGTGCAGCAGCAGAAGTTGAATCTTTCCACCAGTGTCCTGTTATATTTTGTTGCCACGCAACAAGGGGGCAGTCAGACAAAATGGTCTTTGTATCTGCTGCAGTTTTCGTGGAATCTCCAGTTATTATAACCGTTCCTCATGGTTCATCTTTGCTTAGAGAGGCAGAGTGAAGTGAAAGGAAACCTCTAGCAACCAAAGACCAGTTCCTATATTGCTTTGGTGAAGAAAAAAACATGTGGATAAATTAGTTCTTTTAGGAAAAAAAAAAAAAAAAGAAAAAGAAAACTATGAATTTTAGGAAGACACAGATTAATTTTGACTGAAAAAGTGAGTACCCAGTACAGGATATGATTTCAGACTGAAATCCCCACTGTACTCCTCAGCTGCTGAGCCAAAACTTAGTACAAAGAGCATTGCAAGATGTGCATTTCAGAGAACATCAGCCAATGTTTGTCACCTGATATAAGCCTTTGGTCATACGCTGCAGCCAAAAGAGGAATCTGAAAACAATTACCTCTTATTATCACTCTCTCTGTTTTTCTTTTCTTTTGTTGTTGTTTTTTGTTGTTGTTGTTGTTGTTGTTTGTTTGATTGATTGATTGTTTTTTTTTTTTTCAGTAGGAAACACCTTTTCAATTGATGAAATAATTCCATATGGCCTTAGTTAAATGCCATGGAAGATATCATCAATAAGGGTATCTGAATACTGCAATAGCAAAAATGAAGAAGAGTATATAGATTGCATCAGCCGTTTTGCTTCTCATAACAGTTTGATTTGTTCCTTTAGGTTTGGGAGGATTTTTTCTTCTTCCCCCCCCCCCCCCCCCCAAAAAAAAAAAAAAGATAGTAAAAGACCTCTGGTCCGCACTGATGTCCATAACTTACAATCACTTCTAGCAGGCTGGGAAGGTGGGAATTTACACTCAGGAAAGAAGAGTAAAAACTGTAATGTCTGGTAAATCATATAGAATCTCTTAGCTTTCCTGCCCCTCTGTATCAGTGCACCAGCCTGCCAGATTTTACCATGCTCTTCTTTGTATTATCAAAGATCTCTGATTACAAAAGGAATAATGAAAAAAAAATTGTTTTGCATTTGAAAAGTAAAACTAATCCTTCAGTGATCCATTCTGCATTGCTCATTGTCTTTCTTACTCTGTGTAGTCCTACATTAGCTGAGTTAGGAAGATGAGATCTACAGTCAGAAAGAAAAGGGAAAAAAGAGAAAGAGAGGAAAATAACAGTTTTTCAAAAGGGAACCACGACTGGAAAAAAAAAAAAATGCAGGTAATTCCACCAGAGCCAAGTTGTAAATTATGCAATTGTTTGGCTCTGGTCCCTACAACAGATGGAGTTTTTGCAACCCTGAGCAGTTATTTGCCTGGAAGAGGGAAATAAAAGGATATATCCCTGTGGTACACTTCTGCACCATGGAGTGTTATTACAAATTTGTAAGACACAAAGAAACTGTAAATCACTTGATGCAGTAAGCTGAGAGAGACCTCAGCAGAAAGCAAGCAGCAGAAAACAGAATAATGCTAAACATGATTTCAATATCTCATTATCACTCTCTGTAAAAGAATCAGTGTAATTTGAAAACCCCCTTCTTCCAAGTCAGTATCAGCATATACATTAGCTAACAACATTCAAAGATAGTCAAATAATTACTAGCATAACCAAGTTAATGAATGCTTTTGTCCTCAAGACTGAACAGGTGCTTTTTATGTTGGGAGATTTAAATGCATGAATAAAGAATCACAGAATCATAAAATTGTTCAAGTTGAAAGAAAAGTCATCCAGTCCTACTCCCCTCCAATGAACAAGGACATCCACAGGTCCATCAGGTTGCCCAGAGCCTGGTCCAGCCTGGCTTTGAATATCTCCAGGGATTGGACATCCACCAACTCTCTGGGAAACCTGTTCCACTGCTTCATTACCCTTATTGTAAAAGACTTTCTCCTTAAATTCAGTCTAAACCTCCCCTCTTTAAGTCTGAAACTTTTTACCTTATCCAGCCTTCTTGCTAAGAGAGTCTTTGATACCTGTATTTCCCCCTTGAAATCATTCCTATCACAGATAACCAACCTTCAAAATACTTCTCATTCACATCAGTCATTCAGTAATGAGTCACAACACCTGTGAGCTTTGTCACTTGGTCTTTATATACTGCTTTTTTATTCTCACTGCACTGGGTAAGCTGATCCATATAACTATTCCACACATAAATTTGCAAGTCACATTTGAATTTCCACAGAAAATGTAGAGCCTGCATCAGAGGAATGTTCAAAACTGTTCAGAAACAGAGGACTATAGATCCTTTACCAACTTAAAGCTTGCAGAACAATTACAAAATTCAAAATGCAGAAAGGGCTTATATTGAATTGGAAATTACTTCTGATAATAAGAAAACTTACTTATTGAAGCTTATGGTTTTATTAGTATTGTGCAATTTTTGAAGGTCAGAAAGCAATCCGGTTTTAGATCATTTGGGGGCTGCCAAAAAGTTACTTTTTCTGTAAGTCAGTGATATAGCCAGATAATCAAACACTTGTTGACTTGACTCACTATCTAAAATTGACATCGACTTCATTCACAAATAGGTCTAGTATCTACGTTCATAGAGAATGTTATCCAGAGAACATGAAAAACTAAAATTATTTCCCAGTCATTCCACCACCGTTGTCTCACTGCACATATCTGTAAATGAGATCACAGGCACAGGGCAAACCTCAGCTCACCTGTAAAGCATACTGAAAGTCAAAAGAGGACTCCTAGTAGACTGCATGCCTAGACAGACTCTCTTATTTTTCACGCAATTCTTATTCCCCCAGTAGCATTCCAGAAGACAATAATGCATTGTGGCTAAGTGAAACTCTATCCATGCGATCCACTGACAAATTCAGATGCAAAAATATCTTATTTCCATCAGATGTGCAAAGGGGTATGCATGTATGTACATATAATTTGAGCTGGAAAAAATGAAGAGGTGGTCATAAAAAGAAGGATTTGGAGTCTTTAATGTCTATGCAAAGTTGATGTGATGGGCACTCTGGCATCCATTTCACATTTGATCAAGAAAACAGTATCTGTAGTTAAGTGTGGCCATCAATTCAAGCAGTAAGAACAAGCAGTCCTCCCTCCCTTCCAGAAGATTTTTCCCTACCAAGGTACCATGATAGAGTACTAACAGGATGTGAGGCTGCCAGTCACCAGGCATCTCAGCTTTCTGGTAACCCAATGCTGGATGTGCATGTTGGAGCAGTGTATGTAATTGCTCCTCCGTGACATCTAACCAAACCTTCAACAAAAACTCTGCAATACAGGGACTTTAGAAAAAATAAGTTTCCTTTGCCCTCTTGCTTAATTGTAGGCCTCAATTTTGACTAGAAAATGAAAATTTATTATGGGTAGAACTCAAGGTTTATTATACTTTAAGAACATTTGAATTAAAAAGTTAAGACAAACACAGTCTTACTCTTCCCTTCGCTGCTTTTTATTCAGTTTTCTCATCTGTAAGCAGGTGTTGTCATCAATAGTTATATCAAAGTCCCTTTTGAGTTTAATATTTACAAGCTATTTCCTTTTTTGTTTTGTTAGCATCCTCTCTCATACATATTAATTATTGCAGACCTCTGTCAACTTGTGCTAATATCCAACCACAGCCTCTTTAACAGGGAAACGTCAAAGATTAAATTCAAATGAAGGATGACATTTCAGTTTGCATATTCCTTGAATAATAGTTCTTCCCTACCTTCTAGAATCTTCCGTGGAGGAAAAATGCCAAATTTAAAGAGAAAGTCTTCTCTGAAGCTTCCTATATGTTTTATACCGCAGTTAGCTCTCCAAACCATTCTTCCAGTGTCCAAAAAAAAAAAAAAAAAAAAAAAAAAAAAGCAACATGAAAGAAAAAAAAAGAAATTACAATCTTTCAGATTTTATTAAACATGCTTTGCTTGCCAGGTGCTAACAGAGAACTCAGAAAAATAATAAAATGGATCTCACTCTTCTGCCCTTTTGCTCCTCCTGGCTGCATGCTTGAGAATAATGCATAAATAAGCACTTCTCTTAGATGATGTTCACTGCTTTAAACTGATTCTTTCTTGCTGACAATTTTGTACCCGCATGTCCAGAAGCAGCAAGGTCAGACTGTTCTGCAAGGAAGACAATCCACAACTGAGCACCACAAGGACAATAGAGGCAGTGACTCATCAACAAGGGTACAGCTCCATCAGGCCCACAAAAGAAAAGCAGTGTGAGGGCACAGTGTCCCTGTGTGCAGTGCAGCTCAGATGGAAAACGAAGGTGAGAGCTCAGCCCAAAAGCCTGCTCTGAGAGAAGGGACAATGAGATTCCTGACGAGGGCTTCTCAAACTGCCTGGAAGGCAAGCTGCGTAGCTGTCCTCTTAGACTTGGCCCTGTTCCCAGGCAGCCAAACATGTGGAAGCAAGGAGAGGCTGCAGATGCACTGATCTCTGACCCTACAAGTCAGGGAGAAGATGCAAGAGTAGATTGTGGAGGATACACAGAAGAAAGTCACACAGACTAAAACTTGCATTTGTCTGCTGTTTCACTGAAAACATTTTGGTGATCAGCAAGGTGAAGAACACTGCAAAGCGCTAGTCTCGGTGGAGTTTGGATTGAGTGCTGTCCTCTTTCTTTTGGTCATCTCAACGACCATGTTACACCCACACAGAATTATTTAAAGTTTTTCAGAACTCAGAACATTAACATTGAAATTAATGGATAACTTATATCTGCAACTTGAGTAATCTTAAGGTAAGATTACTTGAGAATCACTGAAGTGAGATGTGCATTTTTATCCCCTACTTTTCTCCTCTGGAATGTCCTAGTGTATTTGATCACAGAAAAGACCACAGCTGACTAAGAATTAAGAGTCAAGGAAAAATAAGAGAACAAATGAAGAGAGAAATATTATGAGGAAAAGGTCCTGAAACAGAAGTATACTTTTGCTGCAGTGCCTTAGACTTATGGTTTGCTACAATTAAAACTCTGAAAAGCTTGAAGAATCTGTTAGTCAGTAGATCCATACAACCATGCAACACACCAAGTTGGAAAGGACCCATAAGGATCATCAGGTCCAACTGCTGGCTCCACCCAGAAGCACCCAAAGTCCAAACCCTATGTAGAATCATAGAATTCTAGAATCCTATTGCAGCCAACATTGCTAGAGAGTCTGTTCCTTTCTTTCACATAACTCCTCTTTAGATATCAAAAAAGCTGTTCTCAGGTCTGACCAGAACCTTCTTTTCTCCAGGATGAACAGCCTCAGTTCTCTCAGCCTCCCCTCATAGGGAAAGTATTTCATCCCTTGGATCATTTTTGTAGCCTTCTTCTGGATGTGCTCCAATAGGTCCATTTTTCTCCTGTACTGAGGATTCCACATCTGGACACAGTACTACAGATGTGGTCTCATCAGCGCAGAGTGGAGGGGCAGCATCTCCTCCCTCAACATTCTGGCCACACTTATGTGGATGCAGCCCAGGATATGGTTGGCTTTCTCTGTTGCAAGGGCACATTGCTGGCTCATGTCTAGCTTGCCACCCCCCAGTATTCCCAAGTCCTTTTTGATAAGGTTGTAATCTCTCTTTTCATCTCACAGCTTCTATTCAGAGTGGGTGTTGCTCTGACCCAGGTGCAAGACCTTACCCTTGGCTTTGCTGAGCCTCCTGTTGTTCTCCAGGGCCCACTGTTGTAACCTGCCTGAGTGTCTCTGGATGGCATCCCATCCCTCAGGCATGACATTACTTGGTGTCATCCATAAACTTGCTGAGGTTGTACTCAATCCCACTGCAAGTGTCACTGATGAAGATATTAAACAGCATCCCCAGAAGGACACCATCCTTGCATGTGCATTAGCATAGCTTCAGGAGGGATCTATCCGATGATCTTCCCCAGTACAGATGTGAGGCTGACAGGTCCGTAGTTCCCTGGGTCATCCTTGCTGCCCTTCATTACAGTGGGAAAAAATGCCTTTTTTTCCAGTCACCAGGGACTTCACCTGACTGCTATGACTTTTCAGGTACCATCAAGGGTGGCTTGGCAACCACATCAGCCAATTCCATCAGGAAGCATTTCTTCAGGGTCCATAGACTTATGGATGTTCAGGTTCTAAAAGTAGTCAGAAACCTGATCTTTACTTACAGCAGGATAGACTTTGCTCCCCCTGTCCCAGCCTTTCAAGCCATGCACTCATTGGGTCTGTGCAGAGCTGTTTCCACTAAAGACTAAGGCAAAAATGCTGTTGAGTTCTTGTTCATTGTTACCAGCTTGCCTGTATTGCTTTTTTGGTGGGGTGTGCTCTCTTGGATTTACTTTTCTGGTGCACATACATGCAGAAGCCTTTCCCGTTCTTGTTTTCACCCCACTCCAAGACCAGTTCCAGTTGGACTTTCGCCTTCCTGACCCCATCTCTACACAGCCTAGAAGCATCCCTTTACTCTTGTCCCTTTTTCTGCTGAGCATGCATTTACTTCTTGCTTTCCAATTTAGCCAGCAGATCTCAGTTCTGCCATGCCAGTCTCTTGCCTTCCTTTCCTGACTTCCTACACCTGGGGATGGAGAGCTCTCGTGCCCTGAGGAAAGCTTCCTTAAAGATCTGCCGGTTCCGCTCCACTCCTTTGACCTTGAGGACAAACTTCCAGGGGATTTTGTTGACTAACTTCCTGAAGTAAGACTAATGAATTTGTATGTACATCAAAAATGAATGGCATAGCCCTTCTGGGGTAACTAGTGAGACCCCAGTATTCAAGCATTATATCTATATATGAGTCCTACTAAAACTGAAAAAATCCTTAGTCAGGAATTAATATCCTTGTTTGGAACTAACCTGAATAGAAGTCACCTAATATACTGCATCACTCAATTTCCTGGTATTAACAAGTCCCTGAATAATTAAACTAAACATAACTTACACATCACTTCTCAGCTTGAATTTAAAGCATACCAATAATTATGTCTCAGTATATTTGCTTAGCACTTGTAACCTTAGCTTGATATCTCAGTAATGCACAGCATCAACAGTGACATTGGGATTTTCTAGTTCTTGGTGGGACTCAGAACTGTGCCCACTAAATGTTCCCTAGCAAACTGAAAGATAAGCAGTGACTATCTAAATTGAAATACGTAAATTCTATAGTCCCAACTTGCAGTTTTTCAGCATGCTAGAAATGCAAATTAAAAAGTAGTTCTGTTACTTTCCCCCAAAATTTCTCAAATGTTGTATTATATATATCTATGACTGAATAGAGAGTGGAAGAATCTCAATCACATTACAGAATTCCTTATTGGAATCCTATAGTAGCTCAGGAAGCCTCTTAGCATGGTTTTACACTCATCAAATTTCATTTTATACATCATAGTCAAAACCATCAGCTATGCATTTTTACCATGAAGAATGAGAGCCTGCATGATGCACTTGTAAAAATCTGCACCAGAAGTGATCCACTGTCACTGTCATTGCTGCTGAAACACACCACCCCCCACCTCACTGTGCTCACATTCACTGTTGGGTCTTGATAAAGGTTCAGATAGCACCAATGAATTTCAAATGGGTGCAGTTCTTTCCATGTGGAGACCTTTATACAAAATTCTACGTCAGATGCCCTCTTAAAGACTGCTCCGCTGCTTCCACCTGTCGCATGGCAACAACATGCAATGGGATATTGGCAGCAAGGGTCAATCTCTACTGCCATATCACCAACATCCAACATAGACCAACATAGGCCAACAAAACAAAATAGGATAGATTACTTTTGTCACATCCCTGTACACACAGACACATTTATGTGACATTTTCTGTTAACAGGACTACATTTAAAAATCCCTCACAGGCATGAAATGAAATAAAAGGTTGTAAGAGGTCTTTTGGACACAATCCTCAATGGTTGTGGTGGTTTCTCCCCTTGCCCCTTCTGTGGCTGAGCAAGATTTCTATAGCATGTGGGAAAGGAAGGCAGAGCTCACCTCTAGCTGCCTCTCCCCGCTGCCTGGCAGGAGGTGATAGTAGATGTTGCCCATGGCACCTGCCATGTTATTTCTTAAAGTAAGCTTTCATTCCAATTGGAATGCATTTCCCACCTCTCTTCTCTCATGATGATTTCATCCTCTGGTCCTTGGTGATATAGTCATTTTTAAAACCAAATCACAATAACTTCTTTTCTATCCTATCCAATCCTATCCAATGCACATAATTTCTGTGTATCTAATGTTCATCTGTATAGTTAAGCAATACTGTGCATCCTCCCCTTGAATCTTCAGTATCCTGAATGAAAGATACAAAGAAACGTATTTAAGAACTCATTTTTCCTGTAATTCATTTCTGTTATGACATAATTTCTAATGCCCCGTTTAAAAAATAGGAGAGAAGGAAAAAGGGGAGGGAGTGAGAGAGTGAGAGAGTGAGAGAGTGAGAGAGTGAGAGAGTGAGAGAGTGAGGAAGGAAGGAAGGAAGGAAGGAAGGAAGGAAGGAAGGAAGGAAGGAAGGAAGGAAGGAAGGAAGGAAGGAAGGAAGGAAGGAAGGAAGGAAGGAAGGAAGGAAGGAAGGAAGGAAGGAAGGAAGGAAGGAAGGAAGGAAGGAAGGAAGGAAGGAAGGAAGGAAAGCTATAAAAATTGCTATGAATTATAAGACTAGAATCTCAGTATTTCTGGAAATATTTTTCATATGGAAAATTAACAAGATTTAGCATTTGACATGCACTTCACTAGATATCTATTTCTGTCTTAGGAATGAAAGAAATTTAAAGTACAATACTACAAGCAGCTTATTTCTGCATATTCTGAGCACAATGTACATTTGGAAAAGACTCTTCTACGCTAAAGGAATTTTGACACAAAAATTTGTTAAATTGAAGATGCACACATGATGCACTAGCATTGTTCGCAAATGGACAAAGCACCTAATATTTCACTAGCTGCCAGGAAAACATCCTCACATTAGCAGGTTTCATTCTCTACTTCCCACACAAGTGACTATGTCAACAATGATGTGGAAGGTCTTGGTGAGTTAAAAAAAAAAGTTGAAACATCTGATGTGCTTTTCTAAATTAAAAGAGTAGAACAGGTATATGTTACAGCAGTAGCTCTGCTCTGTTCAGCCTGCTGCTAAGGCAGTTACGGATGTTTTGTATTTTTGTTCTCACACTTAGCTACCATTAAAAATACATTCTAAAATGAGACAGTCTTTTAAATTTCAAGATAAAATTGAGCATGCTTTTTTGTACTGTGTAATATTTTATGACATGACAAGAAAACAGAGCGTTATTTATAAACCACCCATTCACATCAGTTTTACAAATGTGCAGAGAAACAGAATAACAGGGTTACTTTAGCACTTAGCACTTTCTAATGCGCTTAGTGAGCCAGTTTCTGCTAATGCATGACTTCCTAGCACTGCAACAAATGATATTACTTCAATTTCACTTTATCAGCTCTGTTTCTTTCTAGAAGAAAAGTCTGCAATTTTGATAGGTGGGCTTTTTGCCTTTTGCATATTACAGATGAGTTATGTATTTGCCAAAGCAATATTTCAGTGCCTGGCCTTGTATGTATCTTCTAGTTGCCCCAAAGGAAGTACGAGTGACTACTGACCCTTTTTGCTACAGCTTCTGCCCAGATTTAACACTTGGGTGGTTGCTTCTATAGCTATAGAGAGCTATAGGTTCCTTTTGAAATGCACATACACTTGACAAAATAACTATTCAAATTCTGAGCACCTATGCAAACAAAAGAAATTTCCTTAGATAACACTTCTGTCCCCTCACAGTAAACACAGGTTCACTTTGATAAAAGAACTAAAATTTCTCATTTGGGGAGAAAAAAAAAAAAAGTGTTTTGAAAAAACACTCCTAGAATATAAAACCAGCTTAGCTGCATACAAGAGCAGATAATTGCGTGAGTATTTGTGTTATTATCATGAAAGTTGAGGCAGCTGGCTTTTATCCCATCAGGAGATTTAGGTGATATTTAACACTCATGCAAAAGCAAATGCTTGTTAGTGTGCTTATGAAATAACAATAAATAATAGCAACGACCCCAAAGTTTTGCATTTAATTATTAACATATTACAGACAATGCTATTAATTTATACATTAGAGTTGCAACACATTCTTCCCTGAGGAAAGGAAATAAGACAGTAAGGAGTATCATCTGTCGTTACGAGTCTTTTTTGAGTCCCACAGTGCAGCAGAGTGGGAAAACCAAGGACAATTTGCAACATGTCCAGTGCAGGCTGATCTGTATCAATATCACAGTAATTATATTTGCCACCATGCAAAACTTGAATTCATTCATTCTTTAATGAATTGGTAACTAACTAACGCTCATGCATAAAATATAGAATTTTGGCTTACTATTGTTATTAGGATTTCAGTGACAAATATTAAACATAGGTAACTGACTTGTATTTTGATCCCCAATAACCTGCTTAATTAGTACAGACAGAATAGAATCCAATAAACTGTGTTTAAACACCCTATATGTAAGAGTCGTGTTCAGCTTGGCTATGCCTTGGACAAGTTGAACTCTGCTGTTGTTGCGATAAAGGTAAATACCCAGTTTGGTGCTACAGGTCCAATCACATTCAAATAGGCTCTCAAGACCAGCCTTGAGGAGTTTGGCCACGCTAAGTAAAGATTCTTACATCTAGCTTAGTTAAGTTATTGCTCTTTACTGAAGCAATGGATTACAGATTCTTTTGGATTGCCAGTGATAAATACACTGTCTGCAAAGCATGTGTGAGTATAATTACATGAACAGTACAGCTGACATGAAGGTGTTAAATCATGGAATAATTCTGTAGAGATTTCTAAGTTTCCTGGGAAAGTACTCAGTATGAACTAGAGTTCAAATCTTACCCAATAGCTGTCCCTGTGCAGGGGAGGGGAGGCTCAGAGTGTCCACTGGTCCCAGATGTCAGTGGTGTCCTCCTGACTGATCTGTGTTGGTATCCTTCCCAAATTCCTTTTCTCTTAAGCCATTTTTACTCTATTTCTTAATTTCAAATGGAGCTCAAGTACCACTGAGTTCCTGTCCCTGTGATGTTATCACAGATCCTGGCTAAGGTATTTACACTCTGCTCCATACTCCATGTTGTATTTCTCACAGTCAGCATGCCAAGCTTCCCTAGTGCTGCTTACAATCTAAGTTTTGCAAGTCTTATGATAGGTAGAACCTGAGAGAGTAATTTCAGATTGAAGTGATGCTTTGCTTTGCATATCTTTTTAGTAGCATTATTAAATATCATCTCTAGTTCCTCTCCATATAAAATTATCTATCCAGGGCAATGTGAATTCAGATAAGGCAAGCATTCCAAGTGGAAACTCATCTCCATCGCTGGAGCTATTCAAACAAAAATGACACAAGTGAGAAGGAAAAATAAAGCTGTCAGGAAACTGATCGAGCATAGTGGTTGTACCCGGTCACTCTGCATCTGAACGTTAACGTCAGCACTTAAACCCTTGGAAAGGGCAAGTTGATGGTATTTATTCTGCTATCTACACTGATTTCTGACTTTCATCAATTTTATATTAGTGGTCTGCCTAATTTAGTTCAAGAGCATTATTTCTAATATATGCTGTTGAAATAGAAGAATCAGGTACTATAATATCCTTTACTGGTTATCAACAGAAGAAGCCACATACTAAGAATACAAACTTGAAAAGGACAGTTTGAAATTGAGCCTTTGAAGTCTCTTTGTTTTTTGGGAACAACAAAAATAAAATAAAATAAAATAAAATAAAATAAAATAAAATAAAATAAACAGAGGCGGGGAAAAAAATGATGATCTGACTGAGATAAGCAGTTTTCAAAGCATCATGTTAACGTGTATGACAGTGTTCAACTTCACAGACTTTTCTCGTGGCTTCAAAAGTAGCATGCAAGCATTTCAGTTGGAAATGTCCTACTTTACTTTTTGCAAGCAGTTTTACATCATTGTTATAATAGTTAGCAGGTGATGGAAACCACTGCTGCTCACTTGCAGAAATGCTTATTTTCATTTCCATATACTAGTCAATCTCACCTCCCATTCTCACATGCTGAGAACATTAATGAAGGCAATATTTTATTTGAATGCATTAGTAGCCTTATGCTGTGCTTAAGGTAATTTGCTAGTAAAATTTCTATTTGCTTGTATGTTTGTTAACAATTTTGAAGCAGAAACATCCACTTACCTCTTTCAAGAAATGGCTGTTGTACAGAAGAGGACTTTTTGCATGGAAAAAACAGTTGATTTGTCTTACTTCATAATTCACATTTCACATATTTTGTAAACAGAGAAACTGCAGAATTTTTTTAGAGCACTATTGCTATTTTTTTTATTTAATTCCATGCTTGTGATAAAAACTCCAGTCTTTCTGCTTGGATTCTAACCAATGGCTTGCCTTATGCATTGATAAATGAAAGATAGTGATAATTACTGTGACCCTGGCAGCTATCTGGAAACATCTTGACTTGGAAGAATTAATTGCACATTCGGTATTGGATTGGACAGTGCCAATCCCTGGATGTTCTGCTATATCCAACTGCCAAGGATTCAGGATCTGACTTTTCTCCATTAATAACAGACAGATACTGCTGATTCTGTTACTCCTGGATATACTCACTAGTATATTTCTTTCATTTCAGTAACATCATTCAGTTGACTTTGACTACTAGAACAAATCATTATAAAATAAGCTGAATTATTTTTTTCTAATGGTGAATTTTTGTTTTTGCTATTTAACCTTCTTGACCTTTCCACTGCCATCTTCATACAACCTCTCTTTACATTTTGTCACATGACCTCCATTCCTACACCCGTTGTCTTACCACCAAAAGAATATATCTGGCTTGGCTCAATAATTATGGAGTTACTTTCTCCTGTTATCATCTCTGGCAATCTCTTGTAAAGCGATGATTCTTCGTGTACTTTCTATTTTATCCTGTACAATGGCATTATGCATTATGCAAGAAATGTCAAGAAGTTGTTTGTGTTTAAAAATGTACTGGATAAGCATTAGTAGAATTGTAGCACTAGAGGGATACCAGTACAACTACCTGCCTGTGTGTACTCTCATTCTAAAGTAAAAAAGGCTGCATTAGTAGAGCTGCACTATTGTAATTGTACTGTTAATAGCACACTGGTCTTTAAGAGCTTACTTTGGATGACTGCTGGTCATTGTCTTATGAACCTCAGCAGAATGAGTTTGACATAGTATGTATATATCAATGCTTTTTCTTATTAATGTCTCTAATAAATTGATTTTCACATAAGTATACAACAGATGCAAAGAAAACAAGGCTGCACTAAATTCAAAGAGACTGAGAAAAGAACAGCAACCAGCTTTGCACTTACTAGTGATGAGATGCCTCTAGCCAGGGACTATATGAGAAAACTCTTACCAGAAAGGGCAGAATCATTTCCATTGCTCTCTGAGTATAATCATTTATCACTACAAGTTGAATACAGTTAGAGTTCATAATGGCACCCTGCAATTAAAAGTCCCATAGCCTGCCTATAATGGCAGCTTGCTCCCATTGGGAAGGATGTATTCTGAGTACATAACCCAGAGCTTTCTTTCTGTGGGAGAGGGATGCTGGGAGGAGAAAGAAGCTGTGCACAGCCCAGGACATGCTCAGGACATGCATGCAGATTGCTAGGCAACAGGCTGGTGTTGTGCAACATCCTGAAGTAGAAAGTTATCCAGCATGCTGTAAAACAAGAGTGTTAAATCTTTTGGCTTGACTAGGCCACACAGAGTGGAGAATTATTATAATGGGCCATATATATACATTATAATATAGTTAATGCATATAAGTAGCAAGATTTCTTTTTTATATATTTTTTTCATATATTTTTTTATTAAAACAAAAAAAAAATAGCAACAAAAACATAAAACTAGTGGGATATTTAACCTTGGTTTTGTGAAGCTAAGTCTGTTTTGATGAAAGGGGCTGCAATTCTCAGTGAATTTTCAGGGTGCTCTCTGGAGATTTTTGATACTTTTCCTGTACTTCTTCCTTGAAAATGGTTGTTCACAAATGTACATACTGTCAAAAAACGATGACATGAATAAGGCATTATGGTGAAGCAGGGGATATTTTCCTCTGGTAAGATAGGGTTTATGAAAGTCTATTGAAGAAACAAGATTGTTTCTTTCAGTTGGATGCCTGATTGCAAATCTATACATTTCCTTTGAAAATTCACAGGTGGCGTATTTCTGTCAACCGATAATGGAGTCACAACCATACAAAAAATGGATGTTTTTTCAGAAATCTTGAGACCTATTCTCAAATTGCCCCCATGTCATCAGGATAGCAGAAATGCTAATTAAATGCATGTCACAAAACTAATTTTAAGCGTATCACAGATTATTTTATATTTTTGTGTGAGCTTTTCAGACACAGAAAATGACAAAATTTGTACTGTTATGGTTTCACCTGGGAGGCAGTCAAGCACCACACAGCCATCCAATCGCTCCTCCCCACACTGTGACAAAGGAGAGAACTGGAGATAAAATAGATCTCATGGGTTGAGATAAAAAAATATTTACTAAGGCATAAAAGGAAAATAGAAACAAAAAAAAAAAGTGATGAAAATTCTATATAATTACTTAAGTATATACATACTGGTATGTAATTCTACACAGTTAATTCATGAAATATATCTCTAAAAATTGTGTAATGATGTTAAATGTTTAGAGTCTTGTGGGGCTGTGGGTTGGACACTTCTGCTGTGAAACATGCTGAGGTCTTTCTCAGTGATGCATCCTGCATCAATTTGTGTCCTGTCAGCCAATTTCCATTTCGGATACATTTGCCTCTTCCTGGGGCATGTTCAGTGAAGAAAAATGAACTCATGCAGAGTGCAGCTAAACCACCACATCACTTCAACGGAACCTCTATGTGCCCCAGAATAACTGTTTAGGGGAAGCCAATTTATTTCTACAGACATTTGAAAATTCTTGAGCCTCTTGGATTTTAATTAAAAATAGCCTGTGATGAATTGCTGTGACAACTCCCAGGCTTCTATTCATTACTTGAAGATTTACATCTGTGCTACAGCAGACTCTTGCTATATGTATAACCTTGTGACTTGAATAAAATTATTTATTTGGAATATCTCTCTCACATAGAAAATTGCTTATTGGGCTGCATTGCCTGAAATAGCTATTCGTTGAAATAAATATCATATGTATTCATTTTACCCAATTGGCTATCATTGAGGATAATTTTTCTGATGTTCATTTAACGTGGGAAGTAGGAATCAAGCATACACATCACATACAGAGTGAAATGTTGGTGAAGAAGTTCATAGTGGAGCCAAATGAAATACTTACGCTCTCGGCAAAAAGACTATAGGTAGCGTTCTCCTAATGGGAGAACCTTTCTGAATTAGGGCCTTCACTGAAGAAATTGTACACTCTGTTGTGCACTCTGTGTACACTCTGTTGCTTATACAGCAGTGCACATGCCCCTTCCACAGAAGCCTATGCATCTGCTAGGACACTGCTGCCAGAAACAGCATCATGCTGTTCTTCCCTCAGTCTCTGGATATGAAATCCTAAATTGGGCAGGAAATAGTAATAAGATACTGGGGAAATGTGGCAGTATGAAGAGGGCTGTATTCATTCTCAAACTCAGCAAAAGAAGGCACAAAATAGAAATGCATCAACTTCACTTTTGAATAACTTTACATAAGCTGGCTGATCAAAGTAACCCAAACCCTGACAGTGGTAGTTTAACTTATCTTCTCATCAGTATAATTAAAGAATTCTTTACATATTGAGCCTTTTCAAAAATTTAGAAATGTATCTAGATACTACCCTAGGAATTCTTCTAAGGTAATTTTAGGTTAACTTCTAGGATATTAAATAGATGCAACAGTTGTTACTGATTTCTACTTCAATAATGAGCCGAAAAACATGCAGAGAACTACTATGATTTACATTGTCATAACAATCTATTTAATTTTGCACAGTTTATCTCTTATTTTTTCTTTCCAGACATTGATCAGAGATTTCTAACTTCCATCTTTTATCACTGTCAAAATGACAAGTCTCTCTTTGGAATTCCTCTTTGCAATGAGGAATAATAGCAGTTGGAACATAAAACCTATCATAAGCAGATACTAAGAATCACAGAAATCACAAAGTACACTGTAGTAGGCCTCAGTGAATCTCCCTGGAACGTTCTTTTCTCCAGGCTGAAGAAGCTCAGCTGTCTCAAGCTTTATTGATAGGAAAGATGCTCCAGACCTCTGATCATCTCCAACAGTTCTGCATCCTTCTTGTGCTGTGGGCCCCAGGCATGGATGCAATACTCCAGATGGAGCCTTACAAGGGTAGAGTGGAAGGGGACAATCACCTTCCCCTCCCTGCTGGCCATGTCTCTTTTGATGCAGCACAGCATGTAGTTGGCCTTCTGGGTAGCAAATGCACATTGCTGGCTCATGTCCAGCTTTTCTTCCACAAGGACCCCCAAGTCCTTCTCCTCAGAAGTGCTTTCTATGAGCTCTTCTTGCAGTTTCCACGCATCTGAGGTTGCCCTGACCCAAGTGCAACACTCGGCACTTGGCCTTGTTGAACCTCATTAGGTACACACGGGCCCACTTTTTAAGCCTGTCCAGGTTTCTTTGGATAGGATTCCTTCCTTCTGTTGTGTCAACTACACCACTCAGCTTGGTGTCATCTGCCAGTTTGCTGAGGGTGCACTTGATCCCACTGTCTATGTCATCGACAAAGATCTTAAAGAGTACCATTCCCAAGATGAATCACTGGGGAACACTAGTCACCACTGCATCAACCAGTTCCTTCTTCAGAACTCTGGGACGTATGACACCCAAATCTATGGGCTTGTCCACATTCAGAGTCACAAGGTGGTCTTGAACTTGCTCTGCCCTTACATAGGGAAGATTTCACTCATCTGACCCCCACCTAGAGATTCCAAGGACACAGAGACAATATAATGGCATGTTTCTTAAGTAATACAGAAAACAGCCATTATATCATTTTACATAGCCCAGTAACTTTTTGGTACATACATTCACACATTCCTTGTTCTGCTACAAAACACTATCATTCTGCTGTTTGCATTTTAAATACTTCAAATGATTTGACTTGGACATAGCTCTAGGAGAAACCACATATGCTGCTGAACCAATCTCCTGCTACCCATGTGAATTCATATCCCATTCCACTTTTTAAAATTTTTATTAATGCTTGGCATTCCTGTTTCATCATATGCCCTGTTGATGCAGAGAAGGCATTCCAAACCTCTCCTAGGAAAAAAATTTGAGGGAGGTGGGGATTGTTCAGTCTGGAGAATAGAAGGCTGCGGGAAGACATCATTGCAACAAGCCAATACTTAATGGGAGCTCATAAGTAGGAGGGAGAGCAACTTTTCACACTATCTGATAACGATAGGACAAGGGAGAAGAGTTTTAAAGTAAAAGCGGGGAGATTTAGGTTTTTGTTTGTTTGTTTGTTTGTTTGTTTGTTTGTTTTTGCTGTGTGTTTCTTGGCAGAGGGGGAAAGGTTGGTCTTGGAAGCAGAATACAAAACTGCTTATTCTGTTGAGGCCAGATTCAGCCTACATGTCTGGAGTCAAACTGGAGCAGCAGCAGTTTACGCTGTTCATTTTCTACTTTGGTATTCATCCCCTCCAGCACTGTGCAAGTGACCGAAACAGAAGGAGATGAGGGAGACTATGCAGTAGGCTCCACACAGATTTCCTCATTCTCATTTACAAAGAGATGACAAAATTTCAACTGAGTTCAAGTTATTAAATCTAACAAATGTAAACTGCTTTTCCAGAAGATGCAGGGAAAAGAGAGGAGAGAGGAAGGGTGTTATTTCAAAGAGTCAAAAACAATTAACTGACTGCTTAAAAGATGTCACACATTTCCCTCCTCTGTGCTATTTTCAGTATGCATACAGGCATTTCAAACTTACTCATTTCAGTGGCACTAGCTCAAAAGCACTCATTTTCCACTGTCTTTGTCTTTACTATACAATTAAGGAGTATTTTTAACCTCACTATTGAATTCTTCCTTTCTTTGTCTGAACAAACAGTTAATTCCTTCTACATTGTTAACCAAGCTTTTTCCTGGGCTTCAATTGTCAGAAATTATTTCACTACACAGCTGTGTTAATGGTGCCACTCCATGGCAGCGAATAGATAAGTACGTCAATAATGTCTGTGTTTACAATTGACCTCAAAGACCTCCTGGAATGATTCCTGAGTTAAACGAAACTTTTTGCACACTTTTTCTGCCTGCAGAACTGCTGCATCCAGTAGAGCAGGCTACTGACATAGCCCAACCACTTCAGTTCACACCAGGCATTTACAAGCAGTGACTCCACTGAAACCAATAGTCTTTCTCCAGATTACCAGAAAATTTCACATGTAACTGAGTAGAACTGAGCTCTCTCTATTTGTTCTGGGGCTCTTATAACAACATTACTGCAATCAATACACAGAACGTATTGATAATCCTCTCTAGGCCCACTGGCAAGATTTTGAATTAGATTTTCCTCTTTGCTTTGCTGGTATAAATCCTCAGTTATGCTGACAGATCTTTGTGCGCTGCTACAAATGAAAAAGAACAAATTCTGTTTTTCTGACCAAGGCAGAAGGTCAAATGACATTTAGCTTCCCACTTTCTCTGGAGCTTTCATGTATCTGTCATGACCAAAACCATCCCTGTTCCAATAGCGTATTTACTGCAGTGGAACACATCGATATTCAAAAGAGGCAACAGAAAGTGTTGGTCTCCAGCAGAAAGATAGCTGGCAGACATCTGTGATTAAGGTCCTGGTGCACTTGGTACATTTTTTTACTTTTATCCAATAAGCGGATAAAATTGCACTGACTCCCAGAACTCACTTCATATTCTTTTAAGAGTCACTACATGTCTACAGGTCACTGATCAGTTCAGCTCCTGCAATTTTCCATTTATTAATCTGATTCCTTAATTAAATAATCAAACCATGGGTGGTTCAGGCCCCACGGTGACTTCAGGTCTGCCCTTTCCAGACAAAGCCATTCCAGCTCATTCTGATGGCAGCTGGGCACTCCTACTTCTATCACAGCTTGACGCAACAGAAAACAACCTGAATGAAGACATGGAAAGCTTATCCCAGGTAGATGAGCAAAAGTAAAGGTCTTGCAACTCCCCCCATTTTCTACTTATGCTCATCTTTGAATACCTATTGCACTTCAGTGCACTAGAGTCACAGTGAGACAGTTTTTTTAGCGTGGTGCTGCTGAAGGATCTCTAGGCCTTTGAACCTCAGCAATGGTGACATTACTGTATCATGCAGTTTGTCATCCCACGGAATCACAATGCTAAACCCCTTTACAACAGAGGAAGATCTGTCTCAATGCTACAACCTTCTGGTAATATCAAGGTTAATCAGGTAAGGCCCTGGATTAAAACAGCCAGTTCCATAAAACAAGTAGAACTTCATTCATGCATTTATACATCCACATCACAGTTTGCCAGATGTACTTATTGTCTGCCCAGTACCATGCAGCACTGGGAGACAGCTTTAATTAGTCTGAATGAATCCATAACTGAAAGATAAGAATCTGCTCCAGCACTATTGCTTTCTAGTTCTTGTTCAGAATGTGAGCGTGGAAGGCAAACACAGTACCAAAGATAGCTCAGGCCCATGGAGGAGGACCTGCAGTGCACCCATGAAGTTATTACCAGGCCTTTGCCATTGCAATAAATTTTCCTGGAATGTATACCATAAAGACTTCTATTTTGCTGTCAGATGTTTCTTTTTATAAGCTCTTTATAAAGAGGAGAAAAATCATGAATAAATGCCAAATTGCAGGAGACTTTAATGACCACATCATCTCCGAATGCCTGTAAAACATCTCAAGTAGTTGCTCAGTGCTGTAGCACTCAAAAAACTCCTCTGACTGCAGTAGCAGAGACAGCATGCTCAGAATCTGGGGAGATCAACAGTCTGGCAGTGAAACTGATGTCATGCACTGCCAGACACACATGAAATTACAGAACACTGGCTACCCTAATATGTACTTCACTTTATGCCTCTATTCATACTACTTTGTTCCCAGGGAGATGGAGATTCTCACTGTTGAATAGCAGTAACCTTCCTCAGCTGACTATAAAAAGCTGTCTTACAGGGTCAGATACCTCTCATAACAATTCATTCATTTGATTGATAGAGAAACCTTTTGTTAAAGACAAAGTGTCCCTTGCATCCAAGCAGAAAGCCAGAATTACCTAAGTTGTCGCCTCATTGTTATTGCTTGCCATGAGCCACTTTCTCACAAGTTTGTTTACAGCTCCATAAACAGTACTGGAGAAAACTGCTTATTTTCCAGTACCTATCCCAGTTGTATAGAAGAGATGTATGGTATTGGCAGTATTATTGTTGACATTTCGTAACACTAGGTTTGTACATGCTGTGCCATATCCCAGGTAGCACAGGACTAAAAGCAGCAGAAATTCTGGCAGAAGAGCGTAGACCAAGACAGGAAAAGTATTTCTCTTTGTCACAGAGAATCGAATATTGCTGATATGGATGGTTGTGCAGGATGCCAGTGCATACCATGCTCCATCAACAGAACTAGATGTTCTGCCCAACCTGATCCAACAGCAGCTCTCTGCTCATTCCCATAAAGCTCTCTGTACATGTGCAAACTCAGCATCAAGTTATTGTTGTTCAAAATACAGATTCTGTATGTTTAACGTATTCAATGTAATTGTCTTTCTTGTAGCATTAAATATATTTAAAGACTTATAAGCAGGAACTGTCAGATTTGTAACTGTGAGCCATTTGAAGCACTCTGTAGGATTGCTTTTCTAAGAAAATAAAATGCAAGTGATTACATGTTAATTTTGCCTAAAGGTATTTTCCAGCAGTATTACCAACAGTATTTTCCAACAACCTCTGTAACAGAGCAATGGCTTCTGGTATGTCATAGTCCTGGAACTGAGCACACTCACTACATTTGAGTTCAACTCTCCCTAGAGGTTGAAGGCATTCTTGCTGTGTGTGGTAAACCTGAAAGCACGCTCCTGTATGAAGAATTTAACCCAAACTCGTTTCCTGACTTGACATTATATTTATTTGGGGTAACATGATGATGTATCAACTCTTTTGTTCAAGTAAAGAACAGGTTCTGTATTAAACATGATGCTGTATCTTCAAAAAGCTTCATTTTAATTGAAAGGTGTCAGTTAAGGTGCAAAAAGACAAGACAGAAAAAAGAACGTTTTCACATTTTAATGCAAGTATAATGTCAGTCTTGAGAATCTTCTCTTGAATACCACTTTGAATCCCAAAAGGGTTATGTGGGAGATTCAGGTGACTCTTTCAGCTACACTGATGTAAACTGAAGTAAGTGGTGCAGAAGCTGAAGTAACTGGAATTGTTATCTATAAGTTCACAGTTCAAGACCACATGCAGAGCTGCCAGCTACCAGATTGAGTACTAGACCGGATTGCCCAGGGCCCCATCCAACCTGGCCTTAAATACCTCCAGGGACAGGGCATCCATGGCCTCTCTCAGCAGCCTGTTCCAGTGCCTCACCACTCTCTCTGTGAAGAACTTCCCCGACATCTAATGTAAACCTCCCTTCCTTTAGTTTAAAATCATTCCCCTTTGCCTATCACTATCTACCAAGTAAAAAGTTGATTTCCCTCATGTTTATGAACTCCCTTTGAATACTGGAATGCCACAATGAGGTCTCCCTGGAGCATTCTCTTCTCCAGGCTGAACAAGTCCAGCTCTCTCAGTCTGTCTTCATAGGAGAGGTGCTCCAGCCCGCTGACCATCTTCGTGGCCCTCCTCTGGACCCTCTCCAACAGCTCTGACTTTCTTGTACTGGGGGCTCCATACCTGGACACAGTACTCCAGATGGGGCCTCACAAGGGCAGAATAGAAAAGGACAATCACCTCCCTATTCCTGCTGGCCACCCCCCTTCTGATGGAGCCCAGGATACCATTGGCTATCCAAGCTGTAAGAGCACACTGCTGGCTCACATTCAGTTTTTCATCAATCAGAACCACAAGACCTTCTCAGCAGGGCTACAGCACCTGGTACTGTCCTGCCAATGAGAAGGATGGAGTGGGAAACAATGAGGACACAATCAGGACAGCTAATCTGAACTGGGTAAAGCAATATTGCATGCCACATAACATCATGTGGAAATAAAAGCTTGAAAACTGTGGGAGTTGATCAGGCAGCCTGTCACTGCTTGGGGACCAGCTGGACATCAGTCAGCCTGTGGTGTGCAATTGCTGGTGCATCATTTGCTTTATGTATATGCATTTTTATTATCATCATGTATCACCATCATCGTCATCATCATTGTAACTATTATCCTATTTTTCCCTCTTCCTTTTCTCTATCTTAGCAAATAGTTTTCATCTCAACCCACAGTTCTACTTTGTGTTTCTTTTTCTGACTCTGACCCCCATCCCACTGGGAGCAGGAGGGGAGCAAAAAGGACTGTGCAGTGCTTTGCTACCTGCTGGCTTAAACCACAACACAGAGAAGATATTTAGCACAATTACTGTAATCAGGAAACAGCTGTTTACATAGATCTCTTAATTTAAAGTTAGTTAAAATTATCTTACTCTATTATCACTCCATTTTAGAATATAACTTTCCAGTAGCAACTTAAGGTTATTGAAATGGTTTCTGTACTGTTATATTTAAAATATCTCACTCATTAAAGTGAACTGCACTGTTAGCATAGAGCTGAAAGTGCTATATAAAGAATTTATATCCTGAATAGGTAATTTAATATTCTCTAACACAGCAGGACACTTGAAAACATACATTCATTGTTTCACATACTATTCTGTTAATGTTTCTATCATGCTTGCTGCATACATTCTGTAATCAATACGCACAGGCTTTTAGTAAATTGGCTCTAAGCTCACAAGTCCTGATATCAAAGGAATTGTGCTTCTAAGGGACAATGCAGATCCACATTTGCTATTGCCAGCATTGAGTTCACATTGAGTCAATAATTATCTGCCACTAATACAAAGAACAGAAGAATAAAAATAATTCTTTATGCCTACATGAGAAAAAAAATGGCTGTAGCAAATTAATTTGAGCAAGGAAGATGCACAGAAGAAAGGAAGAAACAAAATACTGTTCTGTGATACAGTCAGACATTCTGCAAAGAGAAGTTCAGTGAAAGCAGGATGACCAGTGAATGCGTGGGACGGACCCAGTAGACTTCGGCTCCAGACACAGCATTGTAAGTTGCTTGCTGGAAGACCCCCTGAAGAAGACAACTCTGCAGGAGCCAGTAAAATAACAGCAGCCTCTATCTGGTTTGTTGCTTCATACCTCCTTCTTTCATAACTAATTAATCACAAAACTGGGGGTTTCTTCTGTGGTAACACTTCAGTAACATGAGACATATATCACAAATAAGTATAGAAAATCTGCTTAGAAAAGTGTTGTGAAAACTGTTTTCCCAGACATCATAAAGCCACCCTTACAGGCTATGTTCCTCTCATTTCTAAATAATACGGACACATTTTTACATGTGTTGGGCTTTTTGATGTCATTTGTTCATTTGCCTTGTGCAAATTCAATCAAAACACAAAGTTGAAAGTTTTCTTAAAAAATGTCCTACTCTCCCCAGAAAATATCCAATTGAGCTGACATCATCTTCTCAGAGGTCAAAGAAAAGGCTGTAATTCATCTGCCTGATAAGCCATAAATTTAGAGTGTCAGTGCAATCTAACATCTGACAGAGAAAGAGGCTCTGCATCCCTTTCTTCTTCCATAAAAGCAGTGGAACTCACAATAGAGTTTAAACTTCGATCATTTACCCCTCACAGATCCATGCAGGCTACTTGGCACAAAGCTTACCCTCATGGAAGTTTGTCCCTGGTGGAATTTGTCACAATTACTCCCACATTTCTACTGATGTAAATAGCAAAAAAGAATCGTCTATTCTAAATACTTGTAACTGCATGAGGAGTTGGGGCTGCATCCCTCTGGACTTACCCTATTTGTCTACAAAGGAGCAGCCCACAGCAAGTAGCAGTGCATCCAGAGATTTCTCATACATCTGCTGCTCTTGGCTTTGACCCTGGACTTACCCTCAAAACAAAAATTCCCCTTTAGATGAAGTATTCTGCTGACATGGATGCTGACACAGAGTGAAAGACTGGCTAAATTTTTTAAAGTTCTGAAGTTACATGGAGGAAAAAGGCCCATGGAGATCTCTGTCATACTGGGAATATCCTGTATAAATCATCTGTCTTCCTTCCTGTTCACATAGCTGGTTTAGCATTAGTGATCAGCATATTAGTTGAAGGACCAATACATTAGTTTAGCAAAAGGAATCAATGAGTGCTGGTTCTAAGACTTTCCAGTTTAGTTTTGCGTGGTGCAAAGCTTCACAGAAGCACTGAAGTCACAATAAACCACTTTTATCTTTGCATCCACCAGGTGCAAGGACTTTTCCCTTGGATCTCACATATATTGTTTTGGGTTATAGTGCACCAAGATAAAAAGTTGCTCATTATGGCATGACAAGCCATGGAAACTTGTCAAAGTGAGGAAAAACAACTAAAGGTTGGTGGAATGTCATCATGATGAAGTTGATGATGGAAAAATGAGGAGGAAGTAAGTGGTCAAAGACCACCAGAGGTCCCTACCATGTATGCCGAGGGGGACATTAGCATATATTAATGAGTTCTTGGAAAAGAATGAATATGTATGCCAACATACTGCATATGTATGTCTTAACTGTTTAAATGTAGAACTCGAACTCTGAGAGTACACACATGATTTGTCAAGTTGCCCAATACATATCACGAGGAATAAAGGAACACTGCTTTCTAATACTACATGGGAGTTGGAGAGTTTTCTTCACAGATTTCAGATGGCATTGTATTACACGCTAACAATTATTATATTTTCTTTATTTCCCAAGAATTAGCATTGTTTTTTTATACTTAACTAAGAATTATAATACAAATTAAACAAATGTCAATCAATAAATCAAGAAAAGAACAGAAGAATACAGCTGAGCCACTTTGTATTGTAAGCCACCCTTACGCTCTGTACTATTCTCACTGTTTTTGTTCTCTCTTTAAGCACTCCCACACAGAGCAGGTATTTCTGTGCACTGAATGTTGTTCACTGGTAATTCATGGGAAAAGGCTGGAGAAACAAAACTGGCCATGAATATAATTTGCTTTATGAAAATCTCCATTGTTAAGGGACACAAGGAAAAGATTAAAAACTGTAATTGACACATAAAACATAACCAAGCTTTGCATACATTCACTTAAAAATAACATTCATGCAATATTTGTCTGCATGAGAAATTCCCAGTGAGCATACAATTTTGCTTTTCCAATGGACAACTTTGCATTATACCCTGGTAACAAATTGCTGCATTCTCTCTCAAAACCTGGCTATTTTCTCTGTTAATAAATACTTTATTAACTTCTACAAAGAAATATGAACTTTGACACTTGGCACTTCTACTGAGCAAAATGTGAAAAATCACTAATTTCTCTCTGTATTAGTCCTAAAATTACAGTCTTATGTTATCACTACGTATCACAACTAATTAGATAAAGCAAAGTATGTGACTGAAAACAAAACTCTTGGTTTTGTGAGAGGTAACTCTTAGTGTTTCTTAAGATGTTAGAATATACAGATTGCAGCTCAACATACAACTTAAAAAAAAAAAAAAAAACGTGAACAACAACATAACAACAAAATAAAGATGATCAGACAAAATCACTTTGATTCCTCAGGCAGAACCACTGCGACTATTAGCGAGGTACAGGGGTGTTCCCATGGCTTCCCTCATCAAGGGATCCCTGCCACAATAGAGGAGCTGCAGCTCTCAGCTGGTCAGCTCTTGAGAGAGCAGCTGATGTGATGTGGTGCTGCCATGGCAATGGCTCTGTATCCATGCCCCCTGTATAGAAAAAGCCTTCGAGAGGGCAGCAATGCGTCGCAGCCCATCAGAGACGGCGAGGAGGAGTTGAGGTGTGAGATCCACATAGGCTGTTTTAACGAGGTGCAACTGTAAGCCACCCTTTGACAGGACTCCTCAGCAGGGAGGGTTATTATCGCTGTTGAGTGATAAGTGCTGGGGCTCTTAACGAACCAGGCAACAGGGCGAGGGCAGAGGCAGCACTAGGGGCAGCAGGGTGGGACTGATCAGTCACTTCCCATTCAGGCTATCTTGTAGTGTTAGTGAGCCTGCTGGTTGCCATGGGCACACCCCGGCGGAAAGCTGCCATCACAAAAACTGTGGAGACCCAGGCAGAGGTCCCATGCTCACGTAGGAGGAAGACTGTAGCCAAGAAGACTGCAGAGCCAGACTGAGGACCTGTGCATGCATGAGAGGATGGCTGATTGTAAGATATGTGTGGCGACTCAGACTGAGGTCCTGTCACGAGATGCTAGTACACAGGTCACTGGCTGTGTTGACTGCTGGAGCCTGGCCTTTGCAGTGCCAGACGATGGAGGCTGCACTTGTATAAGACCAACTGAACAACTTACTCAGCCTTGTGATTGACCTGAAGGAGGAGGTAGAGAGGCTGAGGACCACAAAGGACTGTGAGAGGGAGATTGACTGGTGGTGCCAGTCCCTATCAGCCCCGAGATCTTGGCACACGGCTGAGGCTCTGCATGGAGCATGTCAGCCCCTGCCGCCTTGCAAACAGGTGGTAGAGGGGAACTGGCCGGCAGACAGTGCTGCACTGAGCTCCCTGTCCTCTCTTCCCCCTAGCAGCAATTTGAGAGAGGAGGAGGAGTGGAAACAGATACCAGCTCGGCGAGGTGGGCATCCCCCATCCCCACCATCCTTGGCTCCCCAGGTGCCTCTGCGCAATAGGTTTCAGGCCCTGGAATTTGAGGGAGGGGTGAGTGAGACTGTGGAGGGAGGTCCACCCGTGAGGTTGCCTCGACCCCATGCCTCACAACTGCCTCCACCCAGACAGTCAGAAGGGTGGTTGTCATGGGTGACTCCCTCCTGCAAGGAACGGAAGGCCCTATATGTTGGCCTGACCCTACCCGCAGGGAGGTGTGCTGCCTCCCTGGGGCATGGGTCAGGGACATTTAAAGGAAACTTCCTGGACTGATTCACCCTTCTGGTTATTACTCCTTATTGATAATTTAGGCTGGCAGTGATGAAATGGCTGAGAAAAGCCTGAGGTCTTTCAAGAAAGACTTCAGGGGACTGGGACAAGTAGTTGATGGAGCTGGCGTGCAGGTGGTTTTCTCTTCTATACCTTCAGTAGCAGGAAAGGGTACTGAGAGGATCCAAAAAACCCATCTTGTAAATAAATGGCTCAGAAGTTGGTGCAAACACAGGAATTTTGTTTGTTTGTTTGTTTGTTTTTTGACCACGGGGCAATTTACTCAGCACCTGGCATGATGGCTGCAGATGGAAGTAGCCTGTCTCTGAGGGGTAAAAGAATCTTAGCTGAGGAACTGGCGGGACTCATTGAAAGGTCTTTAAACTAGGTATGAAGGGGGAAAGGGACAAAACGAGGGCCACTGGGGTTGAGTGGGTCGTTCGAGGGCTCATACCAAACTCCATGGGCAAAGATGGTGAAGTACAAAGGGATGGAATAGGGCAGGGGGATGCTGGGGATGCTACTGTTCTAGGGGACCCTAGATCCTCTATAAAGACAGTGAGACGAAAAGCCCACCTGAAGTGCCTTTATACCAATGCATGCAGCCTGAGTAATAAGCAAGGTGAGTTGGAAACTGTGATGCACTTGGAAAGTTATGACCTTGTTGCTATCACAGAAACATGGTGGAATGACTCCCACAACTGGAATACTACCACTGATGGGTATTGGCTCTTTAGAAGGGATAGGTGAGGTAGGAAGGGTGGGTGAGTTGCCCTCTATGCCAAAGAGTGGATAGACTGTGAGGAGCTCCTTCTGAGAAACAGTCAGAAACAGGTCAAGAGCCTGTGGGTTAGAATTAGGGATGGGACTAATAAAGGTTAGCTGGTGATAGGGGTATATTACGGGCCACCTGATCAAGGGGAGGCTGTTGATGAGGCTTTCTTGCTCCAGATGTGGGAGGCATCGTGTTCACGGGCTCTTGTCCTGGTGGGGGACTTCAACCATCCGGACATTTGTTGGAAAGACCACATGGTGAGCTGCAAGAGGTTAAGAAGGCTCGTAGAATCCATTGATGATAACTTTCTGGTCCAGGTAGTGGACAGACCAACCAGAGGTGAAGCGTTGCTGGACCTGCTGCTCAGCAATGCTGAAGAGATCATCAAAGGCATCAACGTTGGAGGCAGCCTGGGCTGCAGCGACCATGCCCTGGTTGAGTTTGTGATCTCGAGGGATGTGGGCCTGGCAAAGAGTGGGGTCAGGACCCTGAACTTTGGAAGAGCAAACTTTAAGCTGTTCAATGGACTGTTGGCCAAGATCCCCTGGGATGCTGTCCTTAAAGATAAAGATGTTGAGGAGAGCTAGCTGCTCTTCAAGGATGCCCTCCTGAAAGCACAAGAGGTCTCCATCTCTCTGAATAAAGTGGGCAGACGAGATAGGAAACCGGCATGGCTCGGCAAGGACCTGCTGGGCACATTGAGGGCGAAGAAAGGTGCGTACAAGCTCTGGAAACAAGGGCGTGTCACCTGGGAAGAGTACAGGGATGCTGTCCGGACTTGCAGACGTAGAATCAGGAAAGCCAAGGTGCGGGTAGAACTGAACTTGGCAAGGGATGTGAAAAACAATAAGAAGACATTCTACAGGTACATTGGCCAGAAGAGACAGGCCAAAACAGGTGTACCTTCCTTAGTAAATTTAAAAGGAGAACTGGCTTCAACGGACGAAGAGAAAGCTGAGGTACTGAATGAGTTCTTTGCCTCGGTCTTCACTGGTGGCCAGGATTCTAGTCTTTCTCACGTCCCTGAGCCCTGCATCCCCAAACCTCTAGGTGAGGACCAGGGCGGTAATTCCCCCCCCACCGTAAGGGCAGAGCAAGTCTGAGACTGCTTCATGAGACTGGATGAGTACAAGTCTTTGGGGCCGGATGGCATGCATCCCAGCGTTCTGAAGAAGCTGGCTGAAGTGGTTGCCAAGCTGCTCTCCATCATATTTGAGAAGTTGTGGCTGTCAGGAGAGGTCCCAGACGACTGGAGGAAGGGTTACATCACTCCCATTTACAAGAAAGGGAGCAAGGAAGACCCAAGGAACTACAGGCTAGTGAGTCTCACCTCTGTGCCTGGGAAGATCATGGAACAGATCCTCCTGGACGACATGCTCGATCACATGAGGAATTGAGTGTGTGATCCGAGACAGCCAGCATGGCTTCAGCAGGGGGAGGTCATGCTTAACCGATCTTGTGGCCTTCTATGATGGAGTGACGGCAGTGGTGGATGAGGGGAAGGCGACCGATGTCATTTACCTGGACTTGACCAAGGCCTTTGACATGGTCCCCCACCACATCCTTATCTCCAAATTGGAGGGATGTGAATTTGATGGGTGGACCATTTGTTGGATAAGGAATTAGTTGAAAGGCCGCAGACAGAGGGTGGTGATCAATGGTTCTATGTCCAGGTGGAGGCTGGTAATGAGCGGCGTCCCCCAGGGGTCTGTCTTGGGACCAGTGCTCTTTTAACATCTTTGTCAATGACATCGACGATGAAATCGAGTGCACCCTCAGCAAGTTTGCTGATGACACCAAGCTGAGTGGTGCGGTTGACACGGAGGAAGGAAGGGATGCCATTCAGAGGGACCTTGACAGACTTGAAAGGTGGGCCCAGGTGAATCTAATGAGGTTCAACATGGCAAAGTGCAAGGTTTTGTACTTGGGCCAGTGGAACCCAGGCATCCATACAGACTGGAAGGAGCAGTCCTTGAGAGCAGCACTGCAGAGAAGGACCTGGGGTACTGATGGATGACAAACTTAACATGAGCCAGCAGTGTGCTCTTGCAGCTCAGAAAGCAAATGGTATCCTGGGCTCCTGTATGAATCCTTCTTTGTTTTTTGGCTCAAAGCTTGCTTCCTGAGGTATTTCTTGTGATAAGACTCTAGGAGATGAGAGGTGGGTGTTGCCCTGTGGTAATCAACATCACTGTCTTGACAATTTACATCTGAAAGCATTTCTTTGGAGCTGTTTGCCTTCGGCCCCAGAGTTAAAGGAGTGCTCAGGACTGTTTACTGGACTGTTTACTGGCAGAAGATCTGTCCTGTGACCAAAGTACTCCTGTCTGCTATGGGAGATTGGGGGATGATACCGTCATATCTTGTGAAGGCAAGATACTAGTTGGTGTCTTCATACTCCCCCTTATCTGCTGGCAAGGCTAGGGAGATAGGAACAAAAGAAATTCCTACTGAGATCCAAAAGCCAGAAACTGTCATTCCAAAAGGCTGACTCAACCACTTTGGATTTATAAGTAAGTTTGTGCTGCCATCGTCGTCATCATTGTCGTTGTCACGGTGCTCACCGTCTTCATCAGTGCAACAACACCCAACGGCCCACCTCAACTGAAGAGCAACGACTGAACCACGAACCACACTGGACCCATGGTGGTGACTATCTCCATCTTGCCTCCTATAGAGACTCCTTGCTCCTATTTCCTACCTTTTCTACTGCCCTTCTTCCCTTCCCCATCACCCTAGTTTGTACCTATGAAGACTCCTTGCTTCTATGTTCTGTCTTTTCTATTGCCTTTCTTCCCTTCCCTATTACCCCAGTCTGTAATAGTGCCCGTCCTCCCCTTTCTTCATCTGCCTTACTAACATTTGTAATAAACTGGTCGGACCAACATCTGGACCGTTGTTTCTTAATCTTACACCGGGTATACATATTTCAAAGAACCTCCTCTCCCTCTGATAAATTGGAGCGAGACAGCTCCATCATGAGAAGGGTGGCCAGCAGGGACAGGGAGGTGATTGTCCCTCTCTACTCTGCTCTTGTGAGGCCCCATCTGGAGTACTGTGTCCAGGTATGGAGCCCCCAGTACAAGAAAGTCAGAGAGCTGTTGGAGAGGGTCCAGAGGAGGGCCACAAAGATGATCAGAGGGCTGGAGCACCTCCCCTACGAAGACAGGCTGAGGGAGCAGCCCTCAGTACCTGAGGGAGCCTATAAACAGGAGGGGAGTCAACTCTTTGAAAGGGTAGATAACAGCAGGACAAGGGGGAACGGTTTTAAGTTGAAGGAGGGAAGATTGAGGTTGGATGTTAGGGGGAAGTTCTTTACAAGGAGAGTGGTGAGGTGCTGGGACAGGCTGCCCAGAGAGGTTGTGGATGCCCCGTCCCTGGGGGTGTTCAAGGCTGAGTTGGATGGGGCCCTGGGCAACCTGGTCTAGTAAATGGGGAAGTTAGTGGCCCTGCCTGGCAGGGGGTTTGGAGATTCATGATCCTTGAGGTCCCTTCCAACCCAGGTCATTCTGTGATTCTGTAATGCAGGTAACTGAAAGAAACAGAAGTTCATTCCTGTGCACTTGTAAATTCTACAACTACCTGTTTCCCTGGGCACTTACTGGGTAAGAAGTATTCATGTATGAGTGTTGACTTATGCATGCATAAGTGCAGTGATAAAAGCAAGCATTTGGAAAGCAGAACCACCACTGCCCTGTAGACCAATGCTGCCTTCGTTGGACAGCACTGAAATAATGTGTACGTAAATATCAGGAAAGCCCAATCGCTACAGCACTTCCTTGCTAAGGCAATTAGTAGTATTGCTTTTACTTATTAATCCAGTAGCAAACACCTCTCTAAGTACAATGCTCTTTTCTCGATAATTGAATAATTTATCAAGTAAAAAGTCAGTCAAGATTAATAAGTAGAGATCTTTGGTCATGTGTAACAAGCCGCTTCAAAAAAACGTTTTTTTTCCAGAGGTTCTGCTGATTGTGTGTACTGGAGATTTATTCAAAACCTGGGTGAAATATCAAGAAGATGAGCTGCAATGAGACATGATCTACTTGCTTACTGAGCACAGCAATGTGCAGGTGGCCAACACAGTGCCCTCAGAAGATGTCACAGCTGTGAATGAGAACCAGAGCTGCAGCATCAGGAGTTCAAAGAACACAAAACAGCATCCAAATGACTGAAGTTGACTCTTTAACGCTGCAGCCACTGCCTAACTGGTAGTTCTCTGAAGGCTCTCATTATAAAATTTTGTGCTCCTCATATTAATTTTCACTGCGTTCAAAGCTATAAAAGAGTCCTTTGATAAGGAAAAGGCAATCTCCTTTGTTTTTACCACTTTTCAGTTCATGAGAACAGGTAATTCCCAAGTAAGTGCTAAAAGTGCATAAAATAGTCTGTACTTCTATGTGCTTTTCCTATACACTCATGTTAAAAAAAAAAATGAGTATTTAACCATCTGAAAATCACTTTGAATTTCGCACGTACAACTGCTTAAATGTTAGACTTCAGTTTGGCTCTCTGAATACTGTGTGCTGGCTTTGCAAAGGACTGCCAAGCACCTGATTCTGTGCAGAATTAAAGCAGACACCTCAGCGTGGACTCCGACTCTGCGCGCTTACCGGCTGCGTGCACCGGCCACCGGCCCAGCCCCCAGTCGGGATGAGGCGCTCATCACGACTGCAAAACACAGCACCGTAACAGCCACCGCAAAGAGAAGGAACTCCACCCAGTCACAGCCAGCACAAGCAGCCTGCGCGCACGCGCTGCCCGCCCTTCCGTTGCTCAGCCAGCTGCCGTCGGGGACCGGGTCCCGGCTCGCCGTGCCTGAGGCGTCTCGGAGTCCTGGGAACAGCCCTGGGCCGCTCCCTGCCGGGGGAAGCGGCTGCTCTTTCGGCAGCGGGCCCAGCCTGCCTTGGGCGCTGTCCTCGAGCGAGTGAGGAAGCCCTGGAGGCCGTGGCTCGGTGTCAAGGGGGAAGCCTGGGTCACGGCGGCAGCTGCTCCACGCACGGGCTACAGAGGACAGCGCTGGCAGCCCACTGCGTTGCCCCAAAGAGGGCAGCTCTCTGGGAGGTCGGCGATGACATTCCAGAGCGACATCCCAGGCGATGGAGGACATCACTGCCCGCTGATTGTGATGTCACTGTGGCAGAGGGTCAGCCGCCCCTCAGAGCGGCCCTGGGCTCACTGTGCCGCCTGGAGCGGTGGGCGTCTCGTCCTCGTCCCTCGCAGCGGGGCACGGTCGTCTTGTTCTGAGGTACCCCGGTACCACAGGGCGCTGACAATGGCTTCTGCTTGGGAGAGGAAGTACTACTACTCCGATCTGGGGAAGAAAGTGGTGCTTCTCCCCAGCCTCCTTCTCCGTGAGGAGTTCAAAGACATTGGTTACCCCATGATTTTTGAGGGAGTGCTGCTCCTGGCCGATGTCTCAGGTGGGCTGGGCGTGGCGGAGCCCCCACAGACATGAGCCCATGGGACGCTCCAGGCCCTCGGCAGCTCTGCTGCGAGACAGGGTGGCCATCTTGTCACTGTGCAGGCCTCCTGCCGTGCTGCCCAAAGAGCGGGCAGCTTCTCCTGGGCCGTCAGCCATGGCTGTGACGAGCGCTGAGCTGGGGCCGGGGAAGGGGTGAGCTACCGGTGCACGCAGAGGCGTCCTGATTTGCGGCTGTCTTTCTGGCAGGTTTCACTGCCTTGGCAGAGAAGTGCATCCAGCAGAGCGGCCCAGAGAGAGGAGCTGAGGAGATGGTGCAAACCCTCAACGCCTACATGGGTGACATTCTGGAACGTAAGAGCCGTGCTGCTGGGCTGTCGGGCATCGAGCCCTGGGGCTCGCTCACTGTGGACAGAGCCGTGCTGGGCCGCCCGCTCCTGCCTGCCTGGAAGGGGCGAGGAGCCGCAGCCGGGCTGTCTTTGGTGGGGCCGGGTCAAGAGGTGGTGGGCACAAACTGAAAGGCGGGAGGCTTCGCTGGGCAGAAGGAGAGGCCTCTGCGGTGAGGTCGACTGAGCTGCGGCGCAGGTTGCCCAGGGAGGCGGGGGGGTATCCCCACCCAGAGGTCTTCACGAGGCCTGCAGATGTGGCCCCGGGCAAGCGGCTCCGGGTGTCTCCGCCTCAGCGGAGGGGTGCGCAGAGCTGGAGCAGATGCACTCCAGAGGTGCCCTCCTGCTTCCACCACGCTGTGCACCGCATCTCAAGGCGCTGCCTCCCTGCTAGCTGTGCGGCTTCCAGGGCTGTGGCTGCAGCGGCCCTGGGAGCAGGGCTTTCTGGAGCCGTGGCCTGGTCCTGCACCGCCACGGTGCTCCTCTCCAGGCGCAGTGGCTCTTCCCGTGGCTCCTGGATGAAGGTGTCCCTGTAACTCTGCTTTTCCTTCTCTTTGTCTGCAGAGGTGCTGGCTTTTGGAGGAGACATCCTGAAGTTTGCAGGTGTGTACGTAGGAGGAGGCAGAGTCGGTGTCCTGCTGATGCGCAGCGTCTCCCACGGAAGCCTCCTGGGTTCCACTCTGCTTTTTGCGGAGAGCAAAGGGGAACTGCTTTGCCTCCAGCTTTGAGCAGGGCTTCTCCCTGCAGGAGAAGTGGGGGGTGGGGGAGTGGGGGGGGCAGGGAGCCCCGTCTTTCAGTGCCGAGGGGCGCTCGCGGTGGGGAGTGTTGGCCTCACTGCTGTCCCCCACCACCCACCCTCTTGCTCTGCTGCCCTGGAGGTTGCTGTGGCTGGCCCAGCAGATGGGAGGGGTCCCTGAGGCCAGGCTGCCCCGGAGGTCCTTCAGGATGCCACCCTCCCACAATCCCCTCTTCCTCGGCACGCCGGCCAGCTGCCTGCTGCTGTCCCTGCGGCTGGATGCAACTGAGGGAGAGTCAGCCCTCGGGAGAGCCTTCACCAGCCCCTCGCTTTCCCCAGGGGATGCCATGCTGGTGCTGTGGAGAGCAGCAGGGCCTCAGCTGCCTACGGCCATCAACCTGGCGCTGCAGTGCTGCAGGAAGGTCCAGAAGAAGTACGGCACTTATGACACGCACAGTGGTCTCAAGCTCCACCTGAAGATAGGTACGGGCACAGATGGCTCAGCTGTGCCACATGCACAGCCCCAGTACCCTCCAGAGCCAATGGATAGCCTCCCCTGCCAGCATTTGCAGGGCAAGCAGGAGGCAGCGAGGGCGGGGGAGGCCGGGGCTCCTTCCCTGCCTGCCTGGCGTCAGCTGTAGCACAGGCCCCTCGCTCCCAGTGAGGGTCCCAGAGCACAGCCTGCTCCGTCCATGGGGGCCCCAACGTCTGACCCCGCTGGGAGGTAGAAACGCCCGTTTCTGGGACCCGTGGCGGTATGGGCCCGAGAAGGACGCACGAGGCCCTTCCCTTCCCTGGGCCTGTCTCCAGGCTGGGTGTCAGCTGAGCCTCTGTGCAGCTGGGGGCCGCCGAGTTCCAAAGGTTCCCTGTGTTCACGCCGCTGGTCTCTCTCTCCCCAGGGATCTCCGCCGGGATGCTCTCCTTCATGTCCGTCAGAGGCGGGGATCGTCAGTTCTTCTTCGTCTGCAGCGGAGCCCTGGACGAAGTTGTCAAGGCCCAAAAGCTTTCGGCTGCCCATGAGGTAGTGCTGTCACAGACCTGCTGGGAGCTGTGTGATCAGAAGCGAATCAGGGCCAAGCCTCTTGCTGGCAAAGGGGCCGTGAAGGTGAGTGGATGGGGTGTCCTGGAGCCCTTTGGAAGACCCGCACCTGGGTGGGGAGGCGGCTGAGAGGCTGAACGTGGCCACAGCCGTAACCGTAAGCGTAGGCAGAGAGCCGAAGCTGTTGGCCTTGCACCTCAGCTGAAAGTCCAGAGAGGTGGGCTTGCCCTTCTCTGGGAAGTGAGAGTGGAGGGGCAAGCCCCGCGCCCTGGGGCTTTTGGGGAGGCCAGTGGCATTCCTTTCCTCCTGTGTGTCTTCAGGTTGTGGGAATGAGGCGCTTAGCTCGCCGAGAATGGAAAGATGCTGTAGTCCAGCTGAGCAGTGCCAGAGGGGAGAGGCATTTGAAAGGGACGGGTGAGTTCCTTGTCCTGTGACTGGCTGGAAAGGTGGGCCCTGCCTGCTTCACAGGCACGAACAGGAGCAAGCACAGCAGAATCTTTCCCTCGCCGTGTCCAGCTTCCCAAGGCCCTGTAGGCCTGCCCTGCCAGTGACGGCCTGCGTTTCCTTTCCTTAGGCCTCCGAAGGCCGACTCTTAGGATGTGCGATGATTCTGAACTGGCAGCGAGGCTGGAGAAGTACTTATCGACAGCTGTTCTCCGGAAGGTATGGCCACCACTGCTGGCGGCTGCGTGTAGGGAGGGCAGAAAACAGTGTGGAGCTCTTGGGAGAATGGGCAGCCAAAAGAAAGTGCAGTCTGAGGCGAGAGCCCGACGGAGGAAAAGAGATGCCAGGGCTGCTGGGGCCAGACGTACCCAGAAGCTGTCCGTTTGTGCAGCTCCTCTGAGAGGCACGGCTGGTGAGAGGCAGACTTCCCTCTGTCTTTTGCACGGCTGTTGTTCTGGAGATTGCGCAGGCATGGGGGCGGGAGCCTCCGGGGGGCTCCGGGACAAGATCCCGCTCAGGAGCCTAGGGGAGGGCAAAGAGTCTTCCCTCGTGTCTGCACGTGTCACAGGACAGAGCAGCTTTGTGCCAGGACTCGGTACCTGGGAGGACTCCCCCATCCTCCAGTAGCACCTGGCGTTGCCTGCACGCCTGCTCTCCCTCGGTGTCTGCTGTGGGCCCAGAGAAGCCCCTGGGAGAGCAGGCTGGCAAAGCTGTTGTGCTCTGCTCTTGCAGCTTCGTGAGGACGTGCCGCTGGAGCTGTGCTCTGAGCTACGGCCCGTCACCAGCCTCTTTGTCCAGCTGAAGTTTGCTGACAGGATCAACGCAATCGAGCTCAGCAGCAGCCTCGGTGACTGCAGCAACACGATTTCAGGCATCATCAGCCCTCACAAGGGTGAAATCAACAAAACTCTTCTGTTTGACAAAGTGAGTGCGTGACAGCCATCGCACCCCTGGGGTGCCTCTGCCTGTTTGGCAGCAGGGGAATGGGAAGCCGCTCTGCCCGGCTGCTGGGATCTGTGGGTTGACCTGAAGCTCCGCTGGTCTCCCCGGTGCCTGCGGTGGAATGCATCAGCTGCTGGCCATCGGTATTGTAGAACAAGATGTATTGCACCTCTTCTTTGCAGGGCTGCACCTTCCTCTGCGTGTTTGGATTTCCTGGAGAAAAGCTGGCCCACGAGATCACCCACGCCTTGGAATGCGCTATGCAGATCTTCCACATGACCTCCATGGGCCTGAGAAAACTCCAGTGAGTGCACGTTATGGGGCGTGTGTGCTGCCTGGGACGGCACGAGGGGAATGATGAGCAAGAGACGTGCCCTCTGGCTTGTCCTCCTTCGCCCCTGGCAGGAAGGAGGCGGTGTCTCAGAGGTGACAGGTTAGCCCACGGCAGCCAGGCACAGTCCCCCCAAGTGCCGCCTGCCAGTCACCGTGTCGGAGCGAGCCCTCACCAGGGCATGGAGCTCCTCAGCTCCTCAGGCCAGGAGCAAGGCCTGGGCCCGGTCCCTCGACCTCCAGTGGCTGCCATTGTGAGTGTTGTGCAGGCAGCAGCTGCTTGCCTCCCCGCTAAGGAGAAGAGCCTGTGGCCTGGTGCAGGTTGCAGCCATCAGGCCTCGGGGGAGGGCTCCAAACGGTCCTGCATGTGCCCTACCTACGTCTCCTGCCACCGGGGCGTGTTGCGCCCCAAGCTCTCCAAGTCCCCAGGACCCATGCTGGTGCGTGTGGTCCCAGTGCTGAGGAGGGGGGGGAGAGGTGGGAAGGGATGGAACAGGGCGAGCAGGACTGCAGCAGGGCTGCTGCTGAATCCACGCCACTCTCTCTGTGTGCCAGGCTAGTGTCTGTTGGGGTCAGCAGCGGGGCAGCGTTCTGCGGCTTCACTGGCCATCCCGAGAGGTTTGAACACACAGGTAGGGCTCCTTTGTCTTAGGAGTGTGAGGCTGGCATGGGTCTGCTTCAGTGCATCGGTGTGGATGAGGCGGCTGGGCTGAGGCAAGGACACGCTACAGCCTGCTGGGGCCTTGGGGCGGGAGGATGGGCTCAGAGACGTGCGGTTCCCTTTGGGTCCGCTTACCCTGCAGTTGGGTTGGCTTGTGGCCGGGAGGGGAGGTTGCCCTTGGCCTTGAAGGTTTCCCAACTGCGCTGACGTATGCTCTTTCTCTGTGGCAGCCCTTGGCTTTAAGGTGAATTTGGCCGCCCGCATGATGGTGGCCTACCCGGGGGTGGTGTCCTGTGATGCAGAGACCTGCGCGGCCTCTCGCCTGCCCAGCTACTGCTTCAGAGCGCTACCAAAGAGAAACTTGAAAGGCGTTATCAGTCCCACCACTGTCTATCAATACGTGGGGACCACCGAGAAGCAGTAAGTGTTCTCTGAGCTGTGCACGTGAGGGGAGAGGGGCCTCAGGGGTACGACCTTGGCCGAGCAGAGGGCTCGAGTTCTGCAGCGAGACCAGGCTGCTCTCCCACAGACCTCCCTTGCCTGTGGCTGAGAAAATCGGAAGCCCTGGTGCGGGTCTGCTTTCTGCCTCTGTGCCCTTGTGCCTCTTGCTGCTAAGAGTGTGGAAATGATGGCACCGGGATGGGGAAGGCTGGCCTGTCTTTGGACACACAGGGTAGCCTTGCGCGCTTTGTCCGAGCGGCTTTCCTCTGAGCTTGCTGTGTTGTGCTTTGCTCCACCACGCGTAAGACTGTGCCAGTGGTCATTCTGCGGCATGGGGTGGGTTTTTTTCCCCAGCTGCTTCCCAGCAGGAAGCTCTGGGTCACTCGTGTTCCGCTGGGGAAAGGTGGGCTGCTGGCATGCTCTGCCTCCTCCTGCCTTCCTGCTCAGTCCTGTGCCGTTCCTCTGGGCCCGGCTCTGACCTTGTCGGTGGAGGGCCTTTTGAACACGAACGCTACCGTCTGCTTCGCTGCAGGCCCAGAGGGGTCCGCTGCGCACGCTTTGGGTTGCAAGGCAAAGTGCCCAGTGCCGAGGGGCGCTACTGTGGGCCTCGCTGCTGGCCCCCACCACCCACCCCTAGCTCTGCTAGCTGTGCTGGCCCAGCACCCTCCAGCCTGCTGCGGAAGGATGCCACCTCCTGGTGAGCCACTGCCTCCTCCTGTCCCTGGGCTTGCAGAGGGAGAGTCAGCCCTTTCAGCAGGGCCATGCCTGTGGGGCAGCAGGGCCTTGCTGCTAAGTGCAGTGCTGCTCCACGGCCTCGCACAGTGAAGCTCCACCTGCAGAGGGCGGGCCGCGGCCAGCTGTTGCAGCCCCAGTTCTGGATAGCCTCCCCTGCCAGCATTTGCTCCTTCCCTGCTGCCTGGCAGCTGTAGCACAGGCAGTGATCCCAGTGCTCCGGGGGGCCAACGTCTGAGCTGGGAGGTAGAAACGCCCTTTCTGGGACCCGTGGCGGTGGGCTCCCTTCCCTGGGCCTGTCTCCAGGCTCCTGAGCCTCTGTGCATGTTCCAAAGGTTCCCTGTGTTCATGGCTCTCCTGGATCTCCGCCGGGAGCTCTCCTCACCGTCCGGGGATCGTCAGTTCTTCTTCGTCTGCAGCGGAGCCCTGTTGTCTTAGAGGAAGTGCTTTGCTGGTGCTCAGAGCGAATCAGGGCCAAGTCTTGCTGGCAAAGGGGCCTGACCTGTTTGGAAGACCCGCACCTGGGTGAGGCGGCTCTGAATGGCCACAGCCGTAACCGCGTAGGCAAGAGCCGAAGCTGTTGGGCACCTCAGCCCAGAGAGGTGGGCTGCCCTTCTCTGGGAAGTGAGAGTGGAGGGGCAAGCCCAGGCCAGTGGCATTCCTTTCCTCCTGAAGGAGGCCTTAGCTCGCAGAAGGAAAGATGCTGTAGTCCAGCTGAGCAGTGCCGAGGGGAGAGGCATTTGTGAGTTCCTTGACTGGAAAGGTGGGCCCTGCCTGGGCTCTTTCTCGCACTTCCCAGGCCCTGAGGCCTGCCCTGCCAGTGACGGCCTGCCCTTTCCTTAGGCCTTCTCGATGATTCTGAACTGGCAGCGAGGCTCTGACAGCTGTTCTCTGGAAGGTATGGCTGCTGCGGCTGCGTGTAGGGAGGGCTGTGGAGCTCTTGGTGGGCAGCTGCAGTCTTGCCAGGGCTGCTGGGGCTACCCAGAAGCAGCTCCTCTGAGAGGCACGTGGTGAGAGGCAGTTCCCTCTGCTTTTGCCGGCTGTTGTTCTGGAGATTGCGCAGGCATGGGGGCGGGAGGGGGGGCTCCTCCCGCTCAGGAGCCAGGGGAGCCAAAGAGTCTTCCCTCGAGTGTCACAGGACCAGCTTTGTGCCAGGACTCGGTACCTCTCCCCCATCCTCCAGAGCACCTGGCCCTGCACGCCTGCTCTCCCTCGGTGTCTGCTCCCAGAGAAGCCCCTGGGAGAGCAGCTGGCAAAGCTGTTGTGCTCCTCTTGCAGCTTCGTGAGGACAGCTGTGCTGAGCTGGCCCGTCACCAGCCTCTTTGTCCAGCTGCTGGGGCAATCGAGCTCAGCAGCAGCCTCGGTGACTGCAGCAACACGATTTCAGGCATCGCCCTCACAAGGGTGAAATCAAACAAAACTCTTCTGTTTGACAAAGTGATGTGCGTGACAGCCATCGCACCCCTGGGGTGCCTCTGCCTGTTTGGCAGCAGGGGAATGGGAAGCCGCTCTGCCCGGGCTTGCTGGGATCTGTGGGTTGACCTGAAGCTCCGCTGGTCTCCCCGGTGCCTGCGGTGGAATGCATCAGCTGCTGGCCATCGGTATTGTAGAACAAGATGTATTGCACCTCTTCTTTGCAGGGCTGCACCTTCCTCTGCGTGTTTGGATTTCCTGGAGAAAAGCTGGCCCACGAGATCACCCACGCCTTGGAATGCGCTATGCAGATCTTCCACATGACCTCCATGGGCCTGAGAAAACTCCAGTGAGTGCACGTTATGGGGCGTGTGTGCTGCCTGGGACGGCACGAGGGGAATGATGAGCAAGAGACGTGCCCTCTGGCTTGTCCTCCTTCGCCCCTGGCAGGAAGGAGGCGGTGTCTCAGAGGTGACAGGTTAGCCCACGGCAGCCAGGCACAGTCCCCCCAAGTGCCGCCTGCCAGTCACCGTGGTCGGAGCGAGCCCTCACCAGGGCATGGAGCTCCTCAGCTCCTCAGGCCAGGAGCAAGGCCTGGGCCCGGTCCCTCGACCTCCAGTGGCTGCCATTGTGAGTGTTGTGCAGGCAGCAGCTGCTTGCCTCCCCGCTAAGGAGAAGAGCCTGTGGCCTGGTGCAGGTTGCAGCCATCAGGCCTCGGGGGAGGGCTCCAAACGGTCCTGCATGTGCCCTACCTACGTCTCCTGCCACCGGGGCGTGTTGCGCCCCAAGCTCTCCAAGTCCCCAGGACCCATGCTGGTGCGTGTGGTCCCAGTGCTGAGGAGGGGGGGGAGAGGTGGGAAGGGATGGAACAGGGCGAGCAGGACTGCAGCAGGGCTGCTGCTGAATCCACGCCACTCTCTCTGTGTGCCAGGCTAGTGTCTGTTGGGGTCAGCAGCGGGGCAGCGTTCTGCGGCTTCACTGGCCATCCCGAGAGGTTTGAACACACAGGTAGGGCTCCTTTGTCTTAGGAGTGTGAGGCTGGCATGGGTCTGCTTCAGTGCATCGGTGTGGATGAGGCGGCTGGGCTGAGGCAAGGACACGCTACAGCCTGCTGGGGCCTTGGGCGGGAGGATGGGCTCAGAGACGTGCGGTTCCCTTTGGGTCCGCTTACCCTGCAGTTGGGTTGGCTTGTGGCCGGGAGGGGAGGTTGCCCTTGGCCTTGAAGGTTTCCCAACTGCGCTGACGTATGCTCTTTCTCTGTGGCAGCCCTTGGCTTTAAGGTGAATTTGGCCGCCCGCATGATGGTGGCCTACCCGGGGGTGGTGTCCTGTGATGCAGAGACCTGCGCGGCCTCTCGCCTGCCCAGCTACTGCTTCAGAGCGCTACCAAAGAGAAACTTGAAAGGCGTTATCAGTCCCACCACTGTCTATCAATACGTGGGGACCACCGAGAAGCAGTAAGTGTTCTCTGAGCTGTGCACGTGAGGGGAGAGGGGCCTCAGGGGTACGACCTTGGCCGAGCAGAGGGCTCGAGTTCTGCAGCGAGACCAGGCTGCTCTCCCACAGACCTCCCTTGCCTGTGGCTGAGAAAATCGGAAGCCCTGGTGCGGGTCTGCTTTCTGCCTCTGTGCCCTTGTGCCTCTTGCTGCTAAGAGTGTGGAAATGATGGCACCGGGATGGGGAAGGCTGGCCTGTCTTTGGACACACAGGGTAGCCTTGCGCGCTTTGTCCGAGCGGCTTTCCTCTGAGCTTGCTGTGTTGTGCTTTGCTCCACCACGCGTAAGACTGTGCCAGTGGTCATTCTGCGGCATGGGGTGGGTTTTTTTCCCCAGCTGCTTCCCAGCAGGAAGCTCTGGGTCACTCGTGTTCCGCTGGGGAAAGGTGGGCTGCTGGCATGCTCTGCCTCCTCCTGCCTTCCTGCTCAGTCCATGTGCCGTTCCTCTGGGCCCGGCTCTGACCTTGTCGGTGGAGGGCCTTTTGAACACGAACGCTACCGTCTTTTGGAAACCGCTGCAAGACTTGAGCCAAAGGTGCCAGCAGCTTGGGCATCCCAAGGCGCTAAGTGACACGGGTCCTCCTTTCCAAGAGGCTTGTTTTGCGTGTGCAGGCTGGCAACGCAGTCAGCTAGCCAGCAGTACAGCCTGGCTTCTTTCCTCATCTTGGATTTCTTTGGTTGTTGCCTCCGGCAAGGGACTTTTGTTAGCTTCGGCTGTCGTGCTGTGGCTGCTGGGCTTCCTTATGCTCGAGGCTGTGCTGGTGTGTCACCTTGAGCTTTGGCCAGGGGAACATGCTCGGAGTAACATGCTGCTTGAGAGGGGGGTCTCCACTCCTCCACAGCAGGCTCTGCGTGCTCCGGCTTCTGACCAACTAGGCGACTCCTGTTTGCTCTTCTCCCCCTTCTAGACAACGTGACGTGGGCGTTGCCGAGGAGAGGTCACCCTATGGTCCCTTGCTGGGTAGGTGGAGAACTCATCCGAAGCCCACTTGCTTCCCTTTGCCCAGTGCTGGGGGCTCTGCTGTGGGTTGCCCCTGGCACACAGCTGAGCGCCACGCAGCCGCTTCCCTCCCTCCCTCCCTCCCTCCCTCTCTGCTGCGGGATGGGGGAGAGAAGTAGAGGGGCTCCCCGCTTTTCAGCACGCTGCAGCAGCTCATTTCCTTGTGGGTCTGCACAGGTCGGGAGGCAGAGATTGACCGCTTTGAATTCTGCTTGGAGGCCTATGAGCATTGGAAGAACCACACGTCCTGGCATTTGTGGGCATTCCAGGCTCTGGAAAGAGCCACTTACTTGCCGAGCTGGCCATTTTAGGCCGGGCTGCTGGGCACAGGTAAGCACTGTGGAGCTGTCGCTTTGGCACCCCTCTGCCACCCATCCCCTAGCGTTTGCAGAACGCAGTTCGGGTTGCTGCTGTGCCCAGCCTTTGCACTGCAGCCTCCCAAAAAAGCCTGCTGCGGACCCAGCCAAGCAGTACCCACCTCCTCAGAGAGTTCCAGCTGGCTCTGTGAGCCACTGTTCTCCTCCTTTGTCCCTGGGCCGAGCACAAAGAGACAGAAAGAGCTCCAGCTGAGGAGCTGAGAGGGAAGCAAGGTGGCCCATCTCAGAAGCGCTGCTTGCCCTCTGGCTGTTTTCCAGAAGGAGCACTGGGGCAGAAAAGCCTTGCTGCGGGCCGGGCGGCAGACGCAGACCCGCCACCTGCTGAGGCCTTCCTTCTTAACCCAATGAGTGCCTCTGCAGGGGGTGCATAGTGCGAGCCGGGCTGGGGCTGCAGAGGCGCAGGGGCCGCGGCCAGCCCTCCCAGTGACCGGCCTGCAGTCGCCCACGGGGGCTCTTTCTTATACGACGAGTGGAAAGCTCGGTCCTCTCCAGGACGCACTTGGAGAGTCCCGCTTTCCTCTGCAGAAAGGACCAGGCGGCTCACCTATAAAACACTGCTGTCCAGGCAGGCTGGAGCTACCGGGGAGGCAATTCTGGATCTCAGCGCCTTCTGCTTTTGCACCGCAGGGTCAACGCTGTGGAACTGGCAGAGGAGAACTTGAAGCAGCCCTTCTCTGCCATCCGTCTGCTGGTGGCCAGGGCACTGGGTCTCCAGGCCGGTGAGACTTGCAGTGACAGGCAGCGCGCCCTGCAGACCGTGCTCCAAGGCACAATAGAAGAGAGCAGCTATTGCTTGCTCAACGATGTTTTCTTAGTGGAGGTGAGAGCGAGAGGCTGTCCTGCTTGGATGCTCTGCTGGGAGCAGCTCAGCTCAGGGCTGGGACTCGCAGGGCTCGTACCCCACCTGTCTGATTCCTGTGCCCAGGAGTCTCCCTGTGCGTGGGGTGCTCCTGTGCCACGCATGTGCCCTGGGTCTCTTTCAGCAACCTGGAAGTGGCATTGAAGGGGGGCTGGTGCTGGCCGCACGCAAGAGCAGAGGCATTCTGCTCTGAAGTCTTGCTTTGCAGGATAGGTGTGCCTAGACCCTCAGCTATGTTCCTCTCTGTCTTTCCTGGACAGTTTCCCATCACAGACGAGGTGTGCAGGATGCGTCACACTGAATGGAACAGTGCGTTCCACCTGACTTGTACGCAAGTGCTACAGAAGGTGAGCACGTCTCCCTCCTCCCGCCTCACAGGAGCCAAACAACCGTGCTGGCTGCGGGCTCCGCGCTGGAGCTGCCTGAGGGGGTGGCAGGATGAGGCGCCCAGGGTCATGGCCCTTCAAGAACTTTGCCCAGCTTCTCTCCTTCTGCCGGGGAACTGATGTTAGAGGAGGCCTTACAGTCTCTCAGAAGCAAAGTTGCTAAACTCCTGGAGAGGGAGGTGGCCGAGGAGAGGCTTCTGGCTATCCCCTTGTCTTGAGGAGAGAAAGTCCTCCCCAGAAGACACTCAAGAATCCACCAGATTCCACTCAGAACCACCTGTTTTGTTTTTTTTTTTTCAGGTGCTTGGAGGGGAATTTGGCATATTTTTCGTCGACAACGCCCACTTCGTGGACTCTGAGTCCTGGTCTATCATGTGGCCCCTGCTCCAAAGCGTCACGGTCCTTATGGTCATGAGCTTAGCTCCGGGCCGTGACAGAGCAGAGGACATTTTCAAAGCTGCCACGGACAGCACAACATCGGAGAGAATCACCTGTCTTCGTCTGGAAGGGCTGAAAGCTTCAGACGTGGTGCGGAAAGCCTGCCAGGAGCTTGGAGTGCGCAGCATCCCCAGGGAGCTGGCAAGGTAAAGCCAAGTCGGGGAGCTCTTCTGAAGGGGTTGCATTTATGCTGACCACGGCTGGGAATCGCCCTGCAAAAAAGGCAGCCACGGGGCTGATGGGTCTCTCCTTAAGCCTGGCCATAGCAGGTGTGAGCTGAGAATGGGCAACTGCCACGAGGCAGTAGAGTGTGGATGGTGTCAGCCCTTTGCTGTTGCCGTGGCTTGCTCTTCTGTGCTTTAGGCACTGTCCAGCAGCCTTTCCTGATGGATTCCCAGGAACGCTGTGGGTCTGGGGGGCCCCAGGCACTCACGCCCCATCCAGAAGCCAGGCGTAGCCATGTTGAAGAGGCTGGTTAGCCTACGAGACCCGAGTGACTCACCACCCACCAGAACTGTGCTGCACCTTACTTCCCTGGTGTCGGTTGTGCTCCTGCCCAGGTTCCTGATCCAGAGAAGCTCTGGCATCCCATATTACTGTGAGGAACTGCTGCGCTCCCTGCGTTGCAACAACATGCTCTTGTTGCACACCGGGAGGCCGAAGGAAGGAGAGGACAGCTGGCAGAGCCTGATTGGTAAGCACCCTTGTTGCCGATCAGCTGTTGGCTGTGGTGCATCCTCTCCCGCACAGCCGCACCTTGCTGCTCCCTTGGCAAAACACCAGCTCAGCTCCTTGTTCATGCTCCCCGTGCTCTCCCTGTCTTCTGCAGCCAAGGCATCACCCGCTGTCACAGCTGCCTCAAGCCCGGGTACCGGGAGTGACGGAGAAAAGGATGTGTGCCATCAGACCAGACGTGAACCTGGAGACCTCCATGCTGCCGTTTGCCTTGAAAGGTGAGGAGCTGAGCAGCGCTCGTCCAGTTTGTGGCTGTGCCCCAGCTTCATTTCCTGGGGTGCAGGTGAGAGAGAGGCTGAGCACCTGCGTGCTGCAGAGTCACCCCCTCAGCCTCAGGGCTCAGCCAGGAAGGTGACTCCAGTCCAAGCAGGCTGTGGTTTTCCCCTGTTGGCAGTGGACCAGCTCTGAGCTGACCGGTGAGCTGCACACCATGGGTGGGGGAGCTCTGAGTCCAGCTCTGGGCTGGTGAGAATGCTTTGTGTTCTCTGTGTGCACTGCTGGCTATGAACCCAGTACAGACCTAGTAGGTCCCCCTAGTAGGTGGGACGTGCATACCTGCTGGACCGTGCCCTCCCCATCACCGGTTGGGAGCGTCTGTCTGTCTGAGTGCCTCTGCTTTCCCTGGCTCCTGTGGCCTGTGACTGTGGGAGAAGCGGAGCCATCTTGAAGATATCAACCCTGGGCTCTGGTTGCCCAGCAGGTGCCGTCCTGAGGAAGGGAGGCCAAAGTCCTCCCTGTTTGCTCAGGTGAAACTATCTGGCTTCTCCAACCTCAGGCTCAGGGACAGGCAAGACAGAGATGTGTTGCTTCTTCTTGGCAGAGATTGCGCTGGCTGAGCTGGACCGGATGGATCTACAGAAGCAGATGGTTCTGAAGTTTGCAGCCATCATAGGGCCGGTGTTTACAACCCAGCAGCTGGTTCACATCCTTCCCATCTCTGTAAATCAGTGGATTAATCCACTGCTGGACATGCTGGTGAAGGACAACATCCTGAAGCGGCTGAAGAACACAGAGGAGCCGGAAGATGTGCAAGGTGCTCCAGAGGGGCCGGCCACCTCCGGGCAGGCAGGAAGCGGTAAGTGGTGGCTGCAGCGTGAGCCCAGGAGCGCTGGGGCTCCACAGGGCCCTGCTCACACACCTTTGTGCAGAGAGAGATTCTCAGTGGCTGTTGGAAGTGCCTCTGCCACTGTGCTAGCAGGCGCTGGTCGGAGCCCGGGCTGGGCTCAGACGGCAGCAGCACTCACCAAAGTGTGGCCTTTGCCCCAGTTGGGGCAGCTTTGAGGTCTGGCCCCCGCTTTGGCTGAGGCCAGGACTCATTGCCTTGCAGGGGTGGAGAGGCCCTCCGTGAACACGGGGTCCAGAAAACAACAGTCTGACGTCCTGGCCTTCTGCGCCCCACTGCTGTGGGAGGCGACGTACGAGCTGTGGCCCACGAGGGAGAGGGTGAACATTCACCGCCAGTGTGCCGCCTTCCTGGAGAAGCATGCGCACAAATGCCAGAGGTGCCACGGAGGGGACTTTGTGGCCTTCCACCGCTTCGGCGTCTCCAGCCCCCAGAAGCAGGGGAGCTGCCAGGGCTCTGCTGATGAGGATGACTGGTGCAGCTGGGAGGCCTTGGTAGTTGCTGGAGAACACCTGAGGAGGGCCAGGACCCACCCTGCAGAGGGCGAGATTCTGGCAGAGGGCGAGCAGACAACTCTGCGGGCCGAGGACGGTGGCGAGTGCTCCTGCCAGTGCGAAGCCATCGCCGAAGCAGTGCTTGTGCCCCTGGCTCGCCACTACAGGGCAATGGGCAGCACTTCCCAGGCCCTCTATTATGTGCTGGAGTGTGCGGCTGCCTACCTGCACGTCTCCAACAGCTACATGGTGAGTTACCCTGCTAGCCAGCACGAGCTGCATTAGCAGGGAGGAGGCCTGAGGGCTGACGGGGCTGGCCGCAGGCTCTGCACCAATGCTCACCTGCTGTCTGTGTGCTTGTTCCAAGGCCCTCATGAAGCTGAGCGAAGCAGAGGCTCTGAGGAGCTCCGTCAAAAAGGAAAGAAATGCCATCGACCGCTTTGAGGAGGCCATCTTCTTCAGCCTCAAAGGAGAGGTAAAGAGGCAGGCAAAAGCGGAGGGTGTCCGAAGAGATGCAGCCATACGCTTCCCCTGCTGGCAGGGAATGTTCCTGCCACAGCCAGCCCCTGGTCCATTTCTGCAGTCTCTGCAGGTCTTGGGCAAGTCCTCCACATCTGCATGCCTTCCTCTTCCTGTACAGGTCTGCAGTAACGTGGGATGTGTGAAGCTGGCCAAGGAAATGAGCAGGCAGGCGCTGAGACTGCTGGAAAAGCGGTTCCCGCGAACCCGTGCCGGGGCCTTTGTCAAGTCTCTGTGGGAAGGGTTGAAGCGTGCTCCTCAGGCCACAGGCAGAGCGTCCTTCCTTCCCCAGGAGGCTCGGTAAGCAACAGAAGGGACCACGCGGGAGAGGAAGAGCCCTTTTGTACCTGCTCCCACGCATCCAGGCCCAGGCCTGCCCGGGTTTCAGCCCATTTCCCAAGCCTTAGCAGGACTGAGGCATTCAGGCATGATGTGTGGGTAGAGCCAGGGATGGCGCTGCCTCACGCTGCCTCCCCTGCACAGCACAGGAGAAGAATGCACACCTTTGGGTAAAAAGCAGCTTGTGCTGACGGATGCTGTCACGGAGTCATCTAGATAAATCCCTTCTTCCAGCAATCTATCTGGCTAGCCCCACCGCCCTGCTTTCCCTTGCCCTGTCTGACTCAGTGCTCCACAGCTGTGCCTCTGGGCCCAACGGTTTCTCTTGCGTGGCAGGAGGAAGAAGCAAGCCTGGCTGGTTCAGCGGAGCAGATGCCTCGCCTTGCTCGAGGACCTCTACAGCCAGGAGGGCACATCTGGCGGACAGAGGTTCTCCCGCCTGGCAGCGCTCATGAAGGCCAACACGGACAGCAAGATGCACTCCTATCAGGCAGCAGACTCACACATTGGACAAGCCTTGAATTAAGGAAAATAGGTCAGGTTAAAAGCTATGTGCTTTCATGGCGTGCTGAATTGGCAGCTGCAGATGTGGCCTTGTGAAGCCAGCTTTTGGCTGCCGATAACCGATGCTTTTCTACAGGCTTAGACAACGAGTGCAGACAGCGGGTCTCCTGTTTCTCCAAGTGACACCGTTCAGGTACCCTACGTCTGGAATGCAGACAGCAGGCTAGGACAGTAGACCACAAATTAACAAAGAAGCAACAAATTGGTGGACGGAGTTGTAGCCGATGAGAGGACCGGCCAAAGCCAGGTGAAAGAATACAGTGAGGAAGACCATGGCCTTCATCAGAAAGACCACCAGACAACCAGCAAGAGATACCACGCATGCGTAAAAGAACTGAGACGTGGGGGCGGGGGGGAAGGGGGAAATGTCAATCTTGTGGAAGGGGGACTCATCGTAATAACCCAGCCTCTTCTTGGACAGCTAGTGCATATGTAAGCAGCTTGTTTTTGAAGTGTGTGCCTTTCCTGACCTGTGGTATGCAGGCTTGGAGGGATTACCCCCCTGCATCCGGCGTGTGAGCAGCGCTGAGTAAACATACCTGCTTTATAACTACTCTGTGGTTATAGAGTGTGATTCCGCACGCCAATTTGGCGAGCCAGCCAGGAGGCTCTTTGCTGGGCCGTGGGGCTGGTCGGCCCAGGAGGCACTTCTGGGGCGCCCCGAGAGATTCTTGGAGAAGACTCCCTGGGCCAACACATCCACCATGGAGCAGGGAAAGAGCCCCGGCTGCGGACCAGGTATGTTGGGAACAGGGAAGCCGTAAGTCGTAAGCGCGAGAAGTAGATTGTGTTTTTGCAGTGGAGATTTCCAGTATTTCCGTATGTAGCACAGGATAAGTTGCCTTTCACAAAGAAAGCTCCTAAACAGAGTAAAGTTGAGGCTGGGGTGATCTGACCTAGGTACAGTTGGCGCAGGCACTAGGTCAGGTAACTCTATAGGGTAGGGGAGAGTCCGGTACAGGCCGGAACGAGTGTGCTAAGTTGAAAGTGAGTTGTTGAAAAGATTGTCCTCCAATCGCCATCAAAGGTACAGAACATACCCAAAGACAATAGGTTGGTAGCAGACATTGCGTAGAAGTGTAACGTAGCAACAGCGTCGGAGGACTGTGAGCCTGGGATGCTCAACCAGTGAGTGCCAGGAGAGGCTTGACCTGCATCGGACCCAGGGTATGTCACGGAATGGATTTCACGGGCAAGTTGTGCAGTTTCTCCCTTGTCAGTAGGGATTGCCTATTACTGCAGTAGTAGTAGGTGTTGCCCGTTATTGCAATAACGAATAAGCTGCTCTTCACAGAGCTCTTTGCCTGATTAGAAACTGTTGATCTTGAGCGTGTTTCTCACAGTCTGGTGCCGAAACCCGGGAACAGCGTCGCCCACGGTGAGCCTCCGCCTCTGCAGCACAGGACGGTGCACCCCGCTCATTTTTCTGCAGCCCTGTGGGGTGGCAGCGGTGGTTCATCGTGGAGCCGGCTGCGGACCCGAGGATGGTTTTCAGAGGCAAGATCTGTGAACAGCTGGGGGATAGGGACGGACAGCGGGCACTGCGGTGTTGTGTGATTGACCCGGTAATTCCTGGCAACTCTGTGCACAGAGCGAGGTAGGAACAATCGTGTGTGATTAAGTACTGCCTTGGAGGTCGAGGTCTGGGACTCCTACGCTGTACGTGAACGTCTTTCCAGAAGGGTTGCTTGACGGTACATGCCTGCTATAAGTCCTTTAGGAAATAGGTTGAAAAACTGGAAGAGAAGTTCAAGAACCAGGGATAAGGATAAACAGAAAATGATTAGATGTCGTGTTGTTGTACGGCCTGAATAACCAGGAGGAGTCCGCATACGCTGCTTGTTGGATTTAGGGAGTGCAGCGGTCAATCATGGCTAGATAAAATTCCGTAGATAAGGAAGAACAGAGAAACCCCCGACGGGATCCTTTAAGCTGTGTGCTCCCTGTACTTTTCCCTAGGATTAAACTCACTCACTTTCCTCTACGCAGCGGTGTTCCCCCCCTTGCCGTCCTGGCCTCGAGTCAAGTCCTGTACCTACAGGAGGGAGGCTGGAGACAGCTGACAGAGTGCAGGGTACTGGCTCAGATCAGCCCCTTAACAGCCCACCTGAACCGAGCTCTGTGACTAGTGCTGATACTGAAAAGATAGAGCTCTGCCAGCTTAAGAGAGAATCGGAACAATGCAAAAGGGAGGTTATAAATTCTCCCTTTCCTAAATCTAACACCATTATCCCCACTGGCACTTCCGTGTATCCTCTTAGGGAAGTTCCAATGTTATCAGGGGACAGAGGAGATGTAAACTCCCCACTTGCGAGTGGAGAGGTGAGAAATTTCAAAAGGGAAATGAAACCTTTAATGAAAGATCCTCTTGGATTAGCAGAACAGTTTGATCACTTCTTGCTCTTGGTCATCAATTCAGCTTATGAAATACTAGGATTTAATTTAACTGGGAACACCTTAAGAATAACGGAGGTAGAGGGATCAGGAATGATAGTTTCACTTTTTGAATTACTGCTGAATTAAAATGGGGAGATAAAATAGTCACAGGGCAGTTGTCTTGTGTGCCAGAAGCAGGGACCAATTCACTGGGGAGAGACTGAATAGTTAAAGGAGGACTGCAGTTGAGAACTTGTGAAACAGGTAGAAAGGTGTCAGTGAATCTGCTAAGAGCCGACGATGAAAAAAATAGATAAATGCAGAGGTATATAGATAAATAGGTATATAGGTAAATAGATAAATGCAGGGCAAGGAAGCCGGGGTGGACACAGAATCACTCCCTGAAAAAAATAACTGTCCGAGGAGAGAGTGAAGCTGTGAAGCAGCGACAAGATCCCATACCTTTAGAAAGGATAACGGGTCTAAAGCCTGTGATACAAACCTTGGTTAAGAATGGTCTTCTGGAACTCTGTCTGTCACCCTATTACACTCCAATTTTGCCAGCACAGAAGGCAGGTGGTACCTATGGGCTGGTACAAGATCTAAGAAAAATGAATGAAACAATTCCCAAGCGACGCCCCCTGGTTCCGAACCCCTATGCTTTAATGAGTCTGATCCCACAGGAACATGAAGGGTTTAGTGTGATCGACCTAGAAAATTGCTTTCTGGACCTGCTCTTGGGACTCAGGGAGTTGAGATCTTTTTGCCTTTGATTGAGAGGACCCCGAAATGGGATGCAAGCAGCAAAAAAGCTTCCTGCGGGATCCCGCCCCTTGTACAGATTGCTGTATTAGTCATTGTCACTGTCTGTCTTTGTAACTGGTCGATGTTTGTGTTGTAAAAACGTTACCTGTGGAATTCCCTTCCCTGCTTGAGGCAGCCTTGTCTTGCTGGGGGACGCTGGTCACGACTCTTGCCCGGGGAACTCGGTGTTCCCGTGCCCTGGGGAAGCAGGTGGACTCCATCACCCAGCCACACCCAGGGCATTTTCACCCGGTACCGAAGAGCGGCTGGGATAAGCAGCTGCTATGGGATGAAGGGGGTCCAAAGAAATTCTGGAAAAGACCATTCGGGGTCGTATTTTGGCTCAGTGGAGAAACGCCACCCATCAGCCGGGGGGAACGTGGGAATGGAAGGCTGTTTCTGCAGTTGGAACGAACAAGAGGAGTCTTTTGTGGTCTGTGCTGCCATCTGTTGTCCTTTGTGGGTACTAACAGTTCTTTCCGGGTTTCTCTTCATTCCGACAAAGGGGGGTCTCTCATAGTGCTCATCACTCGTCCTTTAGGTAAACTTTCCATGTCGTGGCATGCTTAGTAGGTAGGTGAAGTAAGGAACAAGTAATTAACAAGTACAAAGGCTGCAGCTTTTGTATGATAGACTACAAAGCGTATTGAAAGGCTATTCTGTTTTGCCAGGAGGCTCTTAGCAAAAGAACAACAGACTTAGCAAGCAGCAGAGAAGCCAGGGCCTCCGCATGAGGTCGAACTGTCTCACTCTTGGCTCAAGAGGGATGCAAGAGATACTTCCCTCCACCCTCCTTCCAGCCTTCTCTCTGTCCTAGGACGAGCAGGTGTCCGGGAGTGGTGGCCTAGTGTTGAGTAAGCAAGGGTTGGAAGTCAATTAATTAGCAGTATACGCTTAGCTAGCAACACTTTACGTTTAGCCAGGATCTGTACGTTTAGTTGAGCGTCGGGAAGACTGTGAACCTGAAGTACTCAGCCAATGAGGAACCAGGGGAGGAAGAGAGAAGCGTCGGCTAATGGGGCTGAAAAGATGTCATCCTGTTTTCTGCGTGCCATTGCAATTGCAAATAAAATCTGCTTTATCAGAGATGCCGTGCTGATGAATTCTTGGGGTATTTCCAAGAGGAGCCTCGAGTGAGAGCCTTCTTGCTTCAGCTGCAGGAGGTGTCGTGCTCAGGGGCTCTTGTCCTGCTATCTGTCCAGATACCTGCTGGGATAGCGGCACGGCGGGTGGCAGACAATCCAGGAGGTTCCTGGAGTCTGTCGAGGACAACTTCCTGGTCCAGGTAATAGATGGACCAACCCGACGTGAAGCCTTACTGGACCTGGTGCTCACCGGTGCGGAGGAGAGCATTAGAGAGGTTAAAACTGGAGGCAGCCTGGGCTGCAGTGGCCGTGCCCTGGTGGACTTTGTGACCTGGAGGAACGCAGGCCTGGCAAAAAGCAGAGTCAGGACCGTGAGCTCCAGGAGAGCAAACTTGCAGCTGCTCAAGGAACTGCTGGGTGGGGTCTCCTGGGAAAGTGTCCTTGAGGGCATGGGTACAGAACAGAGGTGGCAGCTCTTTAAGGACACCCTTCTGAGAGCGCAAGAGCTCTCAGTCCCCCAGCAGAAGAAACGGGGCAGGGGAGGCGGCTGACCGGCAGGGCTGAGCAAGGACCTGCAGCTTAAACTGAGGGAAAAGAGGGAAACGGACAGAAAGTGGAAGCAGGGTTGTGTGGCCTGGGAAGAATAGAGGGACGTTGTCCACACGTGAAGAAATAAGACTGGGAAAGCCAAGGCACAGGTAGAGCTGAACTTGGCGAGGGACGTGAAAAATATCACCAAGGTACATAAGCAGGAGGAGACAGGCCAAGAAGAGTGTTCCCCCTCTGCTAAATAAGAACGGACAGCTGGCTTCCTCAGACATGGGTAAAGCTGAGGTGCTCAAGAAGTGCTTTGCCTCGGTCTTCACGGGTGGTCTGGCTCCTCCCCATGTCTGCCAGGACCCTGAAGATCTAGGCGTGGGTGAGAGGCGCAGGGTTCCATCCCACTGTCGGAGACCTCCTCATGAAATTGAACATATATACGTCCACAGGACCGGATGATATCCATCCCAGGGTTCTGGAAGAGATGGCTGATGTGGCTGCCGAGCCGCTCTCCATCGTATTTGAAAAATGATGACTGTCTGGTGAAGTCCCCGGTGACAGGAAAAAGGGAAACCTTACTCCCATTGTTAAGAAAGGCAGAAAGGAAGACCCAGGCAAGAGCATACATGTTAAGGCACATATGAGAGGAAGAGGTGATTCGAGACAGCCAGCATGGCTTCACCAAGGGCAGTTCGTGCCTGACCAATCTGGTGGCCTCCTATGATGGACTGATGGCTTCGGTGGATGGGAGAAAGGCGATGGATGTCATCTACCTGGACTTCTGCAAAGCCTTTGGTGTTGTCTTTCACCACATCCTTCTCTCTGAATTGGAGAGGCATGGATTTGAAGGCTGGACGGTTTGGTGGATTAAGAATTGGTTGGCTGGTCGCAGCCAAAGGGTTGTGATCAACAGGTCTGTGTCAGGGTGGAGGCCGGTCACAAGCGATGTCCCTCAGGGGTCGGTCTTGGGACCGGTGCTCTTCAACATCTTCATCAGTGACACAGACAGTGGCATGGAGTGCACCCTCAGCAAGCTTGCAGATGACACCAAGCTGAGTGGTGCAGTCGATACGTTGGAAGGAAGGGAAGCCATCCAGAGGGACCTGGACAGGCTGGAGAAGTGGGCTCATGACAACCTAATGAGGTTCATTAAGGCCAAATGGAAGGTGTTACGTTTGGGCCGGGGCAATCCCAGGTGTTTATGCAGACTGAGAGCAGCCCTGTGGAGAAGGACTTGGGGGGTCCTGGTGGACGAGCAGCTGGACATGAACCAGCAGTGTGCAGTCCTAAAGGGAGCCTATAAACAGGAGGGGAGTCAACTCTTGGAAAGGGTAGATAATAGCAGGACAAGGGGAAATGGTTTTAACTTGAAGGAGGGAAGATTTAGGTTGGATGCCAGAGGGAAGTTCTTCACTATGAGAGTGGTAAGGAGCTGGAACAGGCTGCCCAGAGGGGCTGTGGATGCCCTGTCCATGCCTGGAGGTGTTCAAGGCCAGGTTGGATGGGGCCCTGGGCAGCCTGGTCCAGGATTCAGTGTGGAGGCTGGTGGCCCTGCCTGTGGTGGGGGAGTTGGAGATTCGTAATCCTTGAGGTCCCTTCCAACCCGGGCCGTTCTGTGGTTCTGTGATTCTGTGAATATCCAGAAACTGTATGGGCAGTCCCATACTTTAGCCACTGCCCACATGGTTTTCTGCTCCTCATGTCATAGTTTCCAGTGCAGGCAGAGGGCGATGACTTCTGCTGATGTGTTTTCCAGTCATCTAACTTAAGCCAATGTGTTAGCTTCATCATTAGCCTGCCAGGTGACTGCAAGGCTTGATGTCTGGAGACACGGCCTTTCCTCATATGTGAGAAGCTCCAGGCCCCTACTCATCTCTGTGGCCATTCGCTGGACTCTCTCTAGAAGTTCCCTGTGTTTTTTTAACTGGGGAACCCAGAACTGGACTTACTACTCCCACTGTGGCCTCACCAGGGCAGAGTAGAGGAGGAGGACCACCTCCCTTGACCTGCTGGCCAGAGTCTTCCTAATGCACCCCAGGTTACCATTGGCCTTCTTGGCCACAAGGGCACGCTGCTGGCTCACGGAAAATCTGTTACCTACCAGGAAATCTAGGTCCTTTTCTGGCAGAGCTTAGGTCAGCCCGTAACCTGTGCTCTATTCGGAGCCAAGACTAGCCTCTCAACAGAAAAAACTGTGAAACCGTTCTTACCAAATGTCCCCACTACACAGACACACCACCCTGCCGCAGCACCACCACCAGATACCCAAAGCCAGTATCTGGTGAATTTATCCACTGTCATAAAAGGGGTGGCCTGTTTGCCGTCCCCCAACACAATCTTTTCCTTCTGTGTTGTTTGTTTGTTTGTTTGTTTTGTCTCTAAGGCAAGAGGAAACTGCACTGCCGCTCTATGGACGAGAGGCACTCTATGGACAAGAGAAACTCGCCTTAGTCACAAGGTAGACCGTGATTCTAAATGAGACCTTCTGAGCTCTCATGGATCATAGCATCTATGAACGGCATCTCCCCTGAACTGGGACACTCCCCAGGTACTACCAAATCCTATGCATCTGTTCCGCAGGAGTAGCTGTCGAGATATTTTACCAGATCCACATATTTCTGTTTATTTCTGTCTGTAGGAGCATATGTGTTTTGTATCTGTCCATACGTACATAGACTAACCAGAGAATTATAGAATCCTCAGAGCTGGAAGGAACTTTTACAGATCATCTAGTCCACCTCCCCTGCAATCAACTGGGATCACAGCTCAGTCTGCTTGCTCAGAGCCTGGCCTTGAAAGTCCGTCGTGATATACTTGAAGAAGTCAGTGATGTATCTGAAGATGATTCAAACTAATTCGGATCCAAACCATTGATTCAGCACCAAGGAAATGACTTTGATGGCAATTCTCACAATTTAGCTGCTGGTGCTGTGAAAGTATTGGAAAAGGCTGCCAGTTCAGGTTTTCTCTCTTGTTGATGTGTGCAAATTCAGATTTCCCAGGCTGCATTTTAGTAGCAGTTAACCCATCTTTGCCAAGGGAACATTTCAGACCAATCGTTGCAACCTTGCCAAAGAGCTGTCATTGAAATAAGGCTAACGATCGCAATAGGCTAAGATACTAAACCAAATACGACCGAGATTGAGAAAAGCACAGAGGCAAGTAAGAGCCTGCCGTAGTTTGGTGTGTGTGCCTTATCTCCGGAGGATGCTGTACGAGCTGCACGTTTGTTGTAACTTCTGCGTGCGCGCGTGCTGATGAAATTCACAATTATCCTTCCAAACTCCAGCAGAGGGCGATATTTTCCTGCATATGAGCGCAACCCTTCCCAAACTCACCCGAGCAAATTGCCAACGTGCGGTCCGGAGGCGTTAGCGTTATTCAAACCGCTTTTGGAGAAGCAAACACTGTGATCCTAAGTCTTCTTTTAGGGCGCCATTAAGGATAAATTAGGCGTATTAGTATAAATTAGGTGTCGGCGACAGGTAAGAAAAACAAACTTGGGAAATGTTTTAGAAAGTGATTATTTAGAAAATTAAGTGACTTTCTCCCCATTAAAACCTTTATTTTGGAAGTCTCCTTAGGCACAGAGTCGATGCTGGAGGTCCAGCAGCAGCCGTTCCGTAATGGGAGCTCTCCTCATCTTTGGAGTTGAACAAAGATCACAGAAATGATGTTGTTCAGCCCAGGATGATGAGTAAAGCTGCAGAAGGTCTACCGGTCTGTAGACTGTAAACTGGAGACTGCTCTATACTGGATGAGTAAAGCCGCAGAAGGTCTGCGCAAGGTTAAAAGAACTGCATAGGGAAGGGTGCGAGGCTCATGGCAATCAGCTATTGCCTCAAGCTCCATCTGCTTTCTTCTGCCTGTTGTTGCATAATGTCTGCAACACTACACAACCAGAGAAATTCTTTCATCCTCAAGCACGGCTTACACTATCTATGGCTCCCATTGCAATCCTGAAACGGAGCAAGCAATTACAAACTGCAAAGAGAAACAGTTCTGTGCACATCCACAGCTGTGTGTCAACAGCCACGCTTCCGTCTGGGAGCGTGCTGGCTTTGCAAAGGACTGCCAAGCACCTGATTCTGTGCAGAATTAAAGCAGACACCTCAGCGTGGACTCCGACTCTGCGCGCTTACCGGCTGCGTGCACCGGCCACCGGCCCAGCCCCCAGTCGGGATGAGGCGCTCATCACGACTGCAAAACACAGCACCGTAACAGCCACCGCAAAGAGAAGGAACTCCACCCAGTCACAGCCAGCACAAGCAGCCTGCGCGCACGCGCTGCCCGCCCTTCCGTTGCTCAGCCAGCTGCCGTCGGGGACCGGGTCCCGGCTCGCCGTGCCTGAGGCGTCTCGGAGTCCTGGGAACAGCCCTGGGCCGCTCCCTGCCGGGGGAAGCGGCTGCTCTTTCGGCAGCGGGCCCAGCCTGCCTTGGGCGCTGTCCTCGAGCGAGTGAGGAAGCCCTGGAGGCCGTGGCTCGGTGTCAAGGGGGAAGCCTGGGTCACGGCGGCAGCTGCTCCACGCACGGGCTACAGAGGACAGCGCTGGCAGCCCACTGCGTTGCCCCAAAGAGGGCAGCTCTCTGGGAGGTCGGCGATGACATTCCAGAGCGACATCCCAGGCGATGGAGGACATCACTGCCCGGTGATTGTGATGTCACTGTGGCAGAGGGTCAGCCGCCCCTCAGAGCGGCCCTGGGCTCACTGTGCCGCCTGGAGCGGTGGGCGTCTCGTCCTCGTCCCTCGCAGCGGGGCACGGTCGTCTTGTTCTGAGGTACCCCCGGTACCACAGGGCGCTGACAATGGCTTCTGCTTGGGAGAGGAAGTACTACTACTCCGATCTGGGGAAGAAAGTGGTGCTTCTCCCCAGCCTCCTTCTCCGTGAGGAGTTCAAAGACATTGGTTACCCCATGATTTTTGAGGGAGTGCTGCTCCTGGCCGATGTCTCAGGTGGGCTGGGCGTGGCGGAGCCCCCACAGACATGAGCCCATGGGACGCTCCAGGCCCTCGGCAGCTCTGCTGCGAGACAGGGTGGCCATCTTGTCACTGTGCAGGCCTCCTGCCGTGCTGCCCAAAGAGCGGGCAGCTTCTCCTGGGCCGTCAGCCATGGCTGTGACGAGCGCTGAGCTGGGGCCGGGGAAGGGGTGAGCTACCGGTGCACGCAGAGGCGTCCTGATTTGCGGCTGTCTTTCTGGCAGGTTTCACTGCCTTGGCAGAGAAGTGCATCCAGCAGAGCGGCCCAGAGAGAGGAGCTGAGGAGATGGTGCAAACCCTCAACGCCTACATGGGTGACATTCTGGAACGTAAGAGCCGTGCTGCTGGGCTGTCGGGCATCGAGCCCTGGGGCTCGCTCACTGTGGACAGAGCCGTGCTGGGCCGCCCGCTCCTGCCTGCCTGGAAGGGGCGAGGAGCCGCAGCCGGGCTGTCTTTGGTGGGGCCGGGTCAAGAGGTGGTGGGCACAAACTGAAAGGCGGGAGGCTTCGCTGGGCAGAAGGAGAGGCCTCTGCGGTGAGGTCGACTGAGCTGCGGCGCAGGTTGCCCAGGGAGGCGGGGGGGTATCCCCACCCAGAGGTCTTCACGAGGCCTGCAGATGTGGCCCCGGGCAAGCGGCTCCGGGTGTCTCCGCCTCAGCGGAGGGGTGCGCAGAGCTGGAGCAGATGCACTCCAGAGGTGCCCTCCTGCTTCCACCACGCTGTGCACCGCATCTCAAGGCGCTGCCTCCCTGCTAGCTGTGCGGCTTCCAGGGCTGTGGCTGCAGCGGCCCTGGGAGCAGGGCTTTCTGGAGCCGTGGCCTGGTCCTGCACCGCCACGGTGCTCCTCTCCAGGCGCAGTGGCTCTTCCCGTGGCTCCTGGATGAAGGTGTCCCTGTAACTCTGCTTTTCCTTCTCTTTGTCTGCAGAGGTGCTGGCTTTTGGAGGAGACATCCTGAAGTTTGCAGGTGTGTACGTAGGAGGAGGCAGAGTCGGTGTCCTGCTGATGCGCAGCGTCTCCCACGGAAGCCTCCTGGGTTCCACTCTGCTTTTTGCGGAGAGCAAAGGGGAACTGCTTTGCCTCCAGCTTTGAGCAGGGCTTCTCCCTGCAGGAGAAGTGGGGGGTGGGGGAGTGGGGGGGGCAGGGAGCCCCGTCTTTCAGTGCCGAGGGGCGCTCGCGGTGGGGAGTGTTGGCCTCACTGCTGTCCCCCACCACCCACCCTCTTGCTCTGCTGCCCTGGAGGTTGCTGTGGCTGGCCCAGCAGATGGGAGGGGTCCCTGAGGCCAGGCTGCCCCGGAGGTCCTTCAGGATGCCACCCTCCCACAATCCCCTCTTCCTCGGCACGCCGGCCAGCTGCCTGCTGCTGTCCCTGCGGCTGGATGCAACTGAGGGAGAGTCAGCCCTCGGGAGAGCCTTCACCAGCCCCTCGCTTTCCCCAGGGGATGCCATGCTGGTGCTGTGGAGAGCAGCAGGGCCTCAGCTGCCTACGGCCATCAACCTGGCGCTGCAGTGCTGCAGGAAGGTCCAGAAGAAGTACGGCACTTATGACACGCACAGTGGTCTCAAGCTCCACCTGAAGATAGGTACGGGCACAGATGGCTCAGCTGTGCCACATGCACAGCCCCAGTACCCTCCAGAGCCAATGGATAGCCTCCCCTGCCAGCATTTGCAGGGCAAGCAGGAGGCAGCGAGGGCGGGGGAGGCCGGGGCTCCTTCCCTGCCTGCCTGGCGTCAGCTGTAGCACAGGCCCCTCGCTCCCAGTGAGGGTCCCAGAGCACAGCCTGCTCCGTCCATGGGGGCCCCAACGTCTGACCCCGCTGGGAGGTAGAAACGCCCGTTTCTGGGACCCGTGGCGGTATGGGCCCGAGAAGGACGCACGAGGCCCTTCCCTTCCCTGGGCCTGTCTCCAGGCTGGGTGTCAGCTGAGCCTCTGTGCAGCTGGGGGCCGCCGAGTTCCAAAGGTTCCCTGTGTTCACGCCGCTGGTCTCTCTCTCCCCAGGGATCTCCGCCGGGATGCTCTCCTTCATGTCCGTCAGAGGCGGGGATCGTCAGTTCTTCTTCGTCTGCAGCGGAGCCCTGGACGAAGTTGTCAAGGCCCAAAAGCTTTCGGCTGCCCATGAGGTAGTGCTGTCACAGACCTGCTGGGAGCTGTGTGATCAGAAGCGAATCAGGGCCAAGCCTCTTGCTGGCAAAGGGGCCGTGAAGGTGAGTGGATGGGGTGTCCTGGAGCCCTTTGGAAGACCCGCACCTGGGTGGGGAGGCGGCTGAGAGGCTGAACGTGGCCACAGCCGTAACCGTAAGCGTAGGCAGAGAGCCGAAGCTGTTGGCCTTGCACCTCAGCTGAAAGTCCAGAGAGGTGGGCTTGCCCTTCTCTGGGAAGTGAGAGTGGAGGGGCAAGCCCCGCGCCCTGGGGCTTTTGGGGAGGCCAGTGGCATTCCTTTCCTCCTGTGTGTCTTCAGGTTGTGGGAATGAGGCGCTTAGCTCGCCGAGAATGGAAAGATGCTGTAGTCCAGCTGAGCAGTGCCAGAGGGGAGAGGCATTTGAAAGGGACGGGTGAGTTCCTTGTCCTGTGACTGGCTGGAAAGGTGGGCCCTGCCTGCTTCACAGGCACGAACAGGAGCAAGCACAGCAGAATCTTTCCCTCGCCGTGTCCAGCTTCCCAAGGCCCTGTAGGCCTGCCCTGCCAGTGACGGCCTGCGTTTCCTTTCCTTAGGCCTCCGAAGGCCGACTCTTAGGATGTGCGATGATTCTGAACTGGCAGCGAGGCTGGAGAAGTACTTATCGACAGCTGTTCTCCGGAAGGTATGGCCACCACTGCTGGCGGCTGCGTGTAGGGAGGGCAGAAAACAGTGTGGAGCTCTTGGGAGAATGGGCAGCCAAAAGAAAGTGCAGTCTGAGGCGAGAGCCCGACGGAGGAAAAGAGATGCCAGGGCTGCTGGGGCCAGACGTACCCAGAAGCTGTCCGTTTGTGCAGCTCCTCTGAGAGGCACGGCTGGTGAGAGGCAGACTTCCCTCTGTCTTTTGCACGGCTGTTGTTCTGGAGATTGCGCAGGCATGGGGGCGGGAGCCTCCGGGGGGCTCCGGGACAAGATCCCGCTCAGGAGCCTAGGGGAGGGCAAAGAGTCTTCCCTCGTGTCTGCACGTGTCACAGGACAGAGCAGCTTTGTGCCAGGACTCGGTACCTGGGAGGACTCCCCCATCCTCCAGTAGCACCTGGCGTTGCCTGCACGCCTGCTCTCCCTCGGTGTCTGCTGTGGGCCCAGAGAAGCCCCTGGGAGAGCAGGCTGGCAAAGCTGTTGTGCTCTGCTCTTGCAGCTTCGTGAGGACGTGCCGCTGGAGCTGTGCTCTGAGCTACGGCCCGTCACCAGCCTCTTTGTCCAGCTGAAGTTTGCTGACAGGATCAACGCAATCGAGCTCAGCAGCAGCCTCGGTGACTGCAGCAACACGATTTCAGGCATCATCAGCCCTCACAAGGGTGAAATCAACAAAACTCTTCTGTTTGACAAAGTGAGTGCGTGACAGCCATCGCACCCCTGGGGTGCCTCTGCCTGTTTGGCAGCAGGGGAATGGGAAGCCGCTCTGCCCGGCTGCTGGGATCTGTGGGTTGACCTGAAGCTCCGCTGGTCTCCCCGGTGCCTGCGGTGGAATGCATCAGCTGCTGGCCATCGGTATTGTAGAACAAGATGTATTGCACCTCTTCTTTGCAGGGCTGCACCTTCCTCTGCGTGTTTGGATTTCCTGGAGAAAAGCTGGCCCACGAGATCACCCACGCCTTGGAATGCGCTATGCAGATCTTCCACATGACCTCCATGGGCCTGAGAAAACTCCAGTGAGTGCACGTTATGGGGCGTGTGTGCTGCCTGGGACGGCACGAGGGGAATGATGAGCAAGAGACGTGCCCTCTGGCTTGTCCTCCTTCGCCCCTGGCAGGAAGGAGGCGGTGTCTCAGAGGTGACAGGTTAGCCCACGGCAGCCAGGCACAGTCCCCCCAAGTGCCGCCTGCCAGTCACCGTGTCGGAGCGAGCCCTCACCAGGGCATGGAGCTCCTCAGCTCCTCAGGCCAGGAGCAAGGCCTGGGCCCGGTCCCTCGACCTCCAGTGGCTGCCATTGTGAGTGTTGTGCAGGCAGCAGCTGCTTGCCTCCCCGCTAAGGAGAAGAGCCTGTGGCCTGGTGCAGGTTGCAGCCATCAGGCCTCGGGGGAGGGCTCCAAACGGTCCTGCATGTGCCCTACCTACGTCTCCTGCCACCGGGGCGTGTTGCGCCCCAAGCTCTCCAAGTCCCCAGGACCCATGCTGGTGCGTGTGGTCCCAGTGCTGAGGAGGGGGGGGAGAGGTGGGAAGGGATGGAACAGGGCGAGCAGGACTGCAGCAGGGCTGCTGCTGAATCCACGCCACTCTCTCTGTGTGCCAGGCTAGTGTCTGTTGGGGTCAGCAGCGGGGCAGCGTTCTGCGGCTTCACTGGCCATCCCGAGAGGTTTGAACACACAGGTAGGGCTCCTTTGTCTTAGGAGTGTGAGGCTGGCATGGGTCTGCTTCAGTGCATCGGTGTGGACGAGGCGGCTGGGCTGAGGCAAGGACACGCTACAGCCTGCTGGGGCCTTGGGGCGGGAGGATGGGCTCAGAGACGTGCGGTTCCCTTTGGGTCCGCTTACCCTGCAGTTGGGTTGGCTTGTGGCCGGGAGGGGAGGTTGCCCTTGGCCTTGAAGGTTTCCCAACTGCGCTGACGTATGCTCTTTCTCTGTGGCAGCCCTTGGCTTTAAGGTGAATTTGGCCGCCCGCATGATGGTGGCCTACCCGGGGGTGGTGTCCTGTGATGCAGAGACCTGCGCGGCCTCTCGCCTGCCCAGCTACTGCTTCAGAGCGCTACCAAAGAGAAACTTGAAAGGCGTTATCAGTCCCACCACTGTCTATCAATACGTGGGGACCACCGAGAAGCAGTAAGTGTTCTCTGAGCTGTGCACGTGAGGGGAGAGGGGCCTCAGGGGTACGACCTTGGCCGAGCAGAGGGCTCGAGTTCTGCAGCGAGACCAGGCTGCTCTCCCACAGACCTCCCTTGCCTGTGGCTGAGAAAATCGGAAGCCCTGGTGCGGGTCTGCTTTCTGCCTCTGTGCCCTTGTGCCTCTTGCTGCTAAGAGTGTGGAAATGATGGCACCGGGATGGGGAAGGCTGGCCTGTCTTTGGACACACAGGGTAGCCTTGCGCGCTTTGTCCGAGCGGCTTTCCTCTGAGCTTGCTGTGTTGTGCTTTGCTCCACCACGCGTAAGACTGTGCCAGTGGTCATTCTGCGGCATGGGGTGGGTTTTTTTCCCCAGCTGCTTCCCAGCAGGAAGCTCTGGGTCACTCGTGTTCCGCTGGGGAAAGGTGGGCTGCTGGCATGCTCTGCCTCCTCCTGCCTTCCTGCTCAGTCCTGTGCCGTTCCTCTGGGCCCGGCTCTGACCTTGTCGGTGGAGGGCCTTTTGAACACGAACGCTACCGTCTTTTGGAAACCGCTGCAAGACTTGAGCCAAAGGTGCCAGCAGCTTGGGCATCCCAAGGCGCTAAGTGACACGGGTCCTCCTTTCCAAGAGGCTTGTTTTGCGTGTGCAGGCTGGCAACGCAGTCAGCTAGCCAGCAGTACAGCCTGGCTTCTTTCCTCATCTTGGATTTCTTTGGTTGTTGCCTCCGGCAAGGGACTTTTGTTAGCTTCGGCTGTCGTGCTGTGGCTGCTGGGCTTCCTTATGCTCGAGGCTGTGCTGGTGTGTCACCTTGAGCTTTGGCCAGGGGAACATGCTCGGAGTAACATGCTGCTTGAGAGGGGGGTCTCCACTCCTCCACAGCAGGCTCTGCGTGCTCCGGCTTCTGACCAACTAGGCGACTCCTGTTTGCTCTTCTCCCCCTTCTAGACAACGTGACGTGGGCGTTGCCGAGGAGAGGTCACCCTATGGTCCCTTGCTGGGTAGGTGGAGAACTCATCCGAAGCCCACTTGCTTCCCTTTGCCCAGTGCTGGGGGCTCTGCTGTGGGTTGCCCCTGGCACACAGCTGAGCGCCACGCAGCCGCTTCCTCCCTCCCTCCCTCCCTCCCTCTCTGCTGCGGGATGGGGGAGAGAAGTAGAGGGGCTCCCCGCTTTTCAGCACGCTGCAGCAGCTCATTTCCTTGTGGGTCTGCACAGGTCGGGAGGCAGAGATTGACCGCTTTGAATTCTGCTTGGAGGCCTATAAGCATTTGGAAGAACCACACGTCCTGGCATTTGTGGGCATTCCAGGCTCTGGAAAGAGCCACTTACTTGCCGAGCTGGCCATTTTAGGCCGGGCTGCTGGGCACAGGTAAGCACTGTGGAGCTGTCGCTTTGGCACCCCTCTGCCACCCATCCCCTAGCGTTTGCAGAACGCAGTTCGGGTGCTGCTGTGCCCAGCCTTTGCACTGCAGCCTCCCAAAAAAGCCTGCTGCGGACCCAGCCAAGCAGTACCCACCTCCTCAGAGAGTTCCAGCTGGCTCTGTGAGCCACTGTTCTCCTCCTTTGTCCCTGGGCCGAGCACAAAGAGACAGAAAGAGCTCCAGCTGAGGAGCTGAGGGGAAGCAAGGTGGCCCATCTCAGAAGCGCTGCTTGCCCTCTGGCTGTTTTCCAGAAGGAGCACTGGGGCAGAAAAGCCTTGCTGCGGGCCGGGCGGCAGACGCAGACCCGCCACCTGCTGAGGCCTTCCTTCTTAACCCAATGAGTGCCTCTGCAGGGGGTGCATAGTGCGAGCCGGGCTGGGGCTGCAGAGGCGCAGGGGCCGCGGCCAGCCCTCCCAGTGACCCGCTTGCAGCCGCCCACGGGGGCTCTTTCTTATACGACGAGTGGAAAGCTCGGTCCTCTCCAGGACGCACTTGGAGAGTCCCGCTTTCCTCTGCAGAAAGGACCAGGCGGCTCACCTATAAAACACTGCTGTCCAGGCAGGCTGGAGCTACCGGGAGGCAATTCTGGATCTCAGCGCCTTCTGCTTTTGCACCGCAGGGTCAACGCTGTGGAACTGGCAGAGGAGAACTTGAAGCAGCCCTTCTCTGCCATCCGTCTGCTGGTGGCCAGGGCACTGGGTCTCCAGGCCGGTGAGACTTGCAGTGACAGGCAGCGCGCCCTGCAGACCGTGCTCCAAGGCACAATAGAAGAGAGCAGCTATTGCTTGCTCAACGATGTTTTCTTAGTGGAGGTGAGAGCGAGAGGCTGTCCTGCTTGGATGCTCTGCTGGGAGCAGCTCAGCTCAGGGCTGGGACTCGCAGGGCTCGTACCCCACCTGTCTGATTCCTGTGCCCAGGAGTCTCCCTGTGCGTGGGGTGCTCCTGTGCCACGCATGTGCCCTGGGTCTCTTTCAGCAACCTGGAAGTGGCATTGAAGGGGGGCTGGTGCTGGCCGCACGCAAGAGCAGAGGCATTCTGCTCTGAAGTCTTGCTTTGCAGGATAGGTGTGCCTAGACCCTCAGCTATGTTCCTCTCTGTCTTTCCTGGACAGTTTCCCATCACAGACGAGGTGTGCAGGATGCGTCACACTGAATGGAACAGTGCGTTCCACCTGACTTGTACGCAAGTGCTACAGAAGGTGAGCACGTCTCCCTCCTCCCGCCTCACAGGAGCCAAACAACCGTGCTGGCTGCGGGCTCCGCGCTGGAGCTGCCTGAGGGGGTGGCAGGATGAGGCGCCCAGGTCATGGCCCTTCAAGAACTTTGCCCAGCTTCTCTCCTTCTGCCGGGGAACTGATGTTAGAGGAGGCCTTACAGTCTCTCAGAAGCAAAGTTGCTAAACTCCTGGAGAGGGAGGTGGCCGAGGAGAGGCTTCTGGCTATCCCCTTGTCTTGAGGAGAGAAAGTCCTCCCCAGAAGACACTCAAGAATCCACCAGATTCCACTCAGAACCACCTGTTTTGTTTTTTTTTTTTCAGGTGCTTGGAGGGGAATTTGGCATATTTTTCGTCGACAACGCCCACTTCGTGGACTCTGAGTCCTGGTCTATCATGTGGCCCCTGCTCCAAAGCGTCACGGTCCTTATGGTCATGAGCTTAGCTCCGGGCCGTGACAGAGCAGAGGACATTTTCAAAGCTGCCACGGACAGCACAACATCGGAGAGAATCACCTGTCTTCGTCTGGAAGGGCTGAAAGCTTCAGACGTGGTGCGGAAAGCCTGCCAGGAGCTTGGAGTGCGCAGCATCCCCAGGGAGCTGGCAAGGTAAAGCCAAGTCGGGCAGCTCTTCTGAAGGGGTTGCATTTATGCTGACCACGGCTGGGAATCGCCCTGCAAAAAAGGCAGCCACGGGGCTGATGGGTCTCTCCTTAAGCCTGGCCATAGCAGGTGTGAGCTGAGAATGGGCAACTGCCACGAGGCAGTAGAGTGTGGATGGTGTCAGCCCTTTGCTGTTGCCGTGGCTTGCTCTTCTGTGCTTTAGGCACTGTCCAGCAGCCTTTCCTGATGGATTCCCAGGAACGCTGTGGGTCTGGGGGGCCCCAGGCACTCACGCCCCATCCAGAAGCCAGGCGTAGCCATGTTGAAGAGGCTGGTTAGCCTACGAGACCCGAGTGACTCACCACCCACCAGAACTGTGCTGCACCTTACTTCCCTGGTGTCGGTTGTGCTCCTGCCCAGGTTCCTGATCCAGAGAAGCTCTGGCATCCCATATTACTGTGAGGAACTGCTGCGCTCCCTGCGTTGCAACAACATGCTCTTGTTGCACACCGGGAGGCCGAAGGAAGGAGAGGACAGCTGGCAGAGCCTGATTGGTAAGCACCCTTGTTGCCAATCAGCTGTTGGCTGTGGTGCATCCTCTCCCGCACAGCCGCACCTTGCTGCTCCCTTGGCAAAACACCAGCTCAGCTCCTTGTTCATGCTCCCCGTGCTCTCCCTGTCTTCTGCAGCCAAGGCATCACCCGCTGTCACAGCTGCCTCAAGCCCGGGTACCGGGAGTGACGGAGAAAGGATGTGTGCCATCAGACCAGACGTGAACCTGGAGACCTCCATGCTGCCGTTTGCCTTGAAAGGTGAGGAGCTGAGCAGCGCTCGTCCAGTTTGTGGCTGTGCCCCAGCTTCATTTCCTGGGGTGCAGGTGAGAGAGAGGCTGAGCACCTGCGTGCTGCAGAGTCACCCCCTCAGCCTCAGGGCTCAGCCAGGAAGGTGACTCCAGTCCAAGCAGGCTGTGGTTTTCCCCTGTTGGCAGTGGACCAGCTCTGAGCTGACCGGTGAGCTGCACACCATGGGTGGGGGAGCTCTGAGTCCAGCTCTGGGCTGGTGAGAATGCTTTGTGTTCTCTGTGTGCACTGCTGGCTATGAACCCAGTACAGACCTAGTAGGTCCCCCTAGTAGGTGGGACGTGCATACCTGCTGGACCGTGCCCTCCCCATCACCGGTTGGGAGCGTCTGTCTGTCTGAGTGCCTCTGCTTTCCCTGGCTCCTGTGGCCTGTGACTGTGGGAGAAGCGGAGCCATCTTGAAGATATCAACCCTGGGCTCTGGTTGCCCAGCAGGTGCCGTCCTGAGGAAGGGAGGCCAAAGTCCTCCCTGTTTGCTCAGGTGAAACTATCTGGCTTCTCCAACCTCAGGCTCAGGGACAGGCAAGACAGAGATGTGTTGCTTCTTCTTGGCAGAGATTGCGCTGGCTGAGCTGGACCGGATGGATCTACAGAAGCAGATGGTTCTGAAGTTTGCAGCCATCATAGGGCCGGTGTTTACAACCCAGCAGCTGGTTCACATCCTTCCCATCTCTGTAAATCAGTGGATTAATCCACTGCTGGACATGCTGGTGAAGGACAACATCCTGAAGCGGCTGAAGAACACAGAGGAGCCGGAAGATGTGCAAGGTGCTCCAGAGGGGCCGGCCACCTCCGGGCAGGCAGGAAGCGGTAAGTGGTGGCTGCAGCGTGAGCCCAGGAGCGCTGGGGCTCCACAGGGCCCTGCTCACACACCTTTGTGCAGAGAGAGATTCTCAGTGGCTGTTGGAAGTGCCTCTGCCACTGTGCTAGCAGGCGCTGGTCGGAGCCCGGGCTGGGCTCAGACGGCAGCAGCACTCACCAAAGTGTGGCCTTTGCCCCAGTTGGGGCAGCTTTGAGGTCTGGCCCCCGCTTTGGCTGAGGCCAGGACTCATTGCCTTGCAGGGGTGGAGAGGCCCTCCGTGAACACGGGGTCCAGAAAACAACAGTCTGACGTCCTGGCCTTCTGCGCCCCACTGCTGTGGGAGGCGACGTACGAGCTGTGGCCCACGAGGGAGAGGGTGAACATTCACCGCCAGTGTGCCGCCTTCCTGGAGAAGCATGCGCACAAATGCCAGAGGTGCCACGGAGGGGACTTTGTGGCCTTCCACCGCTTCGGCGTCTCCAGCCCCCAGAAGCAGGGGAGCTGCCAGGGCTCTGCTGATGAGGATGACTGGTGCAGCTGGGAGGCCTTGGTAGTTGCTGGAGAACACCTGAGGAGGGCCAGGACCCACCCTGCAGAGGGCGAGATTCTGGCAGAGGGCGAGCAGACAACTCTGCGGGCCGAGGACGGTGGCGAGTGCTCCTGCCAGTGCGAAGCCATCGCCGAAGCAGTGCTTGTGCCCCTGGCTCGCCACTACAGGGCAATGGGCAGCACTTCCCAGGCCCTCTATTATGTGCTGGAGTGTGCGGCTGCCTACCTGCACGTCTCCAACAGCTACATGGTGAGTTACCCTGCTAGCCAGCACGAGCTGCATTAGCAGGGAGGAGGCCTGAGGGCTGACGGGGCTGGCCGCAGGCTCTGCACCAATGCTCACCTGCTGTCTGTGTGCTTGTTCCAAGGCCCTCATGAAGCTGAGCGAAGCAGAGGCTCTGAGGAGCTCCGTCAAAAAGGAAAGAAATGCCATCGACCGCTTTGAGGAGGCCATCTTCTTCAGCCTCAAAGGAGAGGTAAAGAGGCAGGCAAAAGCGGAGGGTGTCCGAAGAGATGCAGCCATACGCTTCCCCTGCTGGCAGGGAATGTTCCTGCCACAGCCAGCCCCTGGTCCATTTCTGCAGTCTCTGCAGGTCTTGGGCAAGTCCTCCACATCTGCATGCCTTCCTCTTCCTGTACAGGTCTGCAGTAACGTGGGATGTGTGAAGCTGGCCAAGGAAATGAGCAGGCAGGCGCTGAGACTGCTGGAAAAGCGGTTCCCGCGAACCCGTGCCGGGGCCTTTGTCAAGTCTCTGTGGGAAGGGTTGAAGCGTGCTCCTCAGGCCACAGGCAGAGCGTCCTTCCTTCCCCAGGAGGCTCGGTAAGCAACAGAAGGGACCACGCGGGAGAGGAAGAGCCCTTTTGTACCTGCTCCCACGCATCCAGGCCCAGGCCTGCCCGGGTTTCAGCCCATTTCCCAAGCCTTAGCAGGACTGAGGCATTCAGGCATGATGTGTGGGTAGAGCCAGGGATGGCGCTGCCTCACGCTGCCTCCCCTGCACAGCACAGGAGAAGAATGCACACCTTTGGGTAAAAAGCAGCTTGTGCTGACGGATGCTGTCACGGAGTCATCTAGATAAATCCCTTCTTCCAGCAATCTATCTGGCTAGCCCCACCGCCCTGCTTTCCCTTGCCCTGTCTGACTCAGTGCTCCACAGCTGTGCCTCTGGGCCCAACGGTTTCTCTTGCGTGGCAGGAGGAAGAAGCAAGCCTGGCTGGTTCAGCGGAGCAGATGCCTCGCCTTGCTCGAGGACCTCTACAGCCAGGAGGGCACATCTGGCGGACAGAGGTTCTCCCGCCTGGCAGCGCTCATGAAGGCCAACACGGACAGCAAGATGCACTCCTATCAGGCAGCAGACTCACACATTGGACAAGCCTTGAATTAAGGAAAATAGGTCAGGTTAAAAGCTATGTGCTTTCATGGCGTGCTGAATTGGCAGCTGCAGATGTGGCCTTGTGAAGCCAGCTTTTGGCTGCCCATAACCGATGCTTTTCTACAGGCTTAGACAACGAGTGCAGACAGCGGGTCTCCTGTTTCTCCAAGTGACACCGTTCAGGTACCCTACGTCTGGAATGCAGACAGCAGGCTAGGACAGTAGACCACAAATTAACAAAGAAGCAACAAATTGGTGGACGGAGTTGTAGCCGATGAGAGGACCGGCCAAAGCCAGGTGAAAGAATACAGTGAGGAAGACCATGGCCTTCATCAGAAAGACCACCAGACAACCAGCAAGAGATACCACGCATGCGTAAAAGAACTGAGACGTGGGGGCGGGGGGGAAGGGGGAAATGTCAATCTTGTGGAAGGGGGACTCATCGTAATAACCCAGCCTCTTCTTGGACAGCTAGTGCATATGTAAGCAGCTTGTTTTTGAAGTGTGTGCCTTTCCTGACCTGTGGTATGCAGGCTTGGAGGGATTACCCCCCTGCATCCGGCGTGTGAGCAGCGCTGAGTAAACATACCTGCTTTATAACTACTCTGTGGTTATAGAGTGTGATTCCGCACGCCAATTTGGCGAGCCAGCCAGGAGGCTCTTTGCTGGGCCATGGGGCTGGTCGGCCCAGGAGGCACTTCTGGGGCGCCCCGAGAGATTCTTGGAGAAGACTCCCTGGGCCAACACATCCACCATGGAGCAGGGAAAGAGCCCCGGCTGCGGACCAGGTATGTTGGGAACAGGGAAGCCGTAAGTCGTAAGCGCGAGAAGTAGATTGTGTTTTTGCAGTGGAGATTTCCAGTATTTCCGTATGTAGCACAGGATAAGTTGCCTTTCACAAAGAAAGCTCCTAAACAGAGTAAAGTTGAGGCTGGGGTGATCTGACCTAGGTACAGTTGGCGCAGGCACTAGGTCAGGTAACTCTATAGGGTAGGGGAGAGTCCGGTACAGGCCGGAACGAGTGTGCTAAGTTGAAAGTGAGTTGTTGAAAAGATTGTCCTCCAATCGCCATCAAAGGTACAGAACATACCCAAAGACAATAGGTTGGTAGCAGACATTGCGTAGAAGTGTAACGTAGCAACAGCGTCGGAGGACTGTGAGCCTGGGATGCTCAACCAGTGAGTGCCAGGAGAGGCTTGACCTGCATCGGACCCAGGGTATGTCACGGAATGGATTTCACGGGCAAGTTGTGCAGTTTCTCCCTTGTCAGTAGGGATTGCCTATTACTGCAGTAGTAGTAGGTGTTGCCCGTTATTGCAATAACGAATAAGCTGCTCTTCACAGAGCTCTTTGCCTGATTAGAAACTGTTGATCTTGAGCGTGTTTCTCACAGTCTGGTGCCGAAACCCGGGAACAGCGTCGCCCACGGTGAGCCTCCGCCTCTGCAGCACAGGACAGTGCACCCCGCTCATTTTTCTGCAGCCCTGTGGGGTGGCAGCGGTGGTTCATCGTGGAGCCGGCTGCGGACCCGAGGATGGTTTTCAGAGGCAAGATCTGTGAACAGCTGGGGGATAGGGACGGACAGCGGGCACTGCGGTGTTGTGTGATTGACCCGGTAATTCCTGGCAACTCTGTGCACAGAGCGAGGTAGGAACAATCGTGTGTGATTAAGTACTGCCTTGGAGGTCGAGGTCTGGGACTCCTACGCTGTACGTGAACGTCTTTCCAGAAGGGTTGCTTGACGGTACATGCCTGCTATAAGTCCTTTAGGAAATAGGTTGAAAAACTGGAAGAGAAGTTCAAGAACCAGGGATAAGGATAAACAGAAAATGATTAGATGTCGTGTTGTTGTACGGCCTGAATAACCAGGAGGAGTCCGCATACGCTGCTTGTTGGATTTAGGGAGTGCAGCGGTCAATCATGGCTAGATAAAATTCCGTAAATAAGGAAGAACAGAGAAACCCCCAACGGGATCCTTTAAGCTGTGTGCTCCCTGTACTTTTCCCTAGGATTAAACTCACTCACTTTCCTCTACGCAGCGGTGTTCCCCCCCTTGCCGTCCTGGCCTCGAGTCAAGTCCTGTACCTACAGGAGGGAGGCTGGAGACAGCTGACAGAGTGGAGGGTACTGGCTCAGATCAGCCCCTTAACAGCCCACCTGAACCGAGCTCTGTGACTAGTGCTGATACTGAAAAGATAGAGCTCTGCCAGCTTAAGAGAGAATCGGAACAATGCAAAAGGGAGGTTATAAATTCTCCCTTTCCTAAATCTAACACCATTATCCCCACTGGCACTTCCGTGTATCCTCTTAGGGAAGTTCCAATGTTATCAGGGGACAGAGGAGATGTAAACTCCCCACTTGCGAGTGGAGAGGTGAGAAATTTCAAAAGGGAAATGAAACCTTTAATGCAAGATCCTCTTGGATTAGCAGAACAGTTTGATCACTTCTTGCTCTTGGTCATCAATTCAGCTTATGAAATACTAGGATTTAATTTAACTGGGAACACCTTAAGAATAACGGAGGTAGAGGGATCAGGAATGATAGTTTCACTTTTTGAATTACTGCTGAATTAAAATGGGGAGATAAAATAGTCACAGGGCAGTTGTCTTGTGTGCCAGAAGCAGGGACCAATTCACTGGGGAGAGACTGAATAGTTAAAGGAGGACTGCAGTTGAGAACTTGTGAAACAGGTAGAAAGGTGTCAGTGAATCTGCTAAGAGCCGACGATGAAAAAAATAGATAAATGCAGAGGTATATAGATAAATAGGTATATAGGTAAATAGATAAATGCAGGGCAAGGAAGCCGGGGTGGACACAGAATCACTCCCTGAAAAAAATAACTGTCCGAGGAGAGAGTGAAGCTGTGAAGCAGCGACAAGATCCCATACCTTTAGAAAGGATAACGGGTCTAAAGCCTGTGATACAAACCTTGGTTAAGAATGGTCTTCTGGAACTCTGTCTGTCACCCTATTACACTCCAATTTTGCCAGCACAGAAGGCAGGTGGTACCTATGGGCTGGTACAAGATCTAAGAAAAATGAATGAAACAATTCCCAAGCGACGCCCCCTGGTTCCGAACCCCTATGCTTTAATGAGTCTGATCCCACAGGAACATGAAGGGTTTAGTGTGATCGACCTAGAAAATTGCTTTCTGGACCTGCTCTTGGGACTCAGGGAGTTGAGATCTTTTTGCCTTTGATTGAGAGGACCCCGAAATGGGATGCAAGCAGCAAAAAAGCTTCCTGCGGGATCCCGCCCCTTGTACAGATTGCTGTATTAGTCATTGTCACTGTCTGTCTTTGTAACTGGTCGATGTTTGTGTTGTAAAAACGTTACCTGTGGAATTCCCTTCCCTGCTTGAGGCAGCCTTGTCTTGCTGGGGGACGCTGGTCACGACTCTTGCCCGGGGAACTCGGTGTTCCCGTGCCCTGGGGAAGCAGGTGGACTCCATCACCCAGCCACACCCAGGGCATTTTCACCCGGTACCGAAGAGCGGCTGGGATAAGCAGCTGCTATGGGATGAAGGGGGTCCAAAGAAATTCTGGAAAAGACCATTCGGGGTCGTATTTTGGCTCAGTGGAGAAACGCCACCCATCAGCCGGGGGGAACGTGGGAATGGAAGGCTGTTTCTGCAGTTGGAACGAACAAGAGGAGTCTTTTGTGGTCTGTGCTGCCATCTGTTGTCCTTTGTGGGTACTAACAGTTCTTTCCGGGTTTCTCTTCATTCCGACAAAGGGGGGTCTCTCATAGTGCTCATCACTCGTCCTTTAGGTAAACTTTCCATGTCGTGGCATGCTTAGTAGGTAGGTGAAGTAAGGAACAAGTAATTAACAAGTACAAAGGCTGCAGCTTTTGTATGATAGACTACAAAGCGTATTGAAAGGCTATTCTGTTTTGCCAGGAGGCTCTTAGCAAAAGAACAACAGACTTAGCAAGCAGCAGAGAAGCCAGGGCCTCCGCATGAGGTCGAACTGTCTCACTCTTGGCTCAAGAGGGATGCAAGAGATACTTCCCTCCACCCTCCTTCCAGCCTTCTCTCTGTCCTAGGACGAGCAGGTGTCCGGGAGTGGTGGCCTAGTGTTGAGTAAGCAAGGGTTGGAAGTCAATTAATTAGCAGTATACGCTTAGCTAGCAACACTTTACGTTTAGCCAGGATCTGTACGTTTAGTTGAGCGTCGGGAAGACTGTGAACCTGAAGTACTCAGCCAATGAGGAACCAGGGGAGGAAGAGAGAAGCGTCGGCTAATGGGGCTGAAAAGATGTCATCCTGTTTTCTGCGTGCCATTGCAATTGCAAATAAAATCTGCTTTATCAGAGATGCCGTGCTGATGAATTCTTGGGGTATTTCCAAGAGGAGCCTCGAGTGAGAGCCTTCTTGCTTCAGCTGCAGGAGGTGTCGTGCTCAGGGGCTCTTGTCCTGCTATCTGTCCAGATACCTGCTGGGATAGCGGCACGGCGGGTGGCAGACAATCCAGGAGGTTCCTGGAGTCTGTCGAGGACAACTTCCTGGTCCAGGTAATAGATGGACCAACCCGACGTGAAGCCTTACTGGACCTGGTGCTCACCGGTGCGGAGGAGAGCATTAGAGAGGTTAAAACTGGAGGCAGCCTGGGCTGCAGTGGCCGTGCCCTGGTGGACTTTGTGACCTGGAGGAACGCAGGCCTGGCAAAAAGCAGAGTCAGGACCGTGAGCTCCAGGAGAGCAAACTTGCAGCTGCTCAAGGAACTGCTGGGTGGGGTCTCCTGGGAAAGTGTCCTTGAGGGCATGGGTACAGAACAGAGGTGGCAGCTCTTTAAGGACACCCTTCTGAGAGCGCAAGAGCTCTCAGTCCCCCAGCAGAAGAAACGGGGCAGGGGAGGCGGCTGACCGGCAGGGCTGAGCAAGGACCTGCAGCTTAAACTGAGGGAAAAGAGGGAAACGGACAGAAAGTGGAAGCAGGGTTGTGTGGCCTGGGAAGAATAGAGGGACGTTGTCCACACGTGAAGAAATAAGACTGGGAAAGCCAAGGCACAGGTAGAGCTGAACTTGGCGAGGGACGTGAAAAATATCACCAAGGTACATAAGCAGGAGGAGACAGGCCAAGAAGAGTGTTCCCCCTCTGCTAAATAAGAACGGACAGCTGGCTTCCTCAGACATGGGTAAAGCTGAGGTGCTCAAGAAGTGCTTTGCCTCGGTCTTCACGGGTGGTCTGGCTCCTCCCCATGTCTGCCAGGACCCTGAAGATCTAGGCGTGGGTGAGAGGCGCGGGTTCCATCCCACTGTCGGAGACCTCCTCATGAAATTGAACATATATACGTCCACAGGACCGGATGATATCCATCCCAGGGTTCTGGAAGAGATGGCTGATGTGGCTGCCGAGCCGCTCTCCATCGTATTTGAAAAATGATGACTGTCTGGTGAAGTCCCCGGTGACAGGAAAAAGGGAAACCTTACTCCCATTGTTAAGAAAGGCAGAAAGGAAGACCCAGGCAAGAGCATACATGTTAAGGCACATATGAGAGGAAGAGGTGATTCGAGACAGCCAGCATGGCTTCACCAAGGGCAGTTCGTGCCTGACCAATCTGGTGGCCTCCTATGATGGACTGATGGCTTCGGTGGATGGGAGAAAGGCGATGGATGTCATCTACCTGGACTTCTGCAAAGCCTTTGGTGTTGTCTTTCACCACATCCTTCTCTCTGAATTGGAGAGGCATGGATTTGAAGGCTGGACGGTTTGGTGGATTAAGAATTGGTTGGCTGGTCGCAGCCAAAGGGTTGTGATCAACAGGTCTGTGTCAGGGTGGAGGCCGGTCACAAGCGATGTCCCTCAGGGGTCGGTCTTGGGACCGGTGCTCTTCAACATCTTCATCAGTGACACAGACAGTGGCATGGAGTGCACCCTCAGCAAGCTTGCAGATGACACCAAGCTGAGTGGTGCAGTCGATACGTTGGAAGGAAGGGAAGCCATCCAGAGGGACCTGGACAGGCTGGAGAAGTGGGCTCATGACAACCTAATGAGGTTCATTAAGGCCAAATGGAAGGTGTTACGTTTGGGCCGGGGCAATCCCAGGTGTTTATGCAGACTGAGAGCAGCCCTGTGGAGAAGGACTTGGGGGTCCTGGTGGACGAGCAGCTGGACATGAACCAGCAGTGTGCAGTCCTAAAGGGAGCCTATAAACAGGAGGGGAGTCAACTCTTGGAAAGGGTAGATAATAGCAGGACAAGGGGAAATGGTTTTAACTTGAAGGAGGGAAGATTTAGGTTGGATGCCAGAGGGAAGTTCTTCACTATGAGAGTGGTAAGGAGCTGGAACAGGCTGCCCAGAGGGGCTGTGGATGCCCTGTCCATGCCTGGAGGTGTTCAAGGCCAGGTTGGATGGGGCCCTGGGCAGCCTGGTCCAGGATTCAGTGTGGAGGCTGGTGGCCCTGCCTGTGGTGGGGGAGTTGGAGATTCGTAATCCTTGAGGTCCCTTCCAACCCGGGCCGTTCTGTGGTTCTGTGATTCTGTGAATATCCAGAAACTGTATGGGCAGTCCCATACTTTAGCCACTGCCCACATGGTTTTCTGCTCCTCATGTCATAGTTTCCAGTGCAGGCAGAGGGCGATGACTTCTGCTGATGTGTTTTCCAGTCATCTAACTTAAGCCAATGTGTTAGCTTCATCATTAGCCTGCCAGGTGACTGCAAGGCTTGATGTCTGGAGACACGGCCTTTCCTCATATGTGAGAAGCTCCAGGCCCCTACTCATCTCTGTGGCCATTCGCTGGACTCTCTCTAGAAGTTCCCTGTGTTTTTTTAACTGGGGAACCCAGAACTGGACTTACTACTCCCACTGTGGCCTCACCAGGGCAGAGTAGAGGAGGAGGACCACCTCCCTTGACCTGCTGGCCAGAGTCTTCCTAATGCACCCCAGGTTACCATTGGCCTTCTTGGCCACAAGGGCACGCTGCTGGCTCACGGAAAATCTGTTACCTACCAGGAAATCTAGGTCCTTTTCTGCAGAGCTTAGGTCAGCCCGTAACCTGTGCTCTATTCGGAGCCAAGACTAGCCTCTCAACAGAAAAAACTGTGAAACCGTTCTTACCAAATGTCCCCACTACACAGACACACCACCCTGCCGCAGCACCACCACCAGATACCCAAAGCCAGTATCTGGTGAATTTATCCACTGTCATAAAAGGGGTGGCCTGTTTGCCGTCCCCCAACACAATCTTTTCCTTCTGTGTTGTTTGTTTGTTTGTTTGTTTTGTCTCTAAGGCAAGAGGAAACTGCACTGCCGCTCTATGGACGAGAGGCACTCTATGGACAAGAGAAACTCGCCTTAGTCACAAGGTAGACCGTGATTCTAAATGAGACCTTCTGAGCTCTCATGGATCATAGCATCTATGAACGGCATCTCCCCTGAACTGGGACACTCCCCAGGTACTACCAAATCCTATGCATCTGTTCCGCAGGAGTAGCTGTCGAGATATTTTACCAGATCCACATATTTCTGTTTATTTCTGTCTGTAGGAGCATATGTGTTTTGTATCTGTCCATACGTACATAGACTAACCAGAGAATTATAGAATCCTCAGAGCTGGAAGGAACTTTTACAGATCATCTAGTCCACCTCCCCTGCAATCAACTGGGATCACAGCTCAGTCTGCTTGCTCAGAGCCTGGCCTTGAAAGTCCGTCGTGATATACTTGAAGAAGTCAGTGATGTATCTGAAGATGATTCAAACTAATTCGGATCCAAACCATTGATTCAGCACCAAGGAAATGACTTTGATGGCAATTCTCACAATTTAGCTGCTGGTGCTGTGAAAGTATTGGAAAAGGCTGCCAGTTCAGGTTTTCTCTCTTGTTGATGTGTGCAAATTCAGATTTCCCAGGCTGCATTTTAGTAGCAGTTAACCCATCTTTGCCAAGGGAACATTTCAGACCAATCGTTGCAACCTTGCCAAAGAGCTGTCATTGAAATAAGGCTAACGATCGCAATAGGCTAAGATACTAAACCAAATACGACCGAGATTGAGAAAAGCACAGAGGCAAGTAAGAGCCTGCCGTAGTTTGGTGTGTGTGCCTTATCTCCGGAGGATGCTGTACGAGCTGCACGTTTGTTGTAACTTCTGCGTGCGCGCGTGCTGATGAAATTCACAATTATCCTTCCAAACTCCAGCAGAGGGCGATATTTTCCTGCATATGAGCGCAACCCTTCCCAAACTCACCCGAGCAAATTGCCAACGTGCGGTCCGGAGGCGTTAGCGTTATTCAAACCGCTTTTGGAGAAGCAAACACTGTGATCCTAAGTCTTCTTTTAGGGCGCCATTAAGGATAAATTAGGCGTATTAGTATAAATTAGGTGTCGGCGACAGGTAAGAAAAACAAACTTGGGAAATGTTTTAGAAAGTGATTATTTAGAAAATTAAGTGACTTTCTCCCCATTAAAACCTTTATTTTGGAAGTCTCCTTAGGCACAGAGTCGATGCTGGAGGTCCAGCAGCAGCCGTTCCGTAATGGGAGCTCTCCTCATCTTTGGAGTTGAACAAAGATCACAGAAATGATGTTGTTCAGCCCAGGATGATGAGTAAAGCTGCAGAAGGTCTACCGGTCTGTAGACTGTAAACTGGAGACTGCTCTATACTGGATGAGTAAAGCCGCAGAAGGTCTGCGCAAGGTTAAAAGAACTGCATAGGGAAGGGTGCGAGGCTCATGGCAATCAGCTATTGCCTCAAGCTCCATCTGCTTTCTTCTGCCTGTTGTTGCATAATGTCTGCAACACTACACAACCAGAGAAATTCTTTCATCCTCAAGCACGGCTTACACTATCTATGGCTCCCATTGCAATCCTGAAACGGAGCAAGCAATTACAAACTGCAAAGAGAAACAGTTCTGTGCACATCCACAGCTGTGTGTCAACAGCCACGCTTCCGTCTGGGAGCGTGCTGGCTTTGCAAAGGACTGCCAAGCACCTGATTCTGTGCAGAATTAAAGCAGACACCTCAGCGTGGACTCCGACTCTGCGCGCTTACCGGCTGCGTGCACCGGCCACCGGCCCAGCCCCCAGTCGGGATGAGGCGCTCATCACGACTGCAAAACACAGCACCGTAACAGCCACCGCAAAGAGAAGGAACTCCACCCAGTCACAGCCAGCACAAGCAGCCTGCGCGCACGCGCTGCCCGCCCTTCCGTTGCTCAGCCAGCTGCCGTCGGGGACCGGGTCCCGGCTCGCCGTGCCTGAGGCGTCTCGGAGTCCTGGGAACAGCCCTGGGCCGCTCCCTGCCGGGGGAAGCGGCTGCTCTTTCGGCAGCGGGCCCAGCCTGCCTTGGGCGCTGTCCTCGAGCGAGTGAGGAAGCCCTGGAGGCCGTGGCTCGGTGTCAAGGGGGAAGCCTGGGTCACGGCGGCAGCTGCTCCACGCACGGGCTACAGAGGACAGCGCTGGCAGCCCACTGCGTTGCCCCAAAGAGGGCAGCTCTCTGGGAGGTCGGCGATGACATTCCAGAGCGACATCCCAGGCGATGGAGGACATCACTGCCCGGTGATTGTGATGTCACTGTGGCAGAGGGTCAGCCGCCCCTCAGAGCGGCCCTGGGCTCACTGTGCCGCCTGGAGCGGTGGGCGTCTCGTCCTCGTCCCTCGCAGCGGGGCACGGTCGTCTTGTTCTGAGGTACCCCGGTACCACAGGGCGCTGACAATGGCTTCTGCTTGGGAGAGGAAGTACTACTACTCCGATCTGGGGAAGAAAGTGGTGCTTCTCCCCAGCCTCCTTCTCCGTGAGGAGTTCAAAGACATTGGTTACCCCATGATTTTTGAGGGAGTGCTGCTCCTGGCCGATGTCTCAGGTGGGCTGGGCGTGGCGGAGCCCCCACAGACATGAGCCCATGGGACGCTCCAGGCCCTCGGCAGCTCTGCTGCGAGACAGGGTGGCCATCTTGTCACTGTGCAGGCCTCCTGCCGTGCTGCCCAAAGAGCGGGCAGCTTCTCCTGGGCCGTCAGCCATGGCTGTGACGAGCGCTGAGCTGGGGCCGGGGAAGGGGTGAGCTACCGGTGCACGCAGAGGCGTCCTGATTTGCGGCTGTCTTTCTGGCAGGTTTCACTGCCTTGGCAGAGAAGTGCATCCAGCAGAGCGGCCCAGAGAGAGGAGCTGAGGAGATGGTGCAAACCCTCAACGCCTACATGGGTGACATTCTGGAACGTAAGAGCCGTGCTGCTGGGCTGTCGGGCATCGAGCCCTGGGGCTCGCTCACTGTGGACAGAGCCGTGCTGGGCCGCCCGCTCCTGCCTGCCTGGAAGGGGCGAGGAGCCGCAGCCGGGCTGTCTTTGGTGGGGCCGGGTCAAGAGGTGGTGGGCACAAACTGAAAGGCGGGAGGCTTCGCTGGGCAGAAGGAGAGGCCTCTGCGGTGAGGTCGACTGAGCTGCGGCGCAGGTTGCCCAGGGAGGCGGGGGGGTATCCCCACCCAGAGGTCTTCACGAGGCCTGCAGATGTGGCCCCGGGCAAGCGGCTCCGGGTGTCTCCGCCTCAGCGGAGGGGTGCGCAGAGCTGGAGCAGATGCACTCCAGAGGTGCCCTCCTGCTTCCACCACGCTGTGCACCGCATCTCAAGGCGCTGCCTCCCTGCTAGCTGTGCGGCTTCCAGGGCTGTGGCTGCAGCGGCCCTGGGAGCAGGGCTTTCTGGAGCCGTGGCCTGGTCCTGCACCGCCACGGTGCTCCTCTCCAGGCGCAGTGGCTCTTCCCGTGGCTCCTGGATGAAGGTGTCCCTGTAACTCTGCTTTTCCTTCTCTTTGTCTGCAGAGGTGCTGGCTTTTGGAGGAGACATCCTGAAGTTTGCAGGTGTGTACGTAGGAGGAGGCAGAGTCGGTGTCCTGCTGATGCGCAGCGTCTCCCACGGAAGCCTCCTGGGTTCCACTCTGCTTTTTGCGGAGAGCAAAGGGGAACTGCTTTGCCTCCAGCTTGAGCAGGGCTTCTCCCTGCAGGAGAAGTGGGGGGTGGGGGAGTGGGGGGGGCAGGGAGCCCCGTCTTTCAGTGCCGAGGGGCGCTCGCGGTGGGGAGTGTTGGCCTCACTGCTGTCCCCCACCACCCACCCTCTTGCTCTGCTGCCCTGGAGGTTGCTGTGGCTGGCCCAGCAGATGGGAGGGGTCCCTGAGGCCAGGCTGCCCCGGAGGTCCTTCAGGATGCCACCCTCCCACAATCCCCTCTTCCTCGGCACGCCGGCCAGCTGCCTGCTGCTGTCCCTGCGGCTGGATGCAACTGAGGGAGAGTCAGCCCTCGGGAGAGCCTTCACCAGCCCCTCGCTTTCCCCAGGGGATGCCATGCTGGTGCTGTGGAGAGCAGCAGGGCCTCAGCTGCCTACGGCCATCAACCTGGCGCTGCAGTGCTGCAGGAAGGTCCAGAAGAAGTACGGCACTTATGACACGCACAGTGGTCTCAAGCTCCACCTGAAGATAGGTACGGGCACAGATGGCTCAGCTGTGCCACATGCACAGCCCCAGTACCCTCCAGAGCCAATGGATAGCCTCCCCTGCCAGCATTTGCAGGGCAAGCAGGAGGCAGCGAGGGCGGGGGAGGCCGGGGCTCCTTCCCTGCCTGCCTGGCGTCAGCTGTAGCACAGGCCCCTCGCTCCCAGTGAGGGTCCCAGAGCACAGCCTGCTCCGTCCATGGGGGCCCCAACGTCTGACCCCGCTGGGAGGTAGAAACGCCCGTTTCTGGGACCCGTGGCGGTATGGGCCCGAGAAGGACGCACGAGGCCCTTCCCTTCCCTGGGCCTGTCTCCAGGCTGGGTGTCAGCTGAGCCTCTGTGCAGCTGGGGGCCGCCGAGTTCCAAAGGTTCCCTGTGTTCACGCCGCTGGTCTCTCTCTCCCCAGGGATCTCCGCCGGGATGCTCTCCTTCATGTCCGTCAGAGGCGGGGATCGTCAGTTCTTCTTCGTCTGCAGCGGAGCCCTGGACGAAGTTGTCAAGGCCCAAAAGCTTTCGGCTGCCCATGAGGTAGTGCTGTCACAGACCTGCTGGGAGCTGTGTGATCAGAAGCGAATCAGGGCCAAGCCTCTTGCTGGCAAAGGGGCCGTGAAGGTGAGTGGATGGGGTGTCCTGGAGCCCTTTGGAAGACCCGCACCTGGGTGGGGAGGCGGCTGAGAGGCTGAACGTGGCCACAGCCGTAACCGTAAGCGTAGGCAGAGAGCCGAAGCTGTTGGCCTTGCACCTCAGCTGAAAGTCCAGAGAGGTGGGCTTGCCCTTCTCTGGGAAGTGAGAGTGGAGGGGCAAGCCCCGTGCCCTGGGGCTTCTGGGGAGGCCAGTGGCATTCCTTTCCTCCTGTGTGTCTTCAGGTTGTGGGAATGAGGCGCTTAGCTCGCCGAGAATGGAAAGATGCTGTAGTCCAGCTGAGCAGTGCCAGAGGGGAGAGGCATTTGAAAGGGACGGGTGAGTTCCTTGTCCTGTGACTGGCTGGAAAGGTGGGCCCTGCCTGCTTCACAGGCGGCACCTAAGGCAGCACAGAATCTTTCCCTCGCCGTGTCCAGCTTCCCAAGGCCCTGTAGGCCTGCCCTGCCAGTGATGGCCTGCGTTTCCTTTCCTTAGGCCTCCGAAGGCCGACTCTTAGGATGTGCGATGATTCTGAACTGGCAGCGAGGCTGGAGAAGTACTTATCGACAGCTGTTCTCCGGAAGGTATGGCCACCCACTGCTGGCGGCTGCGTGTAGGGAGGGCAGAAAACAGTGTGGAGCTCTTGGGAGAATGGGCAGCCAAAAGAAAGTGCAGTCTGAGGCGAGAGCCCGACGGAGGAAAAGAGATGCCAGGGCTGCTGGGGGCCAGACGTACCCAGAAGCTGTCCGTTTGTGCAGCTCCTCTGAGAGGCACGGCTGGTGAGAGGCAGACTTCCCTCTGTCTTTTGCACGGCTGTTGTTCTGGAGATTGCGCAGGCATGGGGGCGGGAGCCTCCGGGGGGCTCCGGGACAAGATCCCGCTCAGGAGCCTAGGGGAGGGCAAAGAGTCTTCCCTCGTGTCTGCACGTGTCACAGGACAGAGCAGCTTTGTGCCAGGACTCGGTACCTGGGAGGACTCCCCCATCCTCCAGTAGCACCTGGCGTTGCCTGCACGCCTGCTCTCCCTCGGTGTCTGCTGTGGGCCCAGAGAAGCCCCTGGGAGAGCAGGCTGGCAAAGCTGTTGTGCTCTGCTCTTGCAGCTTCGTGAGGACGTGCCGCTGGAGCTGTGCTCTGAGCTACGGCCCGTCACCAGCCTCTTTGTCCAGCTGAAGTTTGCTGACAGGATCAACGCAATCGAGCTCAGCAGCAGCCTCGGTGACTGCAGCAACACGATTTCAGGCATCATCAGCCCTCACAAGGGTGAAATCAACAAAACTCTTCTGTTTGACAAAGTGAGTGCGTGACAGCCATCGCACCCCTGGGGTGCCTCTGCCTGTTTGGCAGCAGGGGAATGGGAAGCCGCTCTGCCCGGCTGCTGGGATCTGTGGGTTGACCTGAAGCTCCGCTGGTCTCCCCGGTGCCTGCGGTGGAATGCATCAGCTGCTGGCCATCGGTATTGTAGAACAAGATGTATTGCACCTCTTCTTTGCAGGGCTGCACCTTCCTCTGCGTGTTTGGATTTCCTGGAGAAAAGCTGGCCCACGAGATCACCCACGCCTTGGAATGCGCTATGCAGATCTTCCACATGACCTCCATGGGCCTGAGAAAACTCCAGTGAGTGCACGTTATGGGGCGTGTGTGCTGCCTGGGACGGCACGAGGGGAATGATGAGCAAGAGACGTGCCCTCTGGCTTGTCCTCCTTCGCCCCTGGCAGGAAGGAGGCGGTGTCTCAGAGGTGACAGGTTAGCCCACGGCAGCCAGGCACAGTCCCCCCAAGTGCCGCCTGCCAGTCACCGTGTCGGAGCGAGCCCTCACCAGGGCATGGAGCTCCTCAGCTCCTCAGGCCAGGAGCAAGGCCTGGGCCCGGTCCCTCGACCTCCAGTGGCTGCCATTGTGAGTGTTGTGCAGGCAGCAGCTGCTTGCCTCCCCGCTAAGGAGAAGAGCCTGTGGCCTGGTGCAGGTTGCAGCCATCAGGCCTCGGGGGAGGGCTCCAAACGGTCCTGCATGTGCCCTACCTACGTCTCCTGCCACCGGGGCGTGTTGCGCCCCAAGCTCTCCAAGTCCCCAGGACCCATGCTGGTGCGTGTGGTCCCAGTGCTGAGGAGGGGGGGGAGAGGTGGGAAGGGATGGAACAGGGCGAGCAGGACTGCAGCAGGGCTGCTGCTGAATCCACGCCACTCTCTCTGTGTGCCAGGCTAGTGTCTGTTGGGGTCAGCAGCGGGGCAGCGTTCTGCGGCTTCACTGGCCATCCCGAGAGGTTTGAACACACAGGTAGGGCTCCTTTGTCTTAGGAGTGTGAGGCTGGCATGGGTCTGCTTCAGTGCATCGGTGTGGATGAGGCGGCTGGGCTGAGGCAAGGACACGCTACAGCCTGCTGGGGCCTTGGGGCGGGAGGATGGGCTCAGAGACGTGCGGTTCCCTTTGGGTCCGCTTACCCTGCAGTTGGGTTGGCTTGTGGCCGGGAGGGGAGGTTGCCCTTGGCCTTGAAGGTTTCCCAACTGCGCTGACGTATGCTCTTTCTCTGTGGCAGCCCTTGGCTTTAAGGTGAATTTGGCCGCCCGCATGATGGTGGCCTACCCGGGGGTGGTGTCCTGTGATGCAGAGACCTGCGCGGCCTCTCGCCTGCCCAGCTACTGCTTCAGAGCGCTACCAAAGAGAAACTTGAAAGGCGTTATCAGTCCCACCACTGTCTATCAATACGTGGGGACCACCGAGAAGCAGTAAGTGTTCTCTGAGCTGTGCACGTGAGGGGAGAGGGGCCTCAGGGGTACGACCTTGGCCGAGCAGAGGGCTCGAGTTCTGCAGCGAGACCAGGCTGCTCTCCCACAGACCTCCCTTGCCTGTGGCTGAGAAAATCGGAAGCCCTGGTGCGGGTCTGCTTTCTGCCTCTGTGCCCTTGTGCCTCTTGCTGCTAAGAGTGTGGAAATGATGGCACCGGGATGGGGAAGGCTGGCCTGTCTTTGGACACACAGGGTAGCCTTGCGCGCTTTGTCCGAGCGGCTTTCCTCTGAGCTTGCTGTGTTGTGCTTTGCTCCACCACGCGTAAGACTGTGCCAGTGGTCATTCTGCGGCATGGGGTGGGTTTTTTTCCCCAGCTGCTTCCCAGCAGGAAGCTCTGGGTCACTCGTGTTCCGCTGGGGAAAGGTGGGCTGCTGGCATGCTCTGCCTCCTCCTGCCTTCCTGCTCAGTCCTGTGCCGTTCCTCTGGGCCCGGCTCTGACCTTGTCGGTGGAGGGCCTTTTGAACACGAACGCTACCGTCTTTTGGAAACCGCTGCAAGACTTGAGCCAAAGGTGCCAGCAGCTTGGGCATCCCAAGGCGCTAAGTGACACGGGTCCTCCTTTCCAAGAGGCTTGTTTTGCGTGTGCAGGCTGGCAACGCAGTCAGCTAGCCAGCAGTACAGCCTGGCTTCTTTCCTCATCTTGGATTTCTTTGGTTGTTGCCTCCGGCAAGGGACTTTTGTTAGCTTCGGCTGTCGTGCTGTGGCTGCTGGGCTTCCTTATGCTCGAGGCTGTGCTGGTGTGTCACCTTGAGCTTTGGCCAGGGGAACATGCTCGGAGTAACATGCTGCTTGAGAGGGGGGTCTCCACTCCTCCACAGCAGGCTCTGCGTGCTCCGGCTTCTGACCAACTAGGCGACTCCTGTTTGCTCTTCTCCCCCTTCTAGACAACGTGACGTGGGCGTTGCCGAGGAGAGGTCACCCTATGGTCCCTTGCTGGGTAGGTGGAGAACTCATCCGAAGCCCACTTGCTTCCCTTTGCCCAGTGCTGGGGGCTCTGCTGTGGGTTGCCCCTGGCACACAGCTGAGCGCCACGCAGCCGCTTCCTCCCTCCCTCCCTCCCTCCCTCTCTGCTGCGGGATGGGGGAGAGAAGTAGAGGGGCTCCCCGCTTTTCAGCACGCTGCAGCAGCTCATTTCCTTGTGGGTCTGCACAGGTCGGGAGGCAGAGATTGACCGCTTTGAATTCTGCTTGGAGGCCTATAAGCATTTGGAAGAACCACACGTCCTGGCATTTGTGGGCATTCCAGGCTCTGGAAAGAGCCACTTACTTGCCGAGCTGGCCATTTTAGGCCGGGCTGCTGGGCACAGGTAAGCACTGTGGAGCTGTCGCTTTGGCACCCCTCTGCCACCCATCCCCTGGCGTTTGCAGAACGCAGTTCGGGTGCTGCTGTGCCCAGCCTTTGCACTGCAGCCTCCCAAAAAAGCCTGCTGCGGACCCAGCCAAGCAGTACCCACCTCCTCAGAGAGTTCCAGCTGGCTCTGTGAGCCACTGTTCTCCTCCTTTGTCCCTGGGCCGAGCACAAAGAGACGGAAAGAGCTCCAGCTGAGGAGCTGAGGGGAAGCAAGGTGGCCCATCTCAGAAGCGCTGCTTGCCCTCTGGCTGTTTTCCAGAAGGAGCACTGGGGCAGAAAAGCCTTGCTGCGGGCCGGGCGGCAGACGCAGACCCGCCACCTGCTGAGGCCTTCCTTCTTAACCCAATGAGTGCCTCTGCAGGGGGTGCATAGTGCGAGCCGGGCTGGGGCTGCAGAGGCGCAGGGGCCGCGGCCAGCCCTCCCAGTGACCCGCTTGCAGCCGCCCACGGGGGCTCTTTCTTATACGACGAGTGGAAAGCTCGGTCCTCTCCAGGACGCACTTGGAGAGTCCCGCTTTCCTCTGCAGAAAGGACCAGGCGGCTCACCTATAAAACACTGCTGTCCAGGCAGGCTGGAGCTACCGGGAGGCAATTCTGGATCTCAGCGCCTTCTGCTTTTGCACCGCAGGGTCAACGCTGTGGAACTGGCAGAGGAGAACTTGAAGCAGCCCTTCTCTGCCATCCGTCTGCTGGTGGCCAGGGCACTGGGTCTCCAGGCCGGTGAGACTTGCAGTGACAGGCAGCGCGCCCTGCAGACCGTGCTCCAAGGCACAATAGAAGAGAGCAGCTATTGCTTGCTCAACGATGTTTTCTTAGTGGAGGTGAGAGCGAGAGGCTGTCCTGCTTGGATGCTCTGCTGGGAGCAGCTCAGCTCAGGGCTGGGACTCGCGGGGCTCGTACCCCACCTGTCTGATTCCTGTGCCCAGGAGTCTCCCTGTGCGTGGGGTGCTCCTGTGCCACGCATGTGCCCTGGGTCTCTTTCAGCAACCTGGAAGTGGCATTGAAGGGGGGCTGGTGCTGGCCGCACGCAAGAGCAGAGGCATTCTGCTCTGAAGTCTTGCTTTGCAGGATAGGTGTGCCTAGACCCTCAGCTATGTTCCTCTCTGTCTTTCCTGGACAGTTTCCCATCACAGACGAGGTGTGCAGGATGCGTCACACTGAATGGAACAGTGCGTTCCACCTGACTTGTACGCAAGTGCTACAGAAGGTGAGCACGTCTCCCTCCTCCCGCCTCACAGGAGCCAAACAACCGTGCTGGCTGCGGGCTCCGCGCTGGAGCTGCCTGAGGGGGTGGCAGGATGAGGCGCCCAGGTCATGGCCCTTCAAGAACTTTGCCCAGCTTCTCTCCTTCTGCCGGGGAACTGATGTTAGAGGAGGCCGTACAGTCTCTCAGAAGCAAAGTTGCTAAACTCCTGGAGAGGGAGGTGGCCGAGGAGAGGCTTCTGGCTATCCCCTTGTCTTGAGGAGAGAAAGTCCTCCCCAGAAGACACTCAAGAATCCACCAGATTCCACTCAGAACCACCTGTTTTGTTTTTTTTTTTTCAGGTGCTTGGAGGGGAATTTGGCATATTTTTCGTCGACAACGCCCACTTCGTGGACTCTGAGTCCTGGTCTATCATGTGGCCCCTGCTCCAAAGCGTCACGGTCCTTATGGTCATGAGCTTAGCTCCGGGCCGTGACAGAGCAGAGGACATTTTCAAAGCTGCCACGGACAGCACAACATCGGAGAGAATCACCTGTCTTCGTCTGGAAGGGCTGAAAGCTTCAGACGTGGTGCGGAAAGCCTGCCAGGAGCTTGGAGTGCGCAGCATCCCCAGGGAGCTGGCAAGGTAAAGCCAAGTCGGGCAGCTCTTCTGAAGGGGTTGCATTTATGCTGACCACGGCTGGGAATCGCCCTGCAAAAAAGGCAGCCACGGGGCTGATGGGTCTCTCCTTAAGCCTGGCCATAGCAGGTGTGAGCTGAGAATGGGCAACTGCCACGAGGCAGTAGAGTGTGGATGGTGTCAGCCCTTTGCTGTTGCCGTGGCTTGCTCTTCTGTGCTTTAGGCACTGTCCAGCAGCCTTTCCTGATGGATTCCCAGGAACGCTGTGGGTCTGGGGGGCCCCAGGCACTCACGCCCCATCCAGAAGCCAGGCGTAGCCAGGTTGAAGAGGCTGGTTAGCCTACGAGACCCGAGTGACTCAGCCTACGAGACCCGAGTGACTCACCACCCACCAGAACTGTGCTGCACCTTACTTCCCTGGTGTCGGTTGTGCTCCTGCCCAGGTTCCTGATCCAGAGAAGCTCTGGCATCCCATATTACTGTGAGGAACTGCTGCGCTCCCTGCGTTGCAACAACATGCTCTTGTTGCACACCGGGAGGCCGAAGGAAGGAGAGGACAGCTGGCAGAGCCTGATGGGTAAGCACCCTTGTTGCCAATCAGCTGTTGGCTGTGGTGCATCCTCTCCCGCACAGCCGCACCTTGCTGCTCCCTTGGCAAAACACCAGCTCAGCTCCTTGTTCATGCTCCCCGTGCTCTCCCTGTCTTCTGCAGCCAAGGCATCACCCGCTGTCACAGCTGCCTCAAGCCCGGGTAGCGGGTGTGACGGAGAAAGGATGTGTGCCATCAGACCAGACGTGAACCTGGAGACCTCCATGCTGCCGTTTGCCTTGAAAGGTGAGGAGCTGAGCAGCGCTCGTCCAGTTTGTGGCTGTGCCCCAGCTTCGTTTCCTGGGGTGCAGGTGAGAGAGAGGCTGAGCACCTGCGTGCTGCAGAGTCACCCCCTCAGCCTCAGGGCTCAGCCAGGAAGGTGACTCCAGTCCAAGCAGGCTGTGGTTTTCCCCTGTTGGCAGTGGACCAGCTCTGAGCTGACCGGTGAGCTGCACACCATGGGTGGGGGAGCTCTGAGTCCAGCTCTGGGCTGGTGAGAATGCTTTGTGTTCTCTGTGTGCACTGCTGGCTATGAACCCAGTACAGACCTAGTAGGTCCCCCTAGTAGGTGGGACGTGCATACCTGCTGGACCGTGCCCTCCCCATCACCGGTTGGGAGCGTCTGTCTGTCTGAGTGCCTCTGCTTTCCCTGGCTCCTGTGGCCTGTGACTGTGGGAGAAGCGGAGCCATCTTGAAGATATCAACCCTGGGCTCTGGTTGCCCAGCAGGTGCCGTCCTGAGGAAGGGAGGCCAAAGTCCTCCCCATTTGCTCAGGTGAAACTATCTGGCTTCTCCAACCTCAGGCTCAGGGACAGGCAAGACAGAGATGCGTTGCTTCTTCTTGGCAGAGATTGCGCTGGCTGAGCTGGACCGGATGGATCTACAGAAGCAGATGGTTCTGAAGTTTGCAGCCATCATAGGGCCGGTGTTTACAACCCAGCAGCTGGTTCACATCCTTCCCATCTCTGTAAATCAGTGGATTAATCCACTGCTGGACATGCTGGTGAAGGACAACATCCTGAAGCGGCTGGAGAACACAGAGGAGCCGGAAGACGTGCAAGGTGCTCCAGAGGGGCCGGCCACCTCCGGGCAGGCAGGAAGCGGTAAGTGGTGGCTGCAGCGTGAGCCCAGGAGCGCTGGGGCTCCACAGGGCCCTGCTCACACACCTTTGTGCAGAGAGAGATTCTCAGTGGCTGTTGGAAGTGCCTCTGCCACTGTGCTAGCAGGCGCTGGTCGGAGCCCGGGCTGGGCTCAGACGGCAGCAGCACTCACCCAAGTGTGGCCTTTGCCCCAGTTGGGGCAGCTTTGAGGTCTGGCCCCCGCTTTGGCTGAGGCCAGGACTCATTGCCTTGCAGGGGTGGAGAGGCCCTCCGTGAACACGGGGTCCAGAAAACAACAGTCTGACGTCCTGGCCTTCTGCGCCCCACTGCTGTGGGAGGCGACGTACGAGCTGTGGCCCACGAGGGAGAGGGTGAACATTCACCGCCAGTGTGCCGCCTTCCTGGAGAAGCATGCGCACAAATGCCAGAGGTGCCACGGAGGGGACTTTGTGGCCTTCCACCGCTTCGGCGTCTCCAGCCCCCAGAAGCAGGGGAGCTGCCAGGGCTCTGCTGATGAGGATGACTGCTGCAGCTGGGAGGCCTTGGTAGTTGCTGGAGAACACCTGAGGAGGGCCAGGACCCACCCTGCAGAGGGCGAGATTCTGGCAGAGGGCGAGCAGACAACTCTGCGGGCCGAGGACGGTGGCGAGTGCTCCTGCCAGTGCGAAGCCATCGCCGAAGCAGTGCTTGTGCCCCTGGCTCGCCACTACAGGGCAATGGGCAGCACTTCCCAAGCCCTCTATTATGTGCTGGAGTGTGCGGCTGCCTACCTGCACGTCTCCAACAGCTACATGGTGAGTTACCCTGCTAGCCAGCACGAGCTGCATTAGCAGGGAGGAGGCCTGAGGGCTGACGGGGCTGGCCGCAGGCTCTGCACCAATGCTCACCTGCTGTCTGTGTGCTTGTTCCAAGGCCCTCATGAAGCTGAGCGAAGCAGAGGCTCTGAGGAGCTCCGTCAAAAAGGAAAGAAATGCCATCGACCGCTTTGAGGAGGCCATCTTCTTCAGCCTCAAAGGAGAGGTAAAGAGGCAGGCAAAAGCGGAGGGTGTCCGAAGAGATGCAGCCATACGCTTCCCCTGCTGGCAGGGAATGTTCCTGCCACAGCCAGCCCCTGGTCCATTTCTGCAGTCTCTGCAGGTCTTGGGCAAGTCCTCCACATCTGCATGCCTTCCTCTTCCTGTACAGGTCTGCAGTAACGTGGGATGTGTGAAGCTGGCCAAGGAAATGAGCAGGCAGGCGCTGAGACTGCTGGAAAAGCGGTTCCCGCGAACCCGTGCCGGGGCCTTTGTCAAGTCTCTGTGGGAAGGGTTGAAGCGTGCTCCTCAGGCCACAGGCAGAGCGTCCTTCCTTCCCCAGGAGGCTCGGTAAGCAACAGAAGGGACCACGCGGGAGAGGAAGAGCCCTTTTGTACCTGCTCCCACGCATCCAGGCCCAGGCCTGCCCGGGTTTCAGCCCATTTCCCAAGCCTTAGCAGGACTGAGGCATTCAGGCGTGATGTGTGGGTAGAGCCAGGGATGGCGCTGCCTCACGCTGCCTCCCCTGCACAGCACAGGAGAAGAATGCACACCTTTGGGTAAAAAGCAGCTTGTGCTGACGGATGCTGTCACGGAGTCATCTAGATAAATCCTTTCTTCCAGCAATGTATCTGGCTAGCCCCACCGCCCTGCTTTCCCTTGCCCTGTCTGACTCAGTGCTCCACAGCTGTGCCTCTGGGCCCAACGGTTTCTCTTGCGTGGCAGGAGGAAGAAGCAAGCCTGGCTGGTTCAGCGGAGCAGATGCCTCGCCTTGCTCGAGGACCTCTACAGCCAGGAGGGCACATCTGGCGGACAGAGGTTCTCCCGCCTGGCAGCGCTCATGAAGGCCAACACGGACAGCAAGATGCACTCCTATCAGGCAGCAGACTCACACATTGGACAAGCCTTGAATTAAGGAAAATAGGTCAGGTTAAAAGCTATGTGCTTTCATGGCGTGCTGAATTGGCAGCTGCAGATGTGGCCTTGTGAAGCCAGCTTTTGGCTGCCCATAACCGATGCTTTTCTACAGGCTTAGACAACGAGTGCAGACAGCGGGTCTCCTGTTCCTCCAAGTGACACCGTTCAGGTACCCTACGTCTGGAATGCAGACAGCAGGCTAGGACAGTAAACCACAAATTAACAAAGAAGCAACAAATTGGTGGACGGAGTTGTAGCCGATGAGAGGACCGGCCAAAGCCAGGTGAAAGAATACAGTGAGGAAGACCATGGCCTTCATCAGAAAGACCACCAGACAACCAGCAAGAGATACCACGCATGCGTAAAAGAACTGAGACGTGGGGGCGGAGGGGAAGGGGGAAATGTCAATCTTGTGGAAGGGGGACTCATCGTAATAACCCAGCCTCTTCTTGGACAGCTAGTGCATATGTAAGCAGCTTGTTTTTGAAGTGTGTGCCTTTCCTGACCTGTGGTATGCAGGCTTGGAGGGATTACCCCCCTGCATCCGGCGTGTGCGCAGCGCTGAGTAAACATACCTGCTTTATAACTACTCTGTGGTTATAGAGTGTGATTCCGCACGCCAATTTGGCGAGCCAGCCAGGAGGCTCTTTGCTGGGCCGTGGGGCTGGTCGGCCCAGGAGGCGCTTCTGGTGCGCCCCGAGAGATTCTGTGCTTCAGTGCGCCCCAAGAGATTCTCGGAGAAGACTCCCTGGGCCAACACATCCACCATGGAGCAGGGAAAGAGCCCCGGCTGCGGACCAGGTATGTTGGGAACAGGGAAGCCGTAAGTCGTAAGCGCGAGAAGTAGATTGTGTTTTTGCAGTGGAGATTTCCAGTATTTCCGTATGTAGCACAGGATAAGTTGCCTTTCACAAAGAAAGCTCCTAAACAGAGTAAAGTTGAGGCTGGGGTGATCTGACCTAGGTACAGTTGGCGCAGGCACTAGGTCAGGTAACTCTATAGGGTAGGGGAGAGTCCGGTACAGGCCGGAACGAGTGTGCTAAGTTGAAAGTGAGTTGTTGAAAAGATTGTCCTCCAATCGCCATCAAAGGTACAGAACATACCCAAAGACAATAGGTTGGTAGCAGACATTGCGTAGAAGTGTAACGTAGCAACAGCGTCGGAGGACTGTGAGCCTGGGATGCTCAACCAGTGAGTGCCAGGAGAGGCTTGACCTGCATCGGACCCAGGGTATGTCACGGAATGGATTTCACGGGCAAGTTGTGCAGTTTCTCCCTTGTCAGTAGGGATTGCCTATTACTGCAGTAGTAGTAGGTGTTGCCCGTTATTGCAATAACGAATAAGCTGCTCTTCACAGAGCTCTTTGCCTGATTAGAAACTGTTGATCTTGAGCGTGTTTCTCACAGTCTGGTGCCGAAACCCGGGAACAGCGTCGCCCACGGTGAGCCTCCGCCTCTGCAGCACAGGACAGTGCACCCCGCTCATTTTTCTGCAGCCCTGTGGGGTGGCAGCGGTGGTTCATCGTGGAGCCGGCTGCGGACCCGAGGATGGTTTTCAGAGGCAAGATCTGTGAACAGCTGGGGGATAGGGACGGACAGCGGGCACTGCGGTGTTGTGTGATTGACCCGGTAATTCCTGGCAACTCTGTGCACAGAGCGAGGTAGGAACAATCGTGTGTGATTAAGTACTGCCTTGGAGGTCGAGGTCTGGGACTCCTACGCTGTACGTGAACGTCTTTCCAGAAGGGTTGCTTGACGGTACATGCCTGCTATAAGTCCTTTAGGAAATAGGTTGAAAAACTGGAAGAGAAGTTCAAGAACCAGGGATAAGGATAAACAGAAAATGATTAGATGTCGTGTTGTTGTACGGCCTGAATAACCAGGAGGAGTCCGCATACGCTGCTTGTTGGATTTAGGGAGTGCAGCGGTCAATCATGGCTAGATAAAATTCCGTAAATAAGGAAGAACAGAGAAACCCCCAACGGGATCCTTTAAGCTGTGTGCTCCCTGTACTTTTCCCTAGGATTAAACTCACTCACTTTCCTCTACGCAGCGGTGTTCCCCCCCTTGCCGTCCTGGCCTCGAGTCAAGTCCTGTACCTACAGGAGGGAGGCTGGAGACAGCTGACAGAGTGGAGGGTACTGGCTCAGATCAGCCCCTTAACAGCCCACCTGAACCGAGCTCTGTGACTAGTGCTGATACTGAAAAGATAGAGCTCTGCCAGCTTAAGAGAGAATCGGAACAATGCAAAAGGGAGGTTATAAATTCTCCCTTTCCTAAATCTAACACCATTATCCCCACTGGCACTTCCGTGTATCCTCTTAGGGAAGTTCCAATGTTATCAGGGGACAGAGGAGATGTAAACTCCCCACTTGCGAGTGGAGAGGTGAGAAATTTCAAAAGGGAAATGAAACCTTTAATGCAAGATCCTCTTGGATTAGCAGAACAGTTTGATCACTTCTTGCTCTTGGTCATCAATTCAGCTTATGAAATACTAGGATTTAATTTAACTGGGAACACCTTAAGAATAACGGAGGTAGAGGGATCAGGAATGATAGTTTCACTTTTTGAATTACTGCTGAATTAAAATGGGGAGATAAAATAGTCACAGGGCAGTTGTCTTGTGTGCCAGAAGCAGGGACCAATTCACTGGGGAGAGACTGAATAGTTAAAGGAGGACTGCAGTTGAGAACTTGTGAAACAGGTAGAAAGGTGTCAGTGAATCTGCTAAGAGCCGACGATGAAAAAAATAGATAAATGCAGAGGTATATAGATAAATAGGTATATAGGTAAATAGATAAATGCAGGGCAAGGAAGCCGGGGTGGACACAGAATCACTCCCTGAAAAAAATAACTGTCCGAGGAGAGAGTGAAGCTGTGAAGCAGCGACAAGATCCCATACCTTTAGAAAGGATAACGGGTCTAAAGCCTGTGATACAAACCTTGGTTAAGAATGGTCTTCTGGAACTCTGTCTGTCACCCTATTACACTCCAATTTTGCCAGCACAGAAGGCAGGTGGTACCTATGGGCTGGTACAAGATCTAAGAAAAATGAATGAAACAATTCCCAAGCGACGCCCCCTGGTTCCGAACCCCTATGCTTTAATGAGTCTGATCCCACAGGAACATGAAGGGTTTAGTGTGATCGACCTAGAAAATTGCTTTCTGGACCTGCTCTTGGGACTCAGGGAGTTGAGATCTTTTTGCCTTTGATTGAGAGGACCCCGAAATGGGATGCAAGCAGCAAAAAAGCTTCCTGCGGGATCCCGCCCCTTGTACAGATTGCTGTATTAGTCATTGTCACTGTCTGTCTTTGTAACTGGTCGATGTTTGTGTTGTAAAAACGTTACCTGTGGAATTCCCTTCCCTGCTTGAGGCAGCCTTGTCTTGCTGGGGGCCGCTGGTCACGACTCTTGCCCGGGGAACTCGGTGTTCCCGTGCCCTGGGGAAGCAGGTGGACTCCATCACCCAGCCACACCCAGGGCATTTTCACCCGGTACCGAAGAGCGGCTGGGATAAGCAGCTGCTATGGGATGAAGGGGGTCCAAAGAAATTCTGGAAAAGACCATTCGGGGTCGTATTTTGGCTCAGTGGAGAAACGCCACCCATCAGCCGGGGGGAACGTGGGAATGGAAGGCTGTTTCTGCAGTTGGAACGAACAAGAGGAGTCTTTTGTGGTCTGTGCTGCCATCTGTTGTCCTTTGTGGGTACTAACAGTTCTTTCCGGGTTTCTCTTCATTCCGACAAAGGGGGGTCTCTCATAGTGCTCATCACTCGTCCTTTAGGTAAACTTTCCATGTCGTGGCATGCTTAGTAGGTAGGTGAAGTAAGGAACAAGTAATTAACAAGTACAAAGGCTGCAGCTTTTGTATGATAGACTACAAAGCGTATTGAAAGGCTATTCTGTTTTGCCAGGAGGCTCTTAGCAAAAGAACAACAGACTTAGCAAGCAGCAGAGAAGCCAGGGCCTCCGCATGAGGTCGAACTGTCTCACTCTTGGCTCAAGAGGGATGCAAGAGATACTTCCCTCCACCCTCCTTCCAGCCTTCTCTCTGTCCTAGGACGAGCAGGTGTCCAGGAGTGGTGGCCTAGTGTTGAGTAAGCAAGGGTTGGAAGTCAATTAATTAGCAGTATACGCTTAGCTAGCAACACTTTACGTTTAGCCAGGATCTGTACGTTTAGTTGAGCGTCGGGAAGACTGTGAACCTGAAGTACTCAGCCAATGAGGAACCAGGGGAGGAAGAGAGAAGCGTCGGCTAATGGGGCTGAAAAGATGTCATCCTGTTTTCTGCGTGCCATTGCAATTGCAAATAAAATCTGCTTTATCAGAGATGCCGTGCTGATGAATTCTTGGGGTATTTCCAAGAGGAGCCTCGAGTGAGAGCCTTCTTGCTTCAGCTGCAGGAGGTGTCGTGCTCAGGGGCTCTTGTCCTGCTATCTGTCCAGATACCTGCTGGGATAGCGGCACGGCGGGTGGCAGACAATCCAGGAGGTTCCTGGAGTCTGTCGAGGACAACTTCCTGGTCCAGGTAATAGATGGACCAACCCGACGTGAAGCCTTACTGGACCTGGTGCTCACCGGTGCGGAGGAGAGCATTAGAGAGGTTAAAACTGGAGGCAGCCTGGGCTGCAGTGGCCGTGCCCTGGTGGACTTTGTGACCTGGAGGAACGCAGGCCTGGCAAAAAGCAGAGTCAGGACCGTGAGCTCCAGGAGAGCAAACTTGCAGCTGCTCAAGGAACTGCTGGGTGGGATCTCCTGGGAAAGTGTCCTTGAGGGCATGGGTACAGAACAGAGGTGGCAGCTCTTTAAGGACACCCTTCTGAGAGCGCAAGAGCTCTCAGTCCCCCAGCAGAAGAAACGGGGCAGGGGAGGCGGCTGACCGGCAGGGCTGAGCAAGGACCTGCAGCTTAAACTGAGGGAAAAGAGGGAAACGGACAGAAAGTGGAAGCAGGGTTGTGTGGCCTGGGAAGAATAGAGGGACGTTGTCCACACGTGAAGAAATAAGACTGGGAAAGCCAAGGCACAGGTAGAGCTGAACTTGGCGAGGGACGTGAAAAATATCACCAAGGGGTTCTACAGGTACATAAGCAGGAGGAGACAGGCCAAGAAGAGTGTTCCCCCTCTGATAAATAAGAACGGACAGCTGGCTTCCTCAGACATGGGTAAAGCTGAGGTGCTCAAGAAGTGCTTTGCCTCGGTCTTCACGGGTGGTCCGGCTCCTCCCCATGTCTGCCAGGACCCTGAAGATCTAGGCGTGGGTGAGAGGCACGGGTTCCATCCCACTGTCGGAGACCTCCTCATGAAATTGAACATATATACGTCCACGGGACCGGATGATATCCATCCCAGGGTTCTGGAAGAGATGGCTGATGTGGCTGCCGAGCCGCTCTCCATCGTATTTGAAAAATGATGACTGTCTGGTGAAGTCCCCGGTGACAGGAAAAAGGGAAACCTTACTCCCATTGTTAAGAAAGGCAGAAAGGAAGACCCAGGCAAGAGCATACATGTTAAGGCACATATGAGAGGAAGAGGTGATTCGAGACAGCCAGCATGGCTTCACCAAGGGCAGTTCGTGCCTGACCAATCTGGTGGCCTCCTATGATGGAGTGACGGCTTCGGTGGATGGGAGAAAGGCGATGGATGTCATCTACCTGGACTTCTGCAAAGCCTTTGGTGTTGTCTTTCACCACATCCTTCTCTCTGAATTGGAGAGGCATGGATTTGAAGGCTGGACGGTTTGGTGGATTAAGAATTGGTTGGCTGGTCGCAGCCAAAGGGTTGTGATCAACAGGTCTGTGTCAGGGTGGAGGCTGGTCACAAGCGATGTCCCTCAGGGGTCGGTCTTGGGACCGGTGCTCTTCAACATCTTCATCAGTGACACAGACAGTGGCATGGAGTGCACCCTCAGCAAGCTTGCAGATGACACCAAGCTGAGTGGTGCAGTCGATACGTTGGAAGGAAGGGAAGCCATCCAGAGGGACCTGGACAGGCTGGAGAAGTGGGCTCATGACAACCTAATGAGGTTCATTAAGGCCAAATGGAAGGTGTTACGTTTGGGCCGGGGCAATCCCAGGTGTTTATGCAGACTGAGAGCAGCCCTGTGGAGAAGGACTTGGGGGTCCTGGTGGACGAGCAGCTGGACATGAACCAGCAGTGTGCAGTCCTAAAGGGAGCCTATAAACAGGAGGGGAGTCAACTCTTGGAAAGGGTAGATAATAGCAGGACAAGGGGAAATGGTTTTAACTTGAAGGAGGGAAGATTTAGGTTGGATGCCAGAGGGAAGTTCTTCACTATGAGAGTGGTAAGGAGCTGGAACAGGCTGCCCAGAGGGGCTGTGGATGCCCTGTCCATGCCTGGAGGTGTTCAAGGCCAGGTTGGATGGGGCCCTGGGCAGCCTGGTCCAGGATTCAGTGTGGAGGCTGGTGGCCCTGCCTGTGGTGGGGGAGTTGGAGATTCGTAATCCTTGAGGTCACTTCCAACCCGGGCTGTTCTGTGGTTCTGTGATTCTGTGAATATCCAGAAACTGTATGGGCAGTCCCATACTTTAGCCACTGCCCACATGGTTTTCTGCTCCTCATGTCATAGTTTCCAATGCAGGCAGTGGGCGATGACTTCTGCTGATGTGTTTTCCAGTCATCTAACTTAAGCCAATGTGTTAGCTTCATCATTAGCCTGCCAGGTGACTGCAAGGCTTGATGTCTGGGGACACAGCCTTTCCTCATATGCGAGAAGCTCCAGGCCCCTACTCATCTCTGTGGCCATTCGCTGGACTCTCTCTAGAAGTTCCCTGTGTTTTTTTAACTGGGGAACCCAGAACTGGACTTACTATACCCAATGTGGCCTCACCAGGGCAGAGTAGAGGAGGAGGACCACCTCCCTTGACCTGCTGGCCGGAGTCTTCCTAATGCACCCCAGGATACCATTGGCCTTCTTGGCCACAAGGGCACGCTGCTGGCTCACGGAAAATCTGTTACCTACCAGGAAATCTAGGTCCTTTTCTGCAGAGCTTAGGTCAGCCCGTAACCTGTACTCTATTCGGAGCCAAGACTAGCCTCTCAACAGAAAAAACTGTGAAACCGTTCTTACCAAATGTCCCCACTACACAGACACACCACCCTGCCGCAGCACCACCTTTGCGCACTAACAAAGGAAAAATGCTATGGTCTACCTGGCAAATTGATTGCGTCAGTCCTTTGAAATCCTGTGCTGGGTACAAATACATCTTAATCAACGTAGAAATAATACACGGAGTGACTGCGTATTTCAAATGCTGGAGATCTAATGGGTAGGGCACCATCCTAGGCTTCTCAACATGGTTCTCTACTGTACCTGTTCCTGGCTCTATCCAAAGTGATAACAGCTTTCATTCTACTAGCAAAGAAGTGCAAGAATGGGGAGAATAAAGAAGGAACAATCTGTGTATTTCGTACACCTTATTATCCACGATCCAATGGTATAGTCAAACCTGCTAATAGTCTGCTGAAGAAACACCTAGAACTATCTTACGGGCGGTGGGACAACCGCCTTTCTAGAACTTCACAGCAACTAAATAATCAGCCCATTCCCTATGGAAGCCTAATCACTCAAGCTTTTCTAACATCTCCTTTGGAACAGACCTTAACCAATGGGCGTACCAGAATTTCAGTGAAAATGGACAGCACGTTGTAGCAGACATATCATTTGTGGGAGCTGTTCCAGTAACCTTAAGCAAGCCACCGTGATTTTTGGCATACGACTCCATTGGCAAGGACAGAGTAGAACCCAAAGCCAGTATCTGGTGAATTTATCCACTGTCATAAAAGGGGTGGCCTGTTTGCCGTCCCCCAACACAATCTTTTCCTTCTGTGTTTTTGGTTTTTTGTTTGTTTGTTTGTTTGTTTTGTCTCTAAGGCAAGAGGAAACTGCACTGCCGCTCTATGGACGAGAGGCACTCTATGGACAAGAGAAACTCGCCTTAGTCACAAGGTAGACCGCGATTCTAAACGAGACCTTCTGAGCTCTCATGGATCATAGCATCTATGAACGGCATCTCCCCTGAACTGGGACACTCCCCAGGTACTACGAAATCCTATGCATCTGTTCCACAGGAGTAGCTGTCGAGATATTTTACCAGATCCACATATTTCTGTTTATTTCTGTCTGTAGGAGCATATGTGTTTTGTATCTGTCCATACGTACATAGACTAACCAGAGAATTATAGAATCCTCAGAGCTGGAAGGAACTTTTACAGATCATCTAGTCCACCTCCCCTGCAATCAGCTGGGATCACAGCTCAGTCTGCTTGCTCAGAGCCTGGCCTTGAAAGTCCGTCGTGATATACTTGAAGAAGTCAGTGATGTATCTGAAGATGATTCAAACTAATTCGGATCCAAAGCATTGATTCAGCACCAAGGAAATGACTTTGATGGCAATTCTCACAATTTAGCTGCTGGTGCTGTGAAAGTATTGGAAAAGGCTGCCAGTTCAGGTTTTCTCTCTTGTTGATGTGTGCAAATTCAGATTTCCCAGGCTGCATTTTAGTAGCAGTTAACCCATCTTTGCCAAGGGAACATTTCAGACCAATCGTTGCAACCTTGCCAAAGAGCTGTCATTGAAATAAGGCTAACGATCGCAATAGGCTAAGATACTAAACCAAATACGACCGAGATTGAGAAAAGCACAGAGGCAAGTAAGAGCCTGCCGTAGTTTGGTGTGTGTGCCTAATCTCCGGAGGATGCTGTACGAGCTGCACGTTTGTTGTAACTTCTGCGTGCGCGCGTGCTGATGAAATTCACAATTATCCTTCCAAACTCCAGCAGAGGGCGATATTTTCCTGCATATGAGCGCAACCCTTCCCAAACTCACCCGAGCAAATTGCCAACGTGCGGTCCGGAGGCGTTAGCGTTATTCAAACCGCTTTTGGAGAAGCAAACACTGTGATCCTAAGTCTTCTTTTAGGGCGCCATTAAGGATAAATTAGGCGTATTAGTATAAATTAGGTGTCGGCGACAGGTAAGAAAAACAAACGTGGGAAATGTTTTAGAAAGTGATTATTTAGAAAATTAAGTGACTTTCTCCCCATTAAAACCTTTATTTTGGAAGTCTCCTTAGGCACAGAGTCGATGCTGGAGGTCCAGCAGCAGCCGTTCCGTAATGGGAGCTCTCCTCATCTTTGGAGTTGAACAAAGATCACAGAAATGATGTTGTTCAGCCCAGGATGATGAGTAAAGCTGCAGAAGGTCTACCGGTCTGTAGACTGTAAACTGGAGACTGCTCTTTACTGGATGAGTAAAGCCGCAGAAGGTCTGCGCAAGGTTAAAAGAACTGCATAGGGAAGGGTGCGAGGCTCATGGCAATCAGCTAGTGCCTCAAGCTCCAGCATTTGCTTTCTCCTGCCTGTAGTTGCATAGTGTCTGCAACACTGCACAACCAGAGAAATTCTTTCATCCTCAAGCACGGCTTACACTATCTATGGCTCCCATTGCAATCCTGAAACGGAGCAAGCAATTACAAACTGCAAAGAGAAACAGTTCTGTGCACATCCACAGCTGTGTGTCAACAGCCACGCTTCCGTCTGGGAGCGTGCTGGCTTTGCAAAGGACTGCCAAGCACCTGATTCTGTGCAGAATTAAAGCAGACACCTCAGCGTGGACTCCGACTCTGCGCGCTTACCGGCTGCGTGCACCGGCCACCGGCCCAGCCCCCAGTCGGGATGAGGCGCTCATCACGACTGCAAAACACAGCACCGTAACAGCCACCGCAAAGAGAAGGAACTCCACCCAGTCACAGCCAGCACAAGCAGCCTGCGCGCACGCGCTGCCCGCCCTTCCGTTGCTCAGCCAGCTGCCGTCGGGGACCGGGTCCCGGCTCGCCGTGCCTGAGGCGTCTCGGAGTCCTGGGAACAGCCCTGGGCCGCTCCCTGCCGGGGGAAGCGGCTGCTCTTTCGGCCGCCCCTCAGAGCGGCCCTGGGCTCACTGTGCCGCCTGGAGCGGTGGGCGTCTCGTCCTCGTCCCTCGCAGCGGGGCACGGTCGTCTTGTTCTGAGGTACCCCGGTACCACAGGGCGCTGACAATGGCTTCTGCTTGGGAGAGGAAGTACTACTACTCCGATCTGGGGAAGAAAGTGGTGCTTCTCCCCAGCCTCCTTCTCCGTGAGGAGTTCAAAGACATTGGTTACCCCATGATTTTTGAGGGAGTGCTGCTCCTGGCCGATGTCTCAGGTGGGCTGGGCGTGGCGGAGCCCCCACAGACATGAGCCCATGGGACGCTCCAGGCCCTCGGCAGCTCTGCTGCGAGACAGGGTGGCCATCTTGTCACTGTGCAGGCCTCCTGCCGTGCTGCCCAAAGAGCGGGCAGCTTCTCCTGGGCCGTCAGCCATGGCTGTGACGAGCGCTGAGCTGGGGCCGGGGAAGGGGTGAGCTACCGGTGCACGCAGAGGCAGGCGTCCTGATTTGCGGCTGTCTTTCTGGCAGGTTTCACTGCCTTGGCAGAGAAGTGCATCCAGCAGAGCGGCCCAGAGAGAGGAGCTGAGGAGATGGTGCAAACCCTCAACGCCTACATGGGTGACATTCTGGAACGTAAGAGCCGTGCTGCTGGGCTGTCGGGCATCGAGCCCTGGGGCTCGCTCACTGTGGACAGAGCCGTGCTGGGCCGCCCGCTCCTGCCTGCCTGGAAGGGGCGAGGAGCCGCAGCCGGGCTGTCTTTGGTGGGGCCGGGTCAAGAGGTGGTGGGCACAAACTGAAAGGCGGGAGGCTTCGCTGGGCAGAAGGAGAGGCCTCTGCGGTGAGGTCGACTGAGCTGCGGCGCAGGTTGCCCAGGGAGGCGGGGGGGTATCCCCACCCAGAGGTCTTCACGAGGCCTGCAGATGTGGCCCCGGGCAAGCGGCTCCGGGTGTCTCCGCCTCAGCGGAGGGGTGCGCAGAGCTGGAGCAGATGCACTCCAGAGGTGCCCTCCTGCTTCCACCACGCTGTGCACCGCATCTCAAGGCGCTGCCTCCCTGCTAGCTGTGCGGCTTCCAGGGCTGTGGCTGCAGCGGCCCTGGGAGCAGGGCTTTCTGGAGCCGTGGCCTGGTCCTGCACCGCCACGGTGCTCCTCTCCAGGCGCAGTGGCTCTTCCCGTGGCTCCTGGATGAAGGTGTCCCTGTAACTCTGCTTTTCCTTCTCTTTGTCTGCAGAGGTGCTGGCTTTTGGAGGAGACATCCTGAAGTTTGCAGGTGTGTACGTAGGAGGAGGCAGAGTCGGTGTCCTGCTGATGCGCAGCGTCTCCCACGGAAGCCTCCTGGGTTCCACTCTGCTTTTTGCGGAGAGCAAAGGGGAACTGCTTTGCCTCCAGCTTTGAGCAGGGCTTCTCCCTGCAGGAGAAGTGGGGGGTGGGGGAGTGGGGGGGGCAGGGAGCCCCGTCTTTCAGTGCCGAGGGGCGCTCGCGGTGGGGAGTGTTGGCCTCACTGCTGTCCCCCACCACCCACCCTCTTGCTCTGCTGCCCTGGAGGTTGCTGTGGCTGGCCCAGCAGATGGGAGGGGTCCCTGAGGCCAGGCTTCCCCGGAGGTCCTTCAGGATGCCACCCTCCCACAGTCCCCTCTTCCTCGGCACGCCGGCCAGCTGCCTGCTGCTGTCCCTGCGGCTGGATGCAACTCAGGGAGAGTCAGCCCTCGGGAGAGCCTTCACCTGCCCCTTGCTTTCCCCAGGGGATGCCATGCTGGTGCTGTGGAGAGCAGCAGGGCCTCAGCTGCCTACGGCCATCAACCTGGCGCTGCAGTGCTGCAGGAAGGTCCAGAAGAAGTACGGCACTTATGACACGCACAGTGGTCTCAAGCTCCACCTGAAGATAGGTACGGGCACAGATGGCTCAGCTGTGCCACATGCACAGCCCCAGTACCCTCCAGAGCCAGTGGATAGCCTCCCCTGCCAGCATTTGCAGGGCAAGCAGGAGGCAGCGAGGGCGGGGGAGGCCGGGGCTCCTTCCCTGCCTGCCTGGCGTCAGCTGTAGCACAGGCCCCTCGCTCCCAGTGAGGGTCCCAGAGCACAGCCTGCTCCGTCCATGGGGGCCCCAACGTCTGACCCCGCTGGGAGGTAGAAACGCCCGTTTCTGGGACCTGTGGCGGTATGGGCCTGAGAAGGACGCACGAGGCCCTTCCCCTCCCTGGGCCTGTCTCTAGGCTGGGCGTCAGCTGAGCCTCTGTGCAGCTGGGGGCCGCCAAGTTCCAAAGGTTCCCTGTGTTCACGCCGCTGGTCTCTCTCTCCCCAGGGATCTCCGCCGGGATGCTCTCCTTCATGTCCGTCAGAGGCGGGGATCGTCAGTACTTCTTCGTCTGCAGCGGAGCCCTGGACGAAGTTGTCAAGGCCCAAAAGCTTTCGGCTGCCCATGAGGTAGTGCTGTCACAGACCTGCTGGGAGCTGTGTGATCAGCAGCGAATCAGGGCCAAGCCTCTTGCTGGCAAAGGGGCCGTGAAGGTGAGTGGATGGGGTGTCCTGGAGCCCTTTGGAAGACCCGCACCTGGGTGGGGAGGCGGCTGAGAGGCTGAACGTGGCCACAGCCGTAACCGTAAGCGTAGGCAGAGAGCCAAAGCTGTTGGCCTTGCACCTCAGCTGAAAGTCCAGAGAGGTGGGCTTGCCCTTCTCTGGGAAGTGAGAGTGGAGGGGCAAGCCCCGTGCCCTGGGGCTTCTGGGGAGGCCAGTGGCATTCCTTTCCTCCTGTGTGTCTTCAGGTTGTGGGAATGAGGCGCTTAGCTCGCCGAGAATGGAAAGATGCTGTAGTCCAGCTGAGCAGTGCCAGAGGGGAGAGGCATTTGAAAGGGACGGGTGAGTTCCTTGTCCTGTGACTGGCTGGAAAGGTGGGCCCTGCCTGCTTCACAGGCACGAACAGGAGCAAGCACAGGAGAATCTTTCCCTCGCCGTGTCCAGCTTCCCAAGGCCCTGTAGGCCTGCCCTGCCAGTGACGGCCTGCGTTTCCTTTCCTTAGGCCTCCGAAGGCCGACTCTTAGGATGTGCGATGATTCTGAACTGGCAGCGAGGCTGGAGAAGTACTTATCGACAGCTGTTCTCCGGAAGGTATGGCCACCACTGCTGGCGGCTGCGTGCAGGGAGGGCAGAAAACAGTGTGGAGCTCTTGGGAAAATGGGCAGCCAAAAGAAAGTGCAGTCTGAGGCGAGAGCCCGACGGAGGAAAAGAGATGCCAGGGCTGCTGTGGCCAGACGTGCCCAGAAGCTGTCCGTTTGTGCAGCTCCTCTGAGAGGCACGGCTGGTGAGAGGCAGACTTCCCTCTGTCTTTTGCACGGCTGTTGTTCTGGAGATTGCGCAGGCATGGGGGCGGGAGCCTCCGGGGGGCTCCGGGACAAGATCCCGCTCAGCAGCCTAGGGGAGGGCAAAGAGTCTTCCCTCGTGTCTGCACGTGTCACAGGACAGAGCAGCTTTGTGCCAGGACTCGGTACCTGGGAGGACTCCCCCATCCTCCAGTAGCACCTGGCATTGCCTGCACGCCTGCTCTCCCTCGGTGTCTGCTGTGGGCCCAGAGAAGCCCCTGGGAGAGCAGGCTGGCAAAGCTGTTGTGCTCTGCTCTTGCAGCTTCGTGAGGACGTGCCGCTGGAGCTGTGCTCTGAGCTACGGCCCGTCACCAGCCTCTTTGTCCAGCTGAAGTTTGCTGACAGGATCAACGCAATCGAGCTCAGCAGCAGCCTCGGTGACTGCAGCAACACGATTTCAGGCATCATCAGCCCTCACAAGGGTGAAATCAACAAAACTCTTCTGTTTGACAAAGTGAGTGCGTGACAGCCATCGCACCCCTGGGGTGCCTCTGCCTGTTTGGCAGCAGGGGAATGGGAAGCCGCTCTGCCCGGCTGCTGGGATCTGTGGGTTGACCTGAAGCTCCGCTGGTCTCCCCAGTGCCTGCGGTGGAATGCATCAGCTGCTGGCCATCGGTGTTGTAGAACAAGATGTATTGCACCTCTTCTTTGCAGGGCTGCACCTTCCTCTGCGTGTTTGGATTTCCTGGAGAAAAGCTGGCCCACGAGATCACCCACGCCTTGGAATGCGCTATGCAGATCTTCCACATGACCTCCATGGGCCTGAGAAAACTCCAGTGAGTGCACGTTATGGGGCGTGTGTGCTGCCTGGGACGGCACGAGGGGAATGATGAGCAAGAGACGTGCCCTCTGGCTTGTCCTCCTTCGCCCCTGGCAGGAAGGAGGCGGTGTCTCAGAGGTGGCAGGTTAGCCCACGGCAGCCAGGCACAGTCCCCCCAAGTGCCGCCTGCCAGTCACCGTGTCGGAGCGAGCCCTCACCAGGGCATGGAGCTCCTCGGTGCCAGAGGCAGGCTCCTCTGGGCGAGGGGGCCAGGAGCAAGGCCTGGGCCCGGTCCCTCGACCTCCAGTGGCTGCCATTGTGAGTGCTGTGCAGGCAGCAGCTGCTTGCCTCCCCGCTAAGGAGAAGAGCCTGTGGCCTGGTGCAGGTTGCAGCCATCAGGCCTCGGGGGAGGGCTCCAAACGGTCTTGCCTGTGCCCTACCTACGTCCCCTGCCACCGGGGCGTGTTGCGCCCCAAGCTCTCCAAGTCCCCAGGACCCATGCTGGTGCGTGTGGTCCCAGTGCTGAGGAGGGGGGGGAGAGGTGGGAAGGGATGGAACGGGGCGAGCAGGACTGCAGCAGGGCTGCTGCTGAATCCACGCCACTCTCTCTGTGTGCCAGGCTAGTGTCTGTTGGGGTCAGCAGCGGGGCAGCGTTCTGCGGCTTCACTGGCCATCCCGAGAGGTTTGAACACACAGGTAGGGCTCCTTTGTCTTAGGAGTGTGAGGCTGGCATGGCTCTGCTTCAGTGCATCGGTGTGGACGAGGCGGCTGGGCTGAGGCAAGGACACGCTACAGCCTGCTGGGGCCTTGGGGCGGGAGGATGGGCTCAGAGACGTGTGGTTCCCTTTGGGTCCGCTTACCCTGCAGTTGGGTTGGCTTGTGCCAGGAGGGGAGGTTGCCCTTGGCCTTGAAGGTTTCCCAACTGCGCTGACGTATGCTCTTTCTCTGTGGCAGCCCTTGGCTTTAAGGTGAATTTGGCCGCCTGCATGATGGTGGCCTACCCGGGGGTGGTGTCCTGTGATGCAGAGACCTGCGCAGCCTCTCGCCTGCCCAGCTACTGCTTCAGAGCGTTACCAAAGAGAAACTTGAAAGGCGTTATCAGTCCCACCACTGTCTATCAATACGTGGGGACCACCGAGAAGCAGTAAGTGTTCTCTGAGCTGTGCACGTGAGGGGAGAGGGGCCTCAGGGGTACGACCTTGGCCGAGCAGAGGGCTCGAGTTCTGCAGCGAGACCAGGCTGCTCTCCCACAGACCTCCCTTGCCTGTGGCTGAGAAAATCGGAAGCCCTGGTGTGGGTCTGCTTTCTGCCTCTGTGCCCTTGTGCCTCTTGCTGCTAAGAGTGTGGAAATGATGGCACCGGGATGGGGAAGGCTGGCCTGTCTTTGGACACACAGGGTAGCCTTGCGTTCTTTGTCCGAGCGGCTTCTTCAGTACAGCCTGGCTTCTTTCCTCATCTTGAATTTCTTTGGTTGTTGCCTCCGGCAAGGGACTTTTGTTAGCTTCGGCTGTCGTGCTGTGGCTGCTGGGCTTCCTTATGCTCGAGGCTGTGCTGGTGTGTCACCTTGAGCTTTGGCCAGGGGAACATGCTCGGAGTAAGATGCTGCTTGAGAGGGGGGTCTCCACTCCTCCACAGCAGGCTCTGCGTGCTCCGGCTTCTGACCCATTAGGCGACTCCTGTTTGCTCTTCTCCCCCTTCTAGACAACGTGACGTGGGCGTTGCCGAGGAGAGGTCACCCTATGGTCCCTTGCTGGGTAGGTGGAGAACTCATCCGAAGCCCACTTGCTTCCCTTTGCCCAGTGCTGGGGGCTCTGCTGTGGGCTGCCCCTGGCACACAGCTGAGCGCCACGCAGCTGCTTCCTCGCTCCCTCCCTCCCTCCCTTCCTCCCTCTCTCTCTGCTGCGGGATGGGGGAGAGAAGTGGAGGGGCTCCCCGCTTTTCAGCACGCTGCAGCAGCTCATTTCCTTGTGGGTCTGCACAGGTCGGGAGGCAGAGATTGACCGCTTTGAATGCTGCTTGGAGGCCTATGAGCATTTGGAAGAACCACACGTCCTGGCATTTGTGGGCATTCCAGGCTCTGGAAAGAGCCACTTACTTGCCGAGCTGGCCATTTTAGGCCGGGCTGCTGGGCACAGGTAAGCACTGTGGAGCTGTCGCTTTGGCACCCCTCCGCCACCCATCCCCTGGCGTTTGCAGAACGCAGTTCGGGTGCTGCTGTGCCCAGCCCTTGCACTGCAGCCTCCCAAAAAAGCCTGCTGTGGACCCAGCCAAACAGTACCCACCTCCTCAGAGAGTTCCAGCTGGCTCTGTGAGCCACTGTTCTCCTCCTTTGTCCCTGGGCCGAGCACAAAGAGACGGAAAGAGCTCCAGCTGAGGAGCTGAGAGGAAGCAAGGTGGCCCACCTCAGAAGCGCTGCTTGCCCTCTGGCTGTTTTCCAGAAGGAGCACTGGGGCAGAAAAGCCTTGCTGTGGGCCAGGCGGCAGACACAGACCCGCCACCTGCTGAGGCCTTCCTTCTTAACCCAATGAGTGCCTCTGCAGGGGGTGCATAGTGCAAGCCGGGCTGGGGCTGCGGAGGCGCAGGGGCCGCGGCCAGCCCTCCCAGTGACCGGCCTGCAGCCGCCCACGGGGACTCTTTCTTATACGACGAGTGGAAAGCTCGGTCCTCTCCACGACGCACTTGGAGAGTCCCGCTTTCCTCTGCAGAAAGGACCAGGCGGCTCACCTATAAAACACTGCTGTCCAGGCAGGCTGGAGCTACCGGGAGGCAATTCTGGATCTCAGCGCCTTCTGCTTTTGCACCGCAGGGTCAACACTGTGGAACTGGCAGAGGAGAACTTGCAGCAGCCCTTCTCTGCCATCCGTCTGCTGGTGGCCAGGGCACTGGGTCTCCAGGCCGGTGAGACTTGCAGTGACAGGCAGCGCGCCCTGCAGACCGTGCTCCAAGGCACAATAGAAGAGAGCAGCTATTGCTTGCTCAACGATGTTTTCTTAGTGTAGGTGAGAGCGAAAGGCTGTCCTGCTTGGATGCTCTGCTGGGAGCAGCTCAGCTCAGGGCTGGGACTCGCGGGGCTCGTACCCCACCTGTCTGATTCCTGTGCCCAGGAGTCTCCCTGTGCGTGGGGTGCTCCTGTGCCACGCATGTGCCCTGGGTCTCTTTCAGCAACCTGGAAGTGGCATTGAAGGGGGGCTGGTGCTGGCCGCACGCAAGAGCAGAGGCATTCTGCTCTGCAGTCTTGCTTTGCGGGATAGGTGTGCCTAGACCCTCAGCTATGTTCCTCTCTGTCTTTCCTGGACAGTTTCCCATCACAGACGAGGTGTGCAGGATGCGTCACACTGAATGGAACAGTGCGTTCCACCTGACTTGTACGCAAGTGCTACAGAAGGTGAGCACGTCTCCCTCCTCCCGCCTCACAGGAGCCAAACAACCGTGCTGGCTGCGGGCTCCGCGCTGGAGCTGCCTGAGGGGGTGGCAGGATGAGGCGCCCAGGTCATGGCCCTTCAAGAACTTTGCCCAGCTTCTCTCCTTCTGCCGGGGAACTGATGTTAGAGGAGGCCGTACAGTCTCTCAGAAGCAAAGCTGCTAAACTCCTGGAGAGGGAGGTGGCTGAGGAGAGGCTTCTGGCTATCCCCTTGTCTTGAGGAGAGAAAGTCCTCCCCAGAAGAGGAGAATCCACCAGATTCCACTCAGAACCACCTGTTTTTTTTTTTTTTTTCAGGTGCTTGGAGGGGAATTTGGCATATTTTTCGTCAACAACGCCCACTTCGTGGACTCTGAGTCCTGGTCTATCATGTGGCCCCTGCTCCAAAGCGTCACGGTCCTTATGGTCATGAGCTTAGCTCTGGGCCATGACAGAGCAGAGGACATTTTCAAAGCTGCCACAGACAGCACAACATCGGAGAGAATCACCTGTCTTCGTCTGGAAGGGCTGAAAGCTTCAGACGTGGTGCGGAAAGCCTGCCAGGAGCTTGGAGTGCGCAGCATCCCCAGGGAGCTGGCAAGGTAAAGCCAAGTCGGGGAGCTCTTCTGAAGGGGTTGCATTTATGCTGACCACGGCTGGGAATCGCCCTGCAAAAAAGGCAGCCACGGGGCTGATGGGTCTCTCCTTAAGCCTGGCCATAGCAGGTGTGAGCTGAGAATGGGCAACTGCCACGAGGCAGCAGAGTGTGGATGGTGTCAGCCCTTTGCTGTTGCCATGGCTTGCTCTTCTGTGCTTTAGGCACTGTCCAGCAGCCTTTCCTGATGGATTCCCAGGAACGCTGTGGGTCTGGGGGGCCCCAGGCACTCACGCCCCATCCAGAAGCCAGGCGTAGCCAGGTTGAAGAGGCTGGTTAGCCTACGAGACCCGAGTGACTCACCACCCACCAGAACTGTGCTGCACCTTACTTCCCTGGTGTCGGTTGTGCTCCTGCCCAGGTTCCTGATCCAGAGAAGCTCTGGCATCCCATATTACTGTGAGGAACTGCTGCGCTCCCTGCGTTGCAACAACATGCTCTTGTTGCACACCGGGAGGCCGAAGGAAGGAGAGGACAGCTGGCAGAGCCTGATGGGTAAGCACCCTTGTTGCCGATCAGCTGTTGGCTGTGGTGCATCCTCTCCCGCACAGCCGCACCTTGCTGCTCCCTTGGCAAAACACCGGCTCAGCTCCTTGTTCATGCTCCCCATGCTCTCCCTGTCTTCTGCAGCCAAGGCATCACCCGCTGTCACAGCTGCCTCAAGCCCAGGTACCGGGAGTGACGGCAAAAGGATGTGTGCCATCAGACCAGACGTGAGCCTGGAGACCCCCATGCTGCCGTTTGCCTTGAAAGGTGAGGAGCTGAGCAGCGCTCGTCCAGTTTGTGGCTGTGCCCCAGCTTCGTTTCCCGGGGTGCAGGTGAGAGAGAGGCTGAGCACCTGCGTGCTGCAGAGTCACCCCCTCAGCCTCAGGGCTCAGCCAGGAAGGTGACTCCAGTCCAAGCAGGCTGTGGTTTTCCCCTGTTGGCAGTGGACCAGCTCTGAGCTGACCGGTGAGCTGCACACCATGGGTGGGGGAGCTCTGAGTCCAGCTCTGGGCTGGTGAGAATGCTTTGTGTTCTCTGTGTGCACTGCTGGCTATGAACCCAGTACAGACCTAGTAGGTCCCCCTAGTAGGTGGGACGTGCATACCTGCTGGACCGTGCCCTCCCCATCACCGGTTGGGAGCATTTGTCTGTCTGAGTGTCTCTGTTTTCCCTGGCTCCTGTGACCTGTGACTGGGGGGGGGAAGCAAAGCCATCTTGAAGATACCAACCCTGGGCTCTGGTTGCCCAGCAGGTGCCGTCCTGAGGAAGGGAGGCCAAAGTCCTCCCCGTTTGCTCAGGTGAAACTCTCCGGCTTCTCCAACCTCAGGCTCAGGGACAGGCAAGACAGAGATGTGTTGCTTCTTCTTGGCAGAGATTGCGCTGGCTGAGCTGGACCGGATGGATCTACAGAAGCAGATGGTTCTGAAGTTTGCAGCCATCATAGGGCCGGTGTTTACAACCCAGCAGCTGGTTCACATCCTTCCCATCTCTGTAAATCAGTGGATTAATCCACTGCTGGACATGCTGGTGAAGGACAACATCCTGAAGCGGCTGAAGAAGACAGAGGAGCCAGAAGATGTGCAAGGTGCTCCAGAGGGGCCGGCCACCTCCGGGCAGGCAGGAAGCGGTAAGTGGTGGCTGCAGCGTGAGCCCAGGAGCGCTGGGGCTCCACAGGGCCCTGCTCACGCACCTTTGTGCAGAGGGAGATTCTCAGTGGCTGTTGGAAGTGCCTCTGCCACTGTGCTAGCAGGCGCTGGTCGGAGCCCGGGCTGGGCTCAGACGGCAGCAGCACTCACCCAAGTGTGGCCTTTGCCCCAGTTGGGGCAGCCTTGAGGTCTGGCCCCCGCTTTGGCTGAGGCCAGGACTCATTGCCTTGCAGCGGTGGAGAGGCCCTCCGTGAACACGGGGTCCAGAAAACAACAGTCTGACGTCCTGGCCTTCTGCGCCCCACTGCTGTGGGAGGCGACGTACGAGCTGTGGCCCACGAGGGAGAGGGTGAACATTCACCGCCAGTGTGCCGCCTTCCTGGAGAAGCATGCGCACAAATGCCAGAGGTGCCACGGAGGGGACTTTGTGGCCTTCCACCGCTTCGGCGTCTCCAGCCCCCAGAAGCAGGGGAGCTGCCAGGGCTCTGCTGATGAGGATGACTGCTGCAGCTGGGAGGCCTTGGTAGTTGCTGGAGAACACCTGAGGAGGGCCAGGACCCACCCTGCAGAAGGCGAGATTCTGGCAGAGGGCGAGCAGACAACTCTGCGGGCCGAGGACGGTGGCGAGTGCTCCTGCCAGTGCGAAGCCATCGCCGAAGCAGTGCTTGTGCCCCTGGCTCGCCACTACAGGGCAATGGGCAGCACTTCCCAAGCCCTCTATTATGTGCTGGAGTGTGCGGCTGCCTACCTGCACGTCTCCAACAGCTACATGGTGAGTTACCCTGCTAGCCAGCACGAGCTGCATTAGCAGGGAGGAGGCCTGAGGGCTGGCCGCAGGCTCTGCACCAATGCTCACCTGCTGTCTGTGTGCTTGTTGCAAGGCCCTCATGAAGCTGAGCGAAGCAGAGGCTCTGAGGAGCTCCATCAAAAAGGAAGGAAATGCCATCGACCGCTTTGAGGAGGCCATCTTCTTCAGCCTCAAAGGAGAGGTAAAGAGGCAGGTAAAAGCGGAGGGTGTCCGAAGGGATGCAGCCATACGCTTCCCCTGCTGGCAGGGAATGTTCCTGCCACAGCCAGCCCCTGGTCCATTTCTGCAGTCTCTGCAGGTCTTGGGCAAGTCCTCCACATCTGCATGCCTTCCTCTTCCTGTACAGGTCTGCAGTAACGTGGGATGTGTGAAGCTGGCCAAGGAAATGAGCAGGCAGGCGCTGAGACTGCTGGAAAAGCGGTTCCCCCGGACTCGTGCCGGGGCCTTTGTCAAGTCTCTGTGGGAAGGGTTGAAGCGTGCTCCTCAGGCCACAGGCAGAGCGTCCTTCCTTCCCCAGGAGGCTCGGTAAGCAACAGAAGGGACAACGCGGGAGAGGAAGAGCCCTTTTGTACCTGCTCTCACGCATCCAGGCCCAGGCCTGCCCGGGTTTCAGCCCATTCCCAAGCCTTAGCAGGACTGAGGCATTCAGGCGTGATGTGTGGGTAGAGCCAGGGATGGCGCTGCCTCACGCTGCCTCCCCTGCACAGCACAGGAGAAGAATGCACACCTTTGGGTAAAAAGCAGCTTGTGCTGAGGGATGCTGTCACGGAGTCATCTAGATAAATCCCTTCTTCCAGCAATGTATCTGGCTAGCCCCACCGCCCTGCTTTCCCTTGCCCTGTCTGACTCAGTGCTCCACAGCTGTGCCTCTGGGCCCAACGGTTTCTCTTGCGTGGCAGGAGGAAGAAGCAAGCCTGGCTGGTTCAGCGGAGCAGATGCCTCTCCTTGCTCGAGGACCTCTACAGCCAGGAGGGCACATCTGGCGGACAGAGGTTCTCCCGCCTGGCAGCACTCATGAAGGCCAACACGGACAGCAAGATGCACTCCTATCAGGCAGCAGACTCACACATTGGACAAGCCTTGAATTAAGGAAAATAGGTCAGGTTAAAAGCTATGTGCTTTCATGGCGTGCTGAATTGGCAGCTGCAGATGTGGCCTTGCGAAGCCAGCTTTTGGCTGCCCATAACCGATGCTTTTCTACAGGCTTAGACAACGAGTGCAGACAGCGGGTCTCCTGTTTCTCCAAGTGACACCGTTCAGGTACCCTACGTCTGGAATGCAGACAGCAGGCTAGGACAGTAAACCACAAATTAACAAAGAAGCAACGGATTGGTGGACGGAGTTGTAGCCGATGAGAGGACCGGCCAAAGCCAGGTGAAAGAATACAGTGAGGAAGACCACGGCCTTCATCAGAAAGACCACCAGACAACCAGCAAGAGATACCACGCATGCGTAAAAGAACTGAGACGTGGGGGGGGGGGGGAAGGGGGAAATGTCAGTCTTCTGGGGACTCATCGTAATAACCCAGCCTCTTCTTGGACAGCTAGTGCATATGTAAGCAGCTTGTTTTTGAAGTGTGTGCCTTTCCTGACCTGTGGTATGCAGGCTTGGAGGGATTACCCCCCTGCATCCGGCGTGTGCGCAGCGCTGAGTAAACATACCTGCTTTATAACTACTCTGTGGTTATAGAGTGTGATTCCGCACGCCAATTTGGCGAGCCAGCCAGGAGGCTCTTTGCTGGGCCGTGGGGCTGGTCGGCCCAGGAGGCGCTTCTGGTGCGCCCCGAGAGATTCTCGGAGAAGACTCCCTGGGCCAACACATCCACCATGGAGCAGGGAAAGAGCCCCGGCTGCGGACCAGGTATGCTGGGAACAGGGAAGCCGTAAGTCGTAAGCGCGAGAAGTAGATTGTGCTTTTGCAGTGGAGATTTCCAATATTTCCGTATGTAGCACTTCTGCAGGGCTCCCCGCCGCTACAGGCTAGTCAGGCCGTCGTCAGCCCAGCTCTTGTATTCGTGCAAAGGGCATCAAACACAGTCTGCTGCCTCACACGGGGCACCATTTGTTGCCTTCTGCAACTGTGATGTTAGCCACCTGTGTCAGCCCTCTTGCGCACACTGACCAATTACCTGATCAGGGCCAAATGACTGCAGACGCACACCAATATGATGAGCAGCAAAATGGCGTCTACTCACTACTAAGCACAGCTTATATACCTTTACTTAAGCTATCGTGCCCTGTCTTGATTTGTCCATACCGGATCTTAGCCCCTTACTACAATTCCTTATTTGGCTCCTATTGTCTCCTCATTCCTTCGCCTTCTTATCTGGTTTACTTTGTTAGCGAGGACAGTCTGTCTGAGCACAACAGCACCCTTTCACTGTGCTTAGGGAGAGGCCTATCCCGTACAGCACGTATCCCCATCAAGCGCCTACTACAACATCTCCCCCTCCCTAAGCTAAATATTCCTTACACACATGCCTCACCCGTACATTGCGAAGCAATGCAAAGCGCCTAATGCTAAATACATTTCAGCAAACTATCTCCACTATCCCTCCACAGCGATCCTTAAGCAAACATCAGAGCAACAGGGAGTCCTTTCCCGTCATAACCCGACTCCCCGTGCCCGGTCAAGCCTTGCCCTGTTACAGCACGAACGCAACAACCTAAACCCTTCTACAACCTTTCACGCAGTCTATGATACTCAATCCGATGGTCAAAAGTCTTTTCCATCACTCGTTGCAAGGAGTTCTGCAAGCATCCTACAAAGCATGGAAGGCAGATTAGAATACATATAAAGATTGCGAGCCCTATTGCGAGAACCTTACGCAATTGCTTTAATCATGAACCCACTCCCCCAAACAGTCTGTGCAATTTCCGAAATGGTCACTCTCTTCTTTAATCTTCTGTGTATGTTCTTGCATCCATTATAGTTGTTTATGACACACTGTGATCGCCAGGGACACCATAAACATCAGCAACATCGGAAGTGTCAGTGTTGCAGGTGTGGTACTCCTCTTGATGAGTAGTTCTCGATCCCGTCGTCCGTCCCTCAGTTGTTCTGGAGTTAGCTTCAGTTTGCCAATGAAGAATTTCTGTAGAAAAACTTCTACCTAGACTCAGTTTTGGCAGATATGTTACTTATATCTGGTGTTAGTTTTCATGATGGTACCCACAGAATTTCCCCAGATTCATGATGTTTAACTGCCGCATACCCGACAACGGATACCCTTTAGCAAGCCCTTCCTGCGACCAGGAGGCCCTGACTGACCTCCCCCAGAGGGGCATTGTGCTCTAACGTGGCCATACTGGCCGCATCGGAAACACAGCCCTTGCTGCTGCAGCGATCTTTGCTGTCGCGGGCCAACAGCTGCAACTATAGCTGCGGCTAGCCCTTCATTAGTTAAATGAGCCACCTTGAGCTTATCTAAGACATACTGAATAATTTCTCCCAGGGTATTAAGCGTACTCGGGCCAGCTCGTAGCAATGCCTTAACACTGTCATGTGATTTCTGACGCAGGCAGTCAATGATCACTGGCCCTTGGGCTGGTTTCGGGAGATCAGACCCCTCTGCAGCAGCTAAAAGCCTGTCTGCAAAGCTTTGAAAGGATTCATTCGGGCCCTGGGTAATATCTGTGCACGGAGCAGGTGGTTCAGCTTTATGCACGAGTTTATTAAACGCTTCCACCATTGCATCTGTGGCTGCTATTAGCTCCCCGGTCTTAGTTTCGTTAACTGGCCCTGGGGCGAAGCCACTCCCACGGCCTTCCCTGAAAGCCGCGGGACGCCGGTTCCACACAGGGAGCGGCCTGGGCCGACCCCCGCCGCCCCGGCAAGCCCCCTCAATTCGGCCATCCAGTCCATCTCCCATAACGTCTATTGGACCGGCCTGAGCACCATACGCACTAAGTTTGTGATGTCGTTGGGGAGGAGAGGCCCCAGTGCAGCCAAAGCCTGTAGTGCATTTAACATCAGAGGCGATTTCAGGCCTCTTTTATCCATAAATTCCACCAGGCGCGCAACACCCCCGGGGTCAGGCGGCACCCATTCGGGACCATGATCACTCACAATCACCGGGAATGCCTCTGGAACTATACCCTCCCCCAAAGCCTCCGATCTAATCCGATTCCAGTCCGTCATTTGATCCCTCCCCCGCCACTCAAAGCCAGTCCATTCTTTCTCCGCTACACTATCACTCGCACTACCGCCCCTGGGAGTGACCAGAGACGGTAGGCTATGCCCCCTGTCCGCATTGGACGGACCTTTTGTCTGGTCCCTCCCCTTGTGGGCAGTAAGTTGATCCTGCTCATGTAGATCACAGCTTCCTCCGCCTCTTTGACTCAGGTAACACTGACGTACTTCTGATAAAGGATACAACGTTCCGCCTGAGCGGTCCGGATACGGGGGCGGGGAACGAGACAACAAACATCCGATCTCTTGTTGTCTCCTTTTGAACTGGGCGCGGTCGGCTCCCCCGGCGCTATCTCACTAACGGTCACTGGCGGCTCCGTCTCCTCTCGGCCCCTGCAAGAAACTGCTCCCGAGTCCCCATCGGACCCCACTGAGTCCGGTGTCTCGCCTCCACCGCCGAGACCCAAAAGGTATCGAGCCTCTGCCAATACCTTTCCCTCCACTCTGGCCGCGTTCAACGCCCCCAGTATCAGACCCCAAGTTTTTAACTCCGACCCGCCCTCCTGAGCACTCAAAATATGTTGCGCGAACTCAGAGGTGAGGTCATCCCACCTCCGGTGATCAAGAATCTCGTGGGGGGCTTTAACCTCCCCCTCCTGCTCTAACCGGGAAATAACTGCGTGGATATCCTTCTTAGAAGGAGCATAATTGCCAAAGTAATCCTTACAAAACTGAAGCAATACCTTAAGAACATGTTCCATAGTCAGTTCCCCGCCGTCACCTCGGTCTTCTGCAGGGCTCCCCGCCGCTACAGGCTAGTCAAGCCGTCGTCAGCCCAGCTCTTGTGTTCGTGCAAAGGGCATCAAACACAGTCTGCTGCCTCACACGGGGCACCATTTGTTGCCTTCTGCAACCGTGATGTTAGCCACCTGTGTCAGCCCTCTTGCGCACACTGACCAATTACCTGATCAGGGCCAAATGACTGCAGACGCACACCAATATGATGAGCAGCAAAATGGCGTCTACTCACTACTAAGCACAGCTTATATACCTTTACTTAAGCTATCGTGCCCTGTCTTGATTTGTCCGTACCGGATCTTAGCCCCTTACTACAATTCCTTATTTGGCTCCTATTGTCTCCTCATTCCTTCGCCTTCTTATCTGGTTTACTTCGTTAGCGAGGACAGTCTGTCTGAGCACAACAGCACCCTTTCACTGTGCTTAGGGAGAGGCCTATCCCGTACAGCACGCATCCCCGTCCAGCGCCTACTACAACAGCACGTAAACAGGAAAACGCCTTCATTTATTATGTTACTGTTTTGTTTTGCCTCCTTTGGAGGAGGAGTCCACATACGCTGCTTGTTGGATTTAGGGAGTGCAGCGGTCAATCATGGCTAGATAAAATTCCGTAGATAAGGAAGAACAGAGAAACCCCCAACGGGATCCTTTAAGCTGTGTGCTCCCTGTACTTTTCCCTAGGATTAAACTCACTCACTTTCCTCTACGCAGCGGTGTTCCCCCCCTTGCCGTCCTGGCCTCGAGTCAAGTCCTGTACCTACAGGAGGGAGGCTGGAGACAGCTGACAGAGTGCAGGGTACTGGCTCAGATCAGCCCCTTAACAGCCCACCTGAACCGAGCTCTGTGACTAGTGCTGATACTGAAAAGATAGAGCTCTGCCAGCTTAAGAGAGAATCGGAACAATGCAAAAGGGAGGTTATAAATTCTCCCTTTCCTAAATCTAACACCATTATCCCCACTGGCACTTCCGTGTATCCTCTTAGGGAAGTTCCAATGTTATCAGGGGACAGAGGAGATGTAAACTCCCCACTTGCGAGTGGAGAGGTGAGAAATTTCAAAAGGGAAACGAAACCTTTAATGAAAGATCCTCTTGGATTAGCAGAACAGTTTGATCACTTCTTGCTCTTGGTCATCAATTCAGCTTATGAAATACTGGGATTTAATTTAACTGGGAACACCTTAGGAATAACGGAGGTAGAGGGATCAGGAATGATAGTTTCACTTTTTGAATTACTGCTGAATTAAAATGGGGAGATAAAATAGTCACAGGGCAGTTGTCTTGTGTGCCAGAAGCAGGGACCAATTCACTGGGGAGAGACTGAATAGTTAAAGGAGGACTGCAGTTGAGAACTTGTGAAACAGGTAGAAAGGTGTCAGTGAATCTGCTAAGAGCCGACGATGAAAAAAATAGATAAATGCAAAGGTGTGGGCAGGGCAAGGAAGCCGGGGTGGACTCACAATCACTCCCTGAAAAAAATAACTGTCCGAGGAGGGAGTGAAGCTGTGAAGCAGCGACAAGATCCCATACCTTTAGAAAGGATAACGGGTCTAAAGCCTGTGATACAAACCTTGGTTAAGAATGGTCTTCTGGAACTCTGTCTGTCACCCTATTACACTCCAATTCTGCCAGCACAGAAGGCAGGTGGTACCTATGGGCTGGTACAAGATCTAAGAAAAATGAATGAAACAATTCCCAAGCGACGCCCCCTGGTTCCGAACCCCTATGCTTTAATGAGCCTGATCCCACAGGAACATGAAGGGTTTAGTGTGATCGACCTAGAAAATTGCTTTCTGGACCTGCTCTTGGGACTCAGGGAGTTGAGATCTTTTTGCCTTTGATTGAGAGGACCCCGAAATGGGATGCAAGCAGCAAAAAAGCTTCCTGCGGGATCCCGCCCCTTGTACAGATTGCTGTATTAGTCATTGTCACTGTCTGTCTTTGTAACTGGTCGATGTTTGTGTTGTAAAAACGTTACCTGTGGAATTCCAGTCCCTGCTTGAGGCAGCCTTGTCTTGCTGGGGGACGCTGGTCACGACTCTTGCCCGGGGAACTCGGTGTTCCCGTGCCCTGGGGAAGCAGGTGGACTCCATCACCCAGCCACACCCAGGGCATTTTCACCCGGTACCGAAGAGCGGCTGGGATAAGCAGCTGCTATGGGATGAAGGGGGTCCAAAGAAATTCTGGAAAAGACCATTCGGGGTCGTATTTTGGCTCAGTGGAGAAACGCCACCTATCAGCCGGGGGGAATGTGGGAATGGAATGCTGTTTCTGCAGTTGGAACGAACAAGAGGAGTCTTTTGTGGTCTGTGCTGCCATCTGTTGTCCTTTGTGGGTACTAACAGTTCTTTCTGGGTTTCTCTTCATTCCGACAAAGGGGGGTCTCTAATAGTGCCGTTAGGTAAACTTTCCATGTTGTGGCATGCTTAGTAGGTAGGTGAAGTAAGGAACAAGTAATTAACAAGTACAAAGGCTGCAGCTTTTGTATGATAGACTACAAAGCGTATTGAAAGGCTATTCTGTTTTGCCAGGAGGCTCTTAGCAAAAGAACAACAGACTTAGCAAGCAGCAGAGAAGCCAGGGCCTCCGCATGAGGTCGAACTGTCTCACTCTTGGCTCAAGAGGGATGCAAGAGATACTTCCCTCCATCCTCCTTCCAGCCTTCTCTCTGTCCTAGGACGAGCAGGTGTCCGGGAGTGGTGGCCTAGTGTTGAGTAAGCAAGGGTTGGAAGTCAATTAATTAGCAGTATACGCTTAGCTAGCAACACTTTACGTTTAGCCAGGATCTGTACGTTTAGTTGAGCGTCGGGAAGACTGTGAACCTGAAGTACTCAGCCAATGAGGAACCAGGGGAGGAAGAGAGAAGCGTCGGCTAATGGGGCTGAAAAGATGTCATCCTGTTTTCTGCGTGCCATTGCAATTGCAAATAAAATCTGCTTTATCAGAGATGCCGTGCTGATGAATTCTTGGGGTATTTCCAAGAGGAGCCTCGATTGAGAGCCCGGAAACATAGATGAAGTAAGAGGACCAGTTTTAACCACTGAGTGTTCTAATCACGAGAGTAAGCACGGGGTGTCTGTGGAAACTGGAGAACTGTCTTGTCTGATTCGTGGGCTTGGAAGGGAGTGGGACCAACTGTTTGGATGGATTAAGGAAGTGTAATTGTTAATGGTATATGGAAGCGTAACTGAGGGTATGTGGTAGTGTAATTGAGGGTCCGAATAGCGAAATAGTGTAAAAAGGCAAAAGGGTGAAAGGAAAGGTGAGTTTATGCGCGCTGGCCCAAGAGCAACCCCTGCAGAACGCTCGGAGTGAGAGAGCCAGGGCCGGACACTGCCACTGTAAACAGTGCTGCTCGCAAAAGGGGGGTGGGCAATGGAAGTGAGGATAGCCCTCATCTGCAGGGAGCTAAGGAAACCCAAAATCCAGTGTTAGCACTGCAAGCCTCCGGAAGGGAGGAGCTGAAACCGAAACGTAATGCTAGTCGGTTCTGTAATGATGAGAGTTTGGAAAATGAAGAAGGTTTGGGAAAGACACAGGCTGAGGAAGGCAAATCACTAGGAGCGAGGTGTAACAGGGATGTCAGGACCGAAGAGAGGCAAGCGATATGGGAAAACTGACTGAGGAACAGAGATATTGGACAAGCCTTGAATTAAGGAAAATAGGTCAGGTTAAAAGCTATTTATGTGCTTTCATGGGGTGCTGAATCGGCAGCTGCAGATGTGGCCTTGCGAAGCCAGCTTTTGGCTGCCCATAACCGATGCTTTTCTACAGGCTTAGATAATGAGTGCAGACAGCGGGTGTCCTGTTTCCCCAAGTGACATTGTTCAGGTACCCTACGTCTGGAATGCAGACAGCGGGCGAGGACAGTAAACCACAAATTAACAAAGAAGGAGCAGATAGGTGGAAGGAGTCGTAGCCGATGAGACGACCGGCCAAAGCCAGCCAAGGGTCCTCCAACCCGACCCAGCTCAAAGAGCACACAGTGAGGAAGACGACAGCCTTCATGAGAAAGACCACCAAACAACCACCGAGAGATACAACGCGTGTGCAGACTCCCACACTGGACAACCCTCTTTTACCTACTGTATCTGAATAAACTCTTTACTTTCTTATGTTTGTTCTTTTTTGGCCTTTCTTGAGATCCGGAAAATGTAAAAACATCTAGTTTTCATGTGCATTCTAGGGGAAATATGTCTTTCTAAGCACGGGCTTTGTCACTCAGGAAAAGCCAAGCTATGAGTAGATTTGCCTTTCAAAATAGAAAAGCATCTTCTGCAATTCACTCAAACGCATCTCTGGGGTTTTGCCAATTAGGTCACATTTGAGCTCGCAATACAGAGAAGCAAGACTGACAAACAGTAGCCAGGCTTCTACTTGGGGTCTGCCTTTTGTCAGTGGAATTGCCCTCTATCTTAGGAAGTGGATAGATCAATCCCCCAGCAGAAGAAACTGGGCAGGGGAGGCAGCTGACCGGCAGGGCTGAGCAAGGACCTGCAGCTTAAACTGAGGGAAAAGAGGGAAACGGACAGAAAGTGGAAGCAGGGTTGTGTGGCCTGGGAAGAATAGAGGGACGTTGTCCACACGTGAAGAAATAAGACTGGGAAAGCCAAGGCACAGGTAGAGCTGAACTTGGCGAGGGACGTGAAAAATATCACCAAGGGGTTCTACAGGTACATAAGCAGGAGGAGACAGGCCAAGAAGAGTGTTCCCCCTCTGATAAATAAGAACGGACAGCTGGTTTCCTCAGACATGGGTAAAGCTGAGGTGCTCAAGAAGTGCTTTGCCTCGGTCTTCACAGGTGGTCCGGCTCCTCCCCATGTCTGCCAGGACCCTGAAGATCTAGGCGTGGGTGAGAGGCGCAGGTTCCATCTCACTGTCCGAGACCTCCTCATGAAATTGAACATATATACGTCCACGGGACCGGATGATATCCATCCCAGGGTTCTGGAAGAGATGGCTGATGTGGTTGCCGAGCTGCATTGTTAAGAAAGGCAGAAAGGAAGACCCGGGCAACTACAGGCCGGTGAGCCTCACCTCTGTGCCTCAGAAGAGCATGCAGCACATCCTCCTAGAAGGAGGCACATACATGTTAAGGCACATATGAGAGGAAGAGGTGATTCGAGACAGCCAGCATGGCTTCACCAAGGGCAGTTCGTGCCTGACCAATCTGGTGGCCTCCTATGATGGAGTGACGGCTTCGGTGGACGGGGGAAGGGCGATGGATGTCATCTACCTGGACTTCTGCAAAGCCTTTGGTGTTGTCTTTCACCACATCCTTCTCTCTGAATTGGAGAGGCATGGATTTGAAGGCTGGACGCTTTGGTGGATTAAGAATTGGTTGGCTGGTCGCAGCCAAAGGGTTGTGATCAACGGGTCTGTGTCAGGGTGGAGGCCGGTCACAAGCGATGTCCCTCAGGGGTCGGTCTTGGGATCGGTGCTCTTCAACATCTTCATCAGTGACACAGACAGTGGCATGGAGTGCACCCTCAGCAAGCTTGCAGATGACACCAAGCTGAGTGGTGCAGTCGATACGTTGGAAGGAAGGGAAGCCATCCAGAGGGACCCAGACAGCCTGGAGAAGTGGGCTCATGACAACCTAATGAGGTTCATTAAGGCCAAATGGAAGGTGTTACGTTTGGGCCGGGGCAATCCCAGGTGTTTATGCAGACTGGGTGAAGAACCCCTTGAGAGCAGCCCTGTGGAGAAGGACTTGGGGGTCCTGGTGGACGAGCAGCTGGACATGAACCAGCAGTGTGCAGTCCTAAAGGGAGCCTATAAACAGGAGGGGAGTCAACTCTTGGAAAGGGTAGATAATAGCAGGACAAGGGGAAATGGTTTTAACTTGAAGGAGGGAAGATTTAGGTTGGATGCCAGAGGGAAGTTCTTCACTATGAGAGTGGTAAGGAGCTGGAACAGGCTGCCCAGAAGGGCTGTGGTTGCCCTGTCCATGCCTGGAGCTGTTCAAGGCCAGGTTGGATGGGGCCCTGGGCAGCCTGGTCCAGGATTCAGTGTGGAGGCTGGTGGCCCTGCCTGTGGTGGGGGAGTTGGAGATTCGTAATCCTTGAGGTCACTTCCAACCCGGGCTGTTCTGTGGTTCTGTGATTCTGTGAATATCCAGAAACTGTATGGGCAGTCCCATACTTTAGCCACTGCCCACATGGTTTTCTGCTCCTCATGTCATAGTTTCCAATGCAGGCAGTGGGCGATGACTTCTGCTGATGTGTTTTCCAGTCATCTAACTTAAGCCAATGTGTTAGCTTCATCATTAGCCTGCCAGGTGACTGCAAGGCTTGATGTCTGGGGACACAGCCTTTCCTCATATGCGAGAAGCTCCAGGCCCCTACTCATCTCTGTGGCCATTCGCTGGACTCTCTCTAGAAGTTCCCTGTGTTTTTTTAACTGGGGAACCCAGAACTGGACTTACTACTCCCAATGTGGCCTCACCAGGGCAGAGTAGAGGAGGAGGACCACCTCCCTTGACCTGCTGGCCGGAGTCTTCCTAATGCACCCCAGGATACCATTGGCCTTCTTGGCCACAAGGGCACGCTGCTGGCTCACGGAAAATCTGTTACCTACCAGGAAATCTAGGTCCTTTTCTGCAGAGCTTAGGTCAGCCCGTAACCTGTACTCTATTCGGAGCCAAGACTAGCCTCTCAACAGAAAAAACTGTGAAACCGTTCTTACCAAATGTCCCCACTACACAGACACACCACCCTGCCGCAGCACCACCACCAGATACCCAAAGCCAGTATCTGGTGAATTTATCCACTGTCATAAAAGGGGTGGCCTGTTTGCCGTCCCGCAACACAATCTTTTCCTTCTGTGTTTTTGTTTTTTTGTTTGTTTGTTTGTTTGTTTTGTCTCTAAGGCAAGAGGAAACTGCACTGCCGCTCTATGGACGAGAGGCACTCTATGGACAAGAGAAACTCGCCTTAGTCACAAGGTAGACCGCGATTCTAAATGAGACCTTCTGAGCTCTCATGGATCATAGCATCTATGAACGGCATCTCCCCTGAACTGGGACACTCCCCAGGTACTACCAAATCCTACGCATCTGTTCCACAGGAGTAGCTGTCGAGATATTTTACCAGATCCACATATTTCTGTTTATTTCTGTCTGTAGGAGCATATGTGTTTTGTATCTGTCCATACGTATGTAGACTAGCCAGAGAATTATAGAATCCTCAGAGCTGGAAGGAACTTTTACAGATCATCTAGTCCACCTCCCCTGCAATCAACTGGGATCACAGCTCAGTCTGCTTGCTCAGAGCCTGGCCTTGAAAGTCCGTTGTGATATACTTGAAGAAGTCAGTGATGTATCTGAAGATGATTCAAACTAATTCGGATCCAAACCATTGATTCAGCACCAAGGAAATGACTTTGATGGCAATTCTCACAATTTAGCTGCTGGTGCTGTGAAAGTATTGGAAAAGGCTGCCAGTTCAGGTTTTCTCTCTTGTTGATGTGTGCAAATTCAGATTTCCCAGGCTGCATTTTAGTAGCAGTTAACCCATCTTTGCCAAGGGAACATTTCAGACCAATCGTTGCAACCTTGGCAAAGAGCTGTCATTGAAATAAGGCTAACGATCGCAATAGGCTAAGATACTAAACCAAATACGACCGAGATTGAGAAAAGCACAGAGGCAAGTAAGAGCCTGCCGTAGTTTGGTGTGTGTGCCTTATCTCCGGAGGATGCTGTACGAGCTGCACGTTTGTTGTAACTTCTGCGTGCGCGCGTGCTGATGAAATTCACAATTATCCTTCCAAACTCCAGCAGAGGGCGATATTTTCCTGCATATGAGCGCAACCCTTCCCAAACTCACCCGAGCAAATTGCCAACGTGCGGTCCGGAGGCGTTAGCGTTATTCAAACCGCTTTTGGAGAAGCAAACACTGTGATCCTAAGTCTTCTTTTAGGGCGCCATTAAGGATAAATTAGGCGTATTAGTATAAATTAGGTGTCGGCGACAGGTAAGAAAAACAAACTTGGGAAATGTTTTAGAAAGTGATTATTTAGAAAATTAAGTGACTTTCTCCCCATTAAAACCTTTATTTTGGAAGTCTCCTTAGGCACAGAGTCGATGCTGGAGGTCCAGCAGCAGCCGTTCCGTAATGGGAGCTCTCCTCATCTTTGGAGTTGAACAAAGATCACAAAAATGATGTTGTTCAGCCCAGGATGATGAGTAAAGCTGCAGAAGGTCTACCGGTCTGTAGACTGTAAACTGGAGACTGCTCTATACTGGATGAGTAAAGCCGCAGAAGGTCTGCGCAAGGTTAAAAGAACTGCATAGGGAAGGGTGCGAGGCTCATGGCAATCAGCTAGTGCCTCAAGCTCCATCTGCTTTCTTCTGCCTGTTGTTGCATAATGTCTGCAACACTACACAACCAGAGAAATTCTTTCATCCTCAAGCACGGCTTACACTATCTATGGCTCCCATTGCAATCCTGAAACGGAGCAAGCAATTACAAACTGCAAAGAGAAACAGTTCTGTGCACATCCACAGCTGTGTGTCAACAGCCACGCTTCCGTCTGGGAGCGTGCTGGCTTTGCAAAGGACTGCCAAGCACCTGATTCTGTGCAGAATTAAAGCAGACACCTCAGCGTGGACTCCGACTCTGCGCGCTTACCGGCTGCGTGCACCGGCCACCGGCCCAGCCCCCAGTCGGGATGAGGCGCTCATCACGACTGCAAAACACAGCACCGTAACAGCCACCGCAAAGAGAAGGAACTCCACCCAGTCACAGCCAGCACAAGCAGCCTGCGCGCACGCGCTGCCCGCCCTTCCGTTGCTCAGCCAGCTGCCGTCGGGGACCGGGTCCCGGCTCGCCGTGCCTGAGGCGTCTCGGAGTCCTGGGAACAGCCCTGGGCCGCTCCCTGCCGGGGGAAGCGGCTGCTCTTTCGGCCGCCCCTCAGAGCGGCCCTGGGCTCACTGTGCCGCCTGGAGCGGTGGGCGTCTCGTCCTCGTCCCTCGCAGCGGGGCACGGTCGTCTTGTTCTGAGGTACCCCGGTACCACAGGGCGCTGACAATGGCTTCTGCTTGGGAGAGGAAGTACTACTACTCCGATCTGGGGAAGAAAGTGGTGCTTCTCCCCAGCCTCCTTCTCCGTGAGGAGTTCAAAGACATTGGTTACCCCATGATTTTTGAGGGAGTGCTGCTCCTGGCCGATGTCTCAGGTGGGCTGGGCGTGGCGGAGCCCCCACAGACATGAGCCCATGGGACGCTCCAGGCCCTCGGGAGCTCTGCTGCGAGACAGGGTGGCCATCTTGTCACTGTGCAGGCCTCCTGCCGTGCTGCCCAAAGAGCGGGCAGCTTCTCCTGGGCCGTCAGCCATGGCTGTGACGAGCGCTGAGCTGGGGCCGGGGAAGGGGTGAGCTACCGGTGCACGCAGAGGCAGGCGTCCTGATTTGCGGCTGTCTTTCTGGCAGGTTTCACTGCCTTGGCAGAGAAGTGCATCCAGCAGAGCGGCCCAGAGAGAGGAGCTGAGGAGATGGTGCAAACCCTCAACGCCTACATGGGTGACATTCTGGAACGTAAGAGCCGTGCTGCTGGGCTGTCGGGCATCGAGCCCTGGGGCTCGCTCACTGTGGACAGAGCCGTGCTGGGCCGCCCGCTCCTGCCTGCCTGGAAGGGGCGAGGAGCCGCAGCCGGGCTGTCTTTGGTGGGGCCGGGTCAAGAGGTGGTGGGCACAAACTGAAAGGCGGGAGGCTTCGCTGGGCAGAAGGAGAGGCCTCTGCGGTGAGGTCGACTGAGCTGCGGCGCAGGTTGCCCAGGGAGGCGGGGGGGTATCCCCACCCAGAGGTCTTCACGAGGCCTGCAGATGTGGCCCCGGGCAAGCGGCTCCGGGTGTCTCCGCCTCAGCGGAGGGGTGCGCAGAGCTGGAGCAGATGCACTCCAGAGGTGCCCTCCTGCTTCCACCACGCTGTGCACCGCATCTCAAGGCGCTGCCTCCCTGCTAGCTGTGCGGCTTCCAGGGCTGTGGCTGCAGCGGCCCTGGGAGCAGGGCTTTCTGGAGCCGTGGCCTGGTCCTGCACCGCCACGGTGCTCCTCTCCAGGCGCAGTGGCTCTTCCCGTGGCTCCTGGATGAAGGTGTCCCTGTAACTCTGCTTTTCCTTCTCTTTGTCTGCAGAGGTGCTGGCTTTTGGAGGAGACATCCTGAAGTTTGCAGGTGTGTACGTAGGAGGAGGCAGAGTCGGTGTCCTGCTGATGCGCAGCGTCTCCCACGGAAGCCTCCTGGGTTCCACTCTGCTTTTTGCGGAGAGCAAAGGGGAACTGCTTTGCCTCCAGCTTTGAGCAGGGCTTCTCCCTGCAGGAGAAGTGGGGGGTGGGGGAGTGGGGGGGGCAGGGAGCCCCGTCTTTCAGTGCCGAGGGGCGCTCGCGGTGGGGAGTGTTGGCCTCACTGCTGTCCCCCACCACCCACCCTCTTGCTCTGCTGCCCTGGAGGTTGCTGTGGCTGGCCCAGCAGATGGGAGGGGTCCCTGAGGCCAGGCTGCCCCGGAGGTCCTTCAGGATGCCACCCTCCCACAATCCCCTCTTCCTCGGCACGCCGGCCAGCTGCCTGCTGCTGTCCCTGCGGCTGGATGCAACTGAGGGAGAGTCAGCCCTCGGGAGAGCCTTCACCAGCCCCTCGCTTTCCCCAGGGGATGCCATGCTGGTGCTGTGGAGAGCAGCAGGGCCTCAGCTGCCTACGGCCATCAACCTGGCGCTGCAGTGCTGCAGGAAGGTCCAGAAGAAGTACGGCACTTATGACACGCACAGTGGTCTCAAGCTCCACCTGAAGATAGGTACGGGCACAGATGGCTCAGCTGTGCCACATGCACAGCCCCAGTACCCTCCAGAGCCAATGGATAGCCTCCCCTGCCAGCATTTGCAGGGCAAGCAGGAGGCAGCGAGGGCGGGGGAGGCCGGGGCTCCTTCCCTGCCTGCCTGGCGTCAGCTGTAGCACAGGCCCCTCGCTCCCAGTGAGGGTCCCAGAGCACAGCCTGCTCCGTCCATGGGGGCCCCAACGTCTGACCCCGCTGGGAGGTAGAAACGCCCGTTTCTGGGACCCGTGGCGGTATGGGCCCGAGAAGGACGCACGAGGCCCTTCCCTTCCCTGGGCCTGTCTCCAGGCTGGGCGTCAGCTGAGCCTCTGTGCAGCTGGGGGCCGCCGAGTTCCAAAGGTTCCCTGTGTTCACGCCGCTGGTCTCTCTCTCCCCAGGGATCTCCGCCGGGATGCTCTCCTTCATGTCCGTCAGAGGCGGGGATCGTCAGTTCTTCTTCGTCTGCAGCGGAGCCCTGGACGAAGTTGTCAAGGCCCAAAAGCTTTCGGCTGCCCATGAGGTAGTGCTGTCACAGACCTGCTGGGAGCTGTGTGATCAGCAGCGAATCAGGGCCAAGCCTCTTGCTGGCAAAGGGGCCGTGAAGGTGAGTGGATGGGGTGTCCTGGAGCCCTTTGGAAGACCCGCACCTGGGTGGGGAGGCGGCTGAGAGGCTGAACGTGGCCACAGCCGTAACCGTAAGCGTAGGCAGAGAGCCGAAGCTGTTGGCCTTGCACCTCAGCTGAAAGTCCAGAGAGGTGGGCTTGCCCTTCTCTGGGAAGTGAGAGTGGAGGGGCAAGCCCCGTGCCCTGGGGCTTCTGGGGAGGCCAGTGGCATTCCTTTCCTCCTGTGTGTCTTCAGGTTGTGGGAATGAGGCGCTTAGCTCGCCGAGAATGGAAAGATGCTGTAGTCCAGCTGAGCAGTGCCAGAGGGGAGAGGCATTTGAAAGGGACGGGTGAGTTCCTTGTCCTGTGACTGGCTGGAAAGGTGGGCCCTGCCTGCTTCACAGGCACGAACAGGAGCAAGCACAGGAGAATCTTTCCCTCGCCGTGTCCAGCTTCCCAAGGCCCTGTAGGCCTGCCCTGCCAGTGACGGCCTGCGTTTCCTTTCCTTAGGCCTCCGAAGGCCGACTCTTAGGATGTGCGATGATTCTGAACTGGCAGCGAGGCTGGAGAAGTACTTATCGACAGCTGTTCTCCGGAAGGTATGGCCACCACTGCTGGCAGCTGCGTGCAGGGAGGGCAGAAAACAGTGTGGAGCTCTTGGGAAAATGGGCAGCCAAAAGAAAGTGCAGTCTGAGGCGAGAGCCCGACGGAGGAAAAGAGATGCCAGGGCTGCTGGGGCCAGACGTACCCAGAAGCTGTCCGTTTGTGCAGCTCCTCTGAGAGGCACGGCTGGTGAGAGGCAGACTTCCCTCTGTCTTTTGCACGGCTGTTGTTCTGGAGATTGCGCAGGCATGGGGGCGGGAGCCTCCGGGGGGCTCCGGGACAAGATCCCGCTCAGGAGCCTAGGGGAGGGCAAAGAGTCTTCCCTCGTGTCTGCACGTGTCACAGGACAGAGCAGCTTTGTGCCAGGACTCGGTACCTGGGAGGACTCCCCCATCCTCCAGTAGCACCTGGCGTTGCCTGCACGCCTGCTCTCCCTCGGTGTCTGCTGTGGGCCCAGAGAAGCCCCTGGGAGAGCAGGCTGGCAAAGCTGTTGTGCTCTGCTCTTGCAGCTTCGTGAGGACGTGCCGCTGGAGCTGTGCTCTGAGCTACGGCCCGTCACCAGCCTCTTTGTCCAGCTGAAGTTTGCTGACAGGATCAACGCAATCGAGCTCAGCAGCAGCCTCGGTGACTGCAGCAACACGATTTCAGGCATCATCAGCCCTCACAAGGGTGAAATCAACAAAACTCTTCTGTTTGACAAAGTGAGTGCGTGACAGCCATCGCACCCCTGGGGTGCCTCTGCCTGTTTGGCAGCAGGGGAATGGGAAGCCGCTCTGCCCGGCTGCTGGGATCTGTGGGTTGACCTGAAGCTCCGCTGGTCTCCCCAGTGCCTGCGGTGGAATGCATCAGCTGCTGGCCATCGGTGTTGTAGAACAAGATGTATTGCACCTCTTCTTTGCAGGGCTGCACCTTCCTCTGCGTGTTTGGATTTCCTGGAGAAAAGCTGGCCCACGAGATCACCCACGCCTTGGAATGCGCTATGCAGATCTTCCACATGACCTCCATGGGCCTGAGAAAACTCCAGTGAGTGCACGTTATGGGGCGTGTGTGCTGCCTGGGACGGCACGAGGGGAATGATGAGCAAGAGACGTGCCCTCTGGCTTGTCCTCCTTCGCCCCTGGCAGGAAGGAGGCGGTGTCTCAGAGGTGACAGGTTAGCCCACGGCAGCCAGGCACAGTCCCCCCAAGTGCCGCCTGCCAGTCACCGTGTCGGAGCGAGCCCTCACCAGGGCATGGAGCTCCTCAGCTCCTCAGGCCAGGAGCAAGGCCTGGGCCCGGTCCCTCGACCTCCAGTGGCTGCCATTGTGAGTGTTGTGCAGGCAGCAGCTGCTTGCCTCCCCGCTAAGGAGAAGAGCCTGTGGCCTGGTGCAGGTTGCAGCCATCAGGCCTCGGGGGAGGGCTCCAAACGGTCCTGCATGTGCCCTACCTACGTCTCCTGCCACCGGGGCGTGTTGCGCCCCAAGCTCTCCAAGTCCCCAGGACCCATGCTGGTGCGTGTGGTCCCAGTGCTGAGGAGGGGGGGGAGAGGTGGGAAGGGATGGAACAGGGCGAGCAGGACTGCAGCAGGGCTGCTGCTGAATCCACGCCACTCTCTCTGTGTGCCAGGCTAGTGTCTGTTGGGGTCAGCAGCGGGGCAGCGTTCTGCGGCTTCACTGGCCATCCCGAGAGGTTTGAACACACAGGTAGGGCTCCTTTGTCTTAGGAGTGTGAGGCTGGCATGGGTCTGCTTCAGTGCATCGGTGTGGACGAGGCGGCTGGGCTGAGGCAAGGACACGCTACAGCCTGCTGGGGCCTTGGGGCGGGAGGATGGGCTCAGAGACGTGCGGTTCCCTTTGGGTCCGCTTACCCTGCAGTTGGGTTGGCTTGTGGCCGGGAGGGGAGGTTGCCCTTGGCCTTGAAGGTTTCCCAACTGCGCTGACGTATGCTCTTTCTCTGTGGCAGCCCTTGGCTTTAAGGTGAATTTGGCCGCCCGCATGATGGTGGCCTACCCGGGGGTGGTGTCCTGTGATGCAGAGACCTGCGCGGCCTCTCGCCTGCCCAGCTACTGCTTCAGAGCGCTACCAAAGAGAAACTTGAAAGGCGTTATCAGTCCCACCACTGTCTATCAATACGTGGGGACCACCGAGAAGCAGTAAGTGTTCTCTGAGCTGTGCACGTGAGGGGAGAGGGGCCTCAGGGGTACGACCTTGGCCGAGCAGAGGGCTCGAGTTCTGCAGCGAGACCAGGCTGCTCTCCCACAGACCTCCCTTGCCTGTGGCTGAGAAAATCGGAAGCCCTGGTGCGGGTCTGCTTTCTGCCTCTGTGCCCTTGTGCCTCTTGCTGCTAAGAGTGTGGAAATGATGGCACCGGGATGGGGAAGGCTGGCCTGTCTTTGGACACACAGGGTAGCCTTGCGCGCTTTGTCCGAGCGGCTTTCCTCTGAGCTTGCTGTGTTGTGCTTTGCTCCACCACGCGTAAGACTGTGCCAGTGGTCATTCTGCGGCATGGGGTGGGTTTTTTTCCCCAGCTGCTTCCCAGCAGGAAGCTCTGGGTCACTCGTGTTCCGCTGGGGAAAGGTGGGCTGCTGGCATGCTCTGCCTCCTCCTGCCTTCCTGCTCAGTCCTGTGCCGTTCCTCTGGGCCCGGCTCTGACCTTGTCGGTGGAGGGCCTTTTGAACACGAACGCTACCGTCTTTTGGAAACCGCTGCAAGACTTGAGCCAAAGGTGCCAGCAGCTTGGGCATCCCAAGGCGCTAAGTGACACGGGTCCTCCTTTCCAAGAGGCTTGTTTTGCGTGTGCAGGCTGGCAACGCAGTCAGCTAGCCAGCAGTACAGCCTGGCTTCTTTCCTCATCTTGGATTTCTTTGGTTGTTGCCTCCGGCAAGGGACTTTTGTTAGCTTCGGCTGTCGTGCTGTGGCTGCTGGGCTTCCTTATGCTCGAGGCTGTGCTGGTGTGTCACCTTGAGCTTTGGCCAGGGGAACATGCTCGGAGTAACATGCTGCTTGAGAGGGGGGTCTCCACTCCTCCACAGCAGGCTCTGCGTGCTCCGGCTTCTGACCAACTAGGCGACTCCTGTTTGCTCTTCTCCCCCTTCTAGACAACGTGACGTGGGCGTTGCCGAGGAGAGGTCACCCTATGGTCCCTTGCTGGGTAGGTGGAGAACTCATCCGAAGCCCACTTGCTTCCCTTTGCCCAGTGCTGGGGGCTCTGCTGTGGGTTGCCCCTGGCACACAGCTGAGCGCCACGCAGCCGCTTCCTCCCTCCCTCCCTCCCTCCCTCTCTGCTGCGGGATGGGGGAGAGAAGTAGAGGGGCTCCCCGCTTTTCAGCACGCTGCAGCAGCTCATTTCCTTGTGGGTCTGCACAGGTCGGGAGGCAGAGATTGACCGCTTTGAATTCTGCTTGGAGGCCTATAAGCATTTGGAAGAACCACACGTCCTGGCATTTGTGGGCATTCCAGGCTCTGGAAAGAGCCACTTACTTGCCGAGCTGGCCATTTTAGGCCGGGCTGCTGGGCACAGGTAAGCACTGTGGAGCTGTCGCTTTGGCACCCCTCTGCCACCCATCCCCTAGCGTTTGCAGAACGCAGTTCGGGTGCTGCTGTGCCCAGCCTTTGCACTGCAGCCTCCCAAAAAAGCCTGCTGCGGACCCAGCCAAGCAGTACCCACCTCCTCAGAGAGTTCCAGCTGGCTCTGTGAGCCACTGTTCTCCTCCTTTGTCCCTGGGCCGAGCACAAAGAGACAGAAAGAGCTCCAGCTGAGGAGCTGAGGGGAAGCAAGGTGGCCCATCTCAGAAGCGCTGCTTGCCCTCTGGCTGTTTTCCAGAAGGAGCACTGGGGCAGAAAAGCCTTGCTGCGGGCCGGGCGGCAGACGCAGACCCGCCACCTGCTGAGGCCTTCCTTCTTAACCCAATGAGTGCCTCTGCAGGGGGTGCATAGTGCGAGCCGGGCTGGGGCTGCAGAGGCGCAGGGGCCGCGGCCAGCCCTCCCAGTGACCGGCCTGCAGCCGCCCACGGGGGCTCTTTCTTATACGACGAGTGGAAAGCTCGGTCCTCTCCAGGACGCACTTGGAGAGTCCCGCTTTCCTCTGCAGAAAGGACCAGGCGGCTCACCTATAAAACACTGCTGTCCAGGCAGGCTGGAGCTACCGGGAGGCAATTCTGGATCTCAGCGCCTTCTGCTTTTGCACCGCAGGGTCAACGCTGTGGAACTGGCAGAGGAGAACTTGAAGCAGCCCTTCTCTGCCATCCGTCTGCTGGTGGCCAGGGCACTGGGTCTCCAGGCCGGTGAGACTTGCAGTGACAGGCAGCGCGCCCTGCAGACCGTGCTCCAAGGCACAATAGAAGAGAGCAGCTATTGCTTGCTCAACGATGTTTTCTTAGTGGAGGTGAGAGCGAGAGGCTGTCCTGCTTGGATGCTCTGCTGGGAGCAGCTCAGCTCAGGGCTGGGACTCGCAGGGCTCGTACCCCACCTGTCTGATTCCTGTGCCCAGGAGTCTCCCTGTGCGTGGGGTGCTCCTGTGCCACGCATGTGCCCTGGGTCTCTTTCAGCAACCTGGAAGTGGCATTGAAGGGGGGCTGGTGCTGGCCGCACGCAAGAGCAGAGGCATTCTGCTCTGAAGTCTTGCTTTGCAGGATAGGTGTGCCTAGACCCTCAGCTATGTTCCTCTCTGTCTTTCCTGGACAGTTTCCCATCACAGACGAGGTGTGCAGGATGCGTCACACTGAATGGAACAGTGCGTTCCACCTGACTTGTACGCAAGTGCTACAGAAGGTGAGCACGTCTCCCTCCTCCCGCCTCACAGGAGCCAAACAACCGTGCTGGCTGCGGGCTCCGCGCTGGAGCTGCCTGAGGGGGTGGCAGGATGAGGCGCCCAGGTCATGGCCCTTCAAGAACTTTGCCCAGCTTCTCTCCTTCTGCCGGGGAACTGATGTTAGAGGAGGCCTTACAGTCTCTCAGAAGCAAAGTTGCTAAACTCCTGGAGAGGGAGGTGGCCGAGGAGAGGCTTCTGGCTATCCCCTTGTCTTGAGGAGAGAAAGTCCTCCCCAGAAGACACTCAAGAATCCACCAGATTCCACTCAGAACCACCTGTTTTGTTTTTTTTTTTCAGGTGCTTGGAGGGGAATTTGGCATATTTTTCGTCGACAACGCCCACTTCGTGGACTCTGAGTCCTGGTCTATCATGTGGCCCCTGCTCCAAAGCGTCACGGTCCTTATGGTCATGAGCTTAGCTCCGGGCCGTGACAGAGCAGAGGACATTTTCAAAGCTGCCACGGACAGCACAACATCGGAGAGAATCACCTGTCTTCGTCTGGAAGGGCTGAAAGCTTCAGACGTGGTGCGGAAAGCCTGCCAGGAGCTTGGAGTGCGCAGCATCCCCAGGGAGCTGGCAAGGTAAAGCCAAGTCGGGCAGCTCTTCTGAAGGGGTTGCATTTATGCTGACCACGGCTGGGAATCGCCCTGCAAAAAAGGCAGCCACGGGGCTGATGGGTCTCTCCTTAAGCCTGGCCATAGCAGGTGTGAGCTGAGAATGGGCAACTGCCACGAGGCAGTAGAGTGTGGATGGTGTCAGCCCTTTGCTGTTGCTGTGGCTTGCTCTTCTGTGCTTTAGGCACTGTCCAGCAGCCTTTCCTGATGGATTCCCAGGAACGCTGTGGGTCTGGGGGGGCCCCAGGCACTCACGCCCCATCCAGAAGCCAGGCGTAGCCAGGTTGAAGAGGCTGGTTAGCCTACGAGACCCGAGTGACTCAGCCTACGAGACCCGAGTGACTCACCACCCACCAGAACTGTGCTGCACCTTACTTCCCTGGTGTCGGTTGTGCTCCTGCCCAGGTTCCTGATCCAGAGAAGCTCTGGCATCCCATATTACTGTGAGGAACTGCTGCGCTCCCTGCGTTGCAACAACATGCTCTTGTTGCACACCGGGAGGCCGAAGGAAGGAGAGGACAGCTGGCAGAGCCTGATGGGTAAGCACCCTTGTTGCCAATCAGCTGTTGGCTGTGGTGCATCCTCTCCCGCACAGCCGCACCTTGCTGCTCCCTTGGCAAAACACCAGCTCAGCTCCTTGTTCATGCTCCCCGTGCTCTCCCTGTCTTCTGCAGCCAAGGCATCACCCGCTGTCACAGCTGCCTCAAGCCCGGGTAGCGGGTGTGACGGAGAAAGGATGTGTGCCATCAGACCAGACGTGAACCTGGAGACCTCCATGCTGCCGTTTGCCTTGAAAGGTGAGGAGCTGAGCAGCGCTCGTCCAGTTTGTGGCTGTGCCCCAGCTTCGTTTCCTGGGGTGCAGGTGAGAGAGAGGCTGAGCACCTGCGTGCTGCAGAGTCACCCCCTCAGCCTCAGGGCTCAGCCAGGAAGGTGACTCCAGTCCAAGCAGGCTGTGGTTTTCCCCTGTTGGCAGTGGACCAGCTCTGAGCTGACCGGTGAGCTGCACACCATGGGTGGGGGAGCTCTGAGTCCAGCTCTGGGCTGGTGAGAATGCTTTGTGTTCTCTGTGTGCACTGCTGGCTATGAACCCAGTACAGACCTAGTAGGTCCCCCTAGTAGGTGGGACGTGCATACCTGCTGGACCGTGCCCTCCCCATCACCGGTTGGGAGCGTCTGTCTGTCTGAGTGCCTCTGCTTTCCCTGGCTCCTGTGGCCTGTGACTGTGGGAGAAGCGGAGCCATCTTGAAGATATCAACCCTGGGCTCTGGTTGCCCAGCAGGTGCCGTCCTGAGGAAGGGAGGCCAAAGTCCTCCCCGTTTGCTCAGGTGAAACTATCTGGCTTCTCCAACCTCAGGCTCAGGGACAGGCAAGACAGAGATGCGTTGCTTCTTCTTGGCAGAGATTGCGCTGGCTGAGCTGGACCGGATGGATCTACAGAAGCAGATGGTTCTGAAGTTTGCAGCCATCATAGGGCCGGTGTTTACAACCCAGCAGCTGGTTCACATCCTTCCCATCTCTGTAAATCAGTGGATTAATCCACTGCTGGACATGCTGGTGAAGGACAACATCCTGAAGCGGCTGGAGAACACAGAGGAGCCGGAAGACGTGCAAGGTGCTCCAGAGGGGCCGGCCACCTCCGGGCAGGCAGGAAGCGGTAAGTGGTGGCTGCAGCGTGAGCCCAGGAGCGCTGGGGCTCCACAGGGCCCTGCTCACACACCTTTGTGCAGAGAGAGATTCTCAGTGGCTGTTGGAAGTGCCTCTGCCACTGTGCTAGCAGGCGCTGGTCGGAGCCCGGGCTGGGCTCAGACGGCAGCAGCACTCACCAAAGTGTGGCCTTTGCCCCAGTTGGGGCAGCTTTGAGGTCTGGCCCCCGCTTTGGCTGAGGCCAGGACTCATTGCCTTGCAGGGGTGGAGAGGCCCTCCGTGAACACGGGGTCCAGAAAACAACAGTCTGACGTCCTGGCCTTCTGCGCCCCACTGCTGTGGGAGGCGACGTACGAGCTGTGGCCCACGAGGGAGAGGGTGAACATTCACCGCCAGTGTGCCGCCTTCCTGGAGAAGCATGCGCACAAATGCCAGAGGTGCCACGGAGGGGACTTTGTGGCCTTCCACCGCTTCGGCGTCTCCAGCCCCCAGAAGCAGGGGAGCTGCCAGGGCTCTGCTGATGAGGATGACTGCTGCAGCTGGGAGGCCTTGGTAGTTGCTGGAGAACACCTGAGGAGGGCCAGGACCCACCCTGCAGAGGGCGAGATTCTGGCAGAGGGCGAGCAGACAACTCTGCGGGCCGAGGACGGTGGCGAGTGCTCCTGCCAGTGCGAAGCCATCGCCGAAGCAGTGCTTGTGCCCCTGGCTCGCCACTACAGGGCAATGGGCAGCACTTCCCAAGCCCTCTATTATGTGCTGGAGTGTGCGGCTGCCTACCTGCACGTCTCCAACAGCTACATGGTGAGTTACCCTGCTAGCCAGCACGAGCTGCATTAGCAGGGAGGAAGCCTGAGGGCTGGCCGCAGGCTCTGCACCAATGCTCACCTGCTGTCTGTGTGCTTGTTGCAAGGCCCTCATGAAGCTGAGCGAAGCAGAGGCTCTGAGGAGCTCCATCAAAAAGGAAGGAAATGCCATCGACTGCTTTGAGGAGGCCATCTTCTTCAGCCTCAAAGGAGAGGTAAAGAGGCAGGCAAAAGCAGAGGGTGTCCGAAGGGATGCAGCCATACGCTTCCCCTGCTGGCAGGGAATGTTCCTGCCACAGCCAGCCCCTGGTCCATTTCTGCAGTCTCTGCAGGTCTTGGGCAAGTCCTCCACATCTGCATGCCTTCCTCTTCCTGTACAGGTCTGCAGTAACGTGGGATGTGTGAAGCTGGCCAAGGAAATGAGCAGGCAGGCGCTGAGACTGCTGGAAAAGCGGTTCCCCCGGACTCGTGCCGGGGCCTTTGTCAAGTCTCTGTGGGAAGGGTTGAAGCGTGCTCCTCAGGCCACAGGCAGAGCGTCCTTCCTTCCCCAGGAGGCTCGGTAAGCAACAGAAGGGACAACGCGGGAGAGGAAGAGCCCTTTTGTACCTGCTCTCACGCATCCAGGCCCAGGCCTGCCCGGGTTTCAGCCCATTCCCAAGCCTTAGCAGGACTGAGGCATTCAGGCGTGATGTGTGGGTAGAGCCAGGGATGGCGCTGCCTCACGCTGCCTCCCCTGCACAGCACAGGAGAAGAATGCACACCTTTGGGTAAAAAGCAGCTTGTGCTGAGGGATGCTGTCACGGAGTCATCTAGTAGATAAATCTGTGCTTGTGACAGGGGGGCAGTAGGCTTGTGGGCCCCCTGGCTTCCCGAAAAAAATGGAGCAGCGGCAATGATCTAAGAAGGAGCCACCCTCCTGGCGTCAGCTCCCTTCCTCCAGCAATGTATCTGGCTAGCCCCACCGCCCTGCTTTCCCTTGCCCTGTCTGACTCAGTGCTCCACAGCTGTGCCTCTGGGCCCAACGGTTTCTCTTGCGTGGCAGGAGGAAGAAGCAAGCCTGGCTGGTTCACCAGAGCAGATGCCTCTCCTTGCTCGAGGACCTCTACAGCCAGGAGGACACATCTGGCGGACAGAGGTTCTCCCGCCTGGCAGCGCTCATGAAGGCCAACATGGACAGCAAGATGCACTCCTATCAGGCAGCAGACTCACACATTGGACAAGCCTTGAATTAAGGAAAATAGGTCAGGTTAAAAGCTATGTGCTTTCATGGCGTGCTGAATTGGCAGCTGCAGATGTGGCCTTGCGAAGCCAGCTTTTGGCTGCCCATAACCGATGCTTTTCTACAGGCTTAGACAACGAGTGCAGACAGCGGGTCTCCTGTTTCTCCAAGTGACACCGTTCAGGTACCCTACGTCTGGAATGCAGACAGCAGGCTAGGACAGTAAACCACAAATTAACAAAGAAGCAACGGATTGGTGGACGGAGCTGTAGCCGATGAGAGGACCGGCCAAAGCCAGGTGAAAGAATACAGTGAGGAAGACCATGGCCTTCATCAGAAAGACCACCAGGCAACCAGCAAGAGATATCACGCATGCGTAAAAGAACTGAGACGGGGGGGGGGGGGGAAGGGGGAAATGTCAGTCTTCTGGGGACTCATCGTAATAACCCAGCCTCTTCTTGGACAGCTAGTGCATATGTAAGCAGCTTGTTTTTGAAGTGTGTGCCTTTCCTGACCTGTGGTATGCAGGCTTGGAGGGATTACCCCCCTGCATCCGGCGTGTGTGCAGCGCTGAGTAAACATACCTGCTTTATAACTACTCTGTGGTTATAGAGTGTGATTCCGCAAGCCAATTTGGCGAGCCAGCCAGGAGGCTCTTTGCTGGGCCGTGGGGCTGGTCGGCCCAGGAGGCGCTTCTGGTGCGCCCCAAGAGATTCTCGGAGAAGACTCCCTGGGCCAACACATCCACCATGGAGCAGGGAAAGAGCCCCGGCTGCGGACCAGGTATGTTGGGAACAGGGAAGCCGTAAGTCGTAAGCGCGAGAAGTAGATTGTGTTTTTGCAGTGGAGATTTCCAGTATTTCCGTATGTAGCACAGGATAAGTTGCCTTTCACAAAGAAAGCTCCTGAACAGAGTAAAGTTGAGGCTGGGGTGATCTGACCTAGGTACAGTTGGCGCAGGCACTAGGTCAGGTAACTCTATAGAGTAGGGGAGAGTCCGGTACAGGCCGGAACGAGTGTGCTAATTGTTGAAAATATTGTCCTCCTATCACCATCAAAGGTGCAGAACATACCAAAGACAATAGGTTGTTAGCAGACATTGCGTAGAAGTGTAACGTAGCAACAGCGTCGGAAGACTGTGAGCCTGGGATGCTCAACCAGTGAGTGCCCGGAGAGGATTGACCTGCATCGGACCCAGGGTATGTCACGGAATGGATTTCACGGGCAAGTTGTGCAGTTTCTCCCTTGTCAGTAGGGATTGCCTATTACTGCAGTAGTAGTAGGTGTTGCCCGTTATTGCAATAACGAATAAGCTGCTCTTCACAGAGCTCTTTGCCTGATTAGAAACTGTTGATCTTGAGCGTGTTTCTCACAGTCTGGTGCCGAAACCCGGGAACAGCGTCGCCCACGGTGAGCCTCCGCTTCTGCAGCACAGGACAGTGCACCCCGCTCATTTTTCTGCAGCCCTGTGGGGTGGCAGCGGTGGTTCATCGTGGAGCCGGCTGCAGACCCGAGGATGGTTTTCAGAGGCAAGATCTGTGAACAGCTGGGGGATAGGGACGGACAGCGGGCACTGCGGTGTTGTGTGATTGACCCGGTAATTCCTGGCAACTCTGCGCACAGACCGAGGTAGGAACAATCGTGTGTGATTAAGTACTGCCTTGGAGGTCGAGGTCTGGGACTCCTACGCTGTACGCGAACGTCTTTCCAGAAGGGTTGCTTGACGGTACATGCCTGCTATAAGTCCTTTAGGAAATAGGTTGAAAAACTGGAAGAGAAGTTCAAGAACCAGGGATAAGGATAAACAGAAAATGATTAGATGTCGTGTTGTTGTACGGCCTGAATAACCAGGAGGAGTCCGCATACGCTGCTTGTTGGATTTAGGGAGTGCAGCGGTCAATCATGGCTAGATAAAATTCCGTAGATAAGGAAGAACAGAGAAACCCCCAACGGGATCCTTTAAGCTGTGTGCTCCCTGTACTTTTCCCTAGGATTAAACTCACTCACTTTCCTCTACGCAGCGGTGTTCCCCCCCTTGCCGTCCTGGCCTCGAGTCAAGTCCTGTACCTACAGGAGGGAGGCTGGAGACAGCTGACAGAGTGCAGGGTACTGGCTCAGATCAGCCCCTTAACAGCCCACCTGAACCGAGCTCTGTGACTAGTGCTGATACTGAAAAGATAGAGCTCTGCCAGCTTAAGAGAGAATCGGAACAATGCAAAAGGGAGGTTATAAATTCTCCCTTTCCTAAATCTAACACCATTATCCCCACTGGCACTTCCGTGTATCCTCTTAGGGAAGTTCCAATGTTATCAGGGGACAGAGGAGATGTAAACTCCCCACTTGCGAGTGGAGAGGTGAGAAATTTCAAAAGGGAAACGAAACCTTTAATGAAAGATCCTCTTGGATTAGCAGAACAGTTTGATCACTTCTTGCTCTTGGTCATCAATTCAGCTTATGAAATACTGGGATTTAATTTAACTGGGAACACCTTAGGAATAACGGAGGTAGAGGGATCAGGAATGATAGTTTCACTTTTTGAATTACTGCTGAATTAAAATGGGGAGATAAAATAGTCACAGGGCAGTTGTCTTGTGTGCCAGAAGCAGGGACCAATTCACTGGGGAGAGACTGAATAGTTAAAGGAGGACTGCAGTTGAGAACTTGTGAAACAGGTAGAAAGGTGTCAGTGAATCTGCTAAGAGCCGACGATGAAAAAAATAGATAAATGCAGAGGTATATAGATAAATAGGTATATAGGTAAATAGATAAATGCAGGGCAAGGAAGCCGGGGTGGACACACAATCCCTCCCTGAAAAAAATAACTGTCTGAGGAGGGAGTGAAGCTGTGAAGCAGCGACAAGATCCCATACCTTTAGAAAGGATAACGGGTCTAAAGCCTGTGATACAAACCTTGGTTAAGAATGGTCTTCTGGAACTCTGTCTGTCACCCTATTACACTCCAATTTTGCCAGCACAGAAGGCAGGTGGTACCTATGGGCTGGTACAAGATCTAAGAAAAATGAATGAAACAATTCCCAAGCGACGCCCCCTGGTTCCGAACCCCTATGCTTTAATGAGCCTGATCCCACAGGAACATGAAGGGTTTAGTGTGATCGACCTAGAAAATTGCTTTCTGGACCTGCTCTTGGGACTCAGGGAGTTGAGATCTTTTTGCCTTTGATTGAGAGGACCCCGAAATGGGATGCAAGCAGCAAAAAAGCTTCCTGCGGGATCCCGCCCCTTGTACAGATTGCTGTATTAGTCATTGTCACTGTCTGTCTTTGTAACTGGTCGATGTTTGTGTTGTAAAAACGTTACCTGTGGAATTCCAGTCCCTGCTTGAGGCAGCCTTGTCTTGCTGGGGGATGCTGGTCACGACTCTTGCCCGGGGAACTCGGTGTTCCCGTGCCCTGGGGAAGCAGGTGGACTCCATCACCCAGCCACACCCAGGGCATTTTCACCCGGTACCGAAGAGCGGCTGGGATAAGCAGCTGCTATGGGATGAAGGGGGTCCAAAGAAATTCTGGAAAAGACCATTCGGGGTCGTATTTTGGCTCAGTGGAGAAACGCCACCTATCAGCCGGGGGGAATGTGGGAATGGAATGCTGTTTCTGCAGTTGGAACGAACAAGAGGAGTCTTTTGTGGTCTGTGCTGCCATCTGTTGTCCTTTGTGGGTACTAACAGTTCTTTCTGGGTTTCTCTTCATTCCGACAAAGGGGGGTCTCTAATAGTGCCGTTAGGTAAACTTTCCATGTTGTGGCATGCTTAGTAGGTAGGTGAAGTAAGGAACAAGTAATTAACAAGTACAAAGGCTGCAGCTTTTGTATGATAGACTACAAAGCGTATTGAAAGGCTATTCTGTTTTGCCAGGAGGCTCTTAGCAAAAGAACAACAGACTTAGCAAGCAGCAGAGAAGCCAGGGCCTCCGCATGAGGTCGAACTGTCTCACTCTTGGCTCAAGAGGGATGCAAGAGATACTTCCCTCCATCCTCCTTCCAGCCTTCTCTCTGTCCTAGGACGAGCAGGTGTCCGGGAGTGGTGGCCTAGTGTTGAGTAAGCAAGGGTTGGAAGTCAATTAATTAGCAGTATACGCTTAGCTAGCAACACTTTACGTTTAGCCAGGATCTGTACGTTTAGTTGAGCGTCGGGAAGACTGTGAACCTGAAGTACTCAGCCAATGAGGAACCAGGGGAGGAAGAGAGAAGCGTCGGCTAATGGGGCTGAAAAGATGTCATCCTGTTTTCTGCGTGCCATTGCAATTGCAAATAAAATCTGCTTTATCAGAGATGCCGTGCTGATGAATTCTTGGGGTATTTCCAAGAGGAGCCTCGATTGAGAGCCCGGAAACATAGATGAAGTAAGAGGACCAGTTTTAACCACTGAGTGTTCTAATCACGAGAGTAAGCACGGGGTGTCTGTGGAAACTGGAGAACTGTCTTGTCTGATTCGTGGGCTTGGAAGGGAGTGGGACCAACTGTTTGGATGGATTAAGGAAGTGTAATTGTTAATGGTATATGGAAGCGTAACTGAGGGTATGTGGTAGTGTAATTGAGGGTCCGAATAGCGAAATAGTGTAAAAAGGCAAAAGGGTGAAAGGAAAGGTGAGTTTATGTGCGCTGGCCCAAGAGCAACCCCTGCAGAACGCTCGGAGTGAGAGAGCCAGGGCCGGACACTGCCACTGTAAACAGTGCTGCTCGCAAAAGGGGGGTGGGCAATGGAAGTGAGGATAGCCCTCATCTGCAGGGAGCTAAGGAAACCCAAAATCCAGTGTTAGCACTGCAAGCCTCCGGAAGGGAGGAGCTGAAACCGAAACGTAATGCTAGTCGGTTCTGTAATGATGAGAGTTTGGAAAATGAAGAAGGTTTGGGAAAGACACAGGCTGAGGAAGGCAAATCACTAGGAGCGAGGTGTAACAGGGATGTCAGGACCGAAGAGAGGCAAGCGATATGGGAAAACTGACTGAGGAACAGAGATATTGGACAAGCCTTGAATTAAGGAAAATAGGTCAGGTTAAAAGCTATTTATGTGCTTTCATGGGGTGCTGAATCGGCAGCTGCAGATGTGGCCTTGCGAAGCCAGCTTTTGGCTGCCCATAACCGATGCTTTTCTACAGGCTTAGATAATGAGTGCAGACAGCGGGTGTCCTGTTTCCCCAAGTGACATTGTTCAGGTACCCTATGTCTGGAATGCAGACAGCGGGCGAGGACAGTAAACCACAAATTAACAAAGAAGGAGCAGATAGGTGGAAGGAGTCGTAGCCGATGAGACGACCGGCCAAAGCCAGCCAAGGGTCCTCCAACCCGACCCAGCTCAAAGAGCACACAGTGAGGAAGACGACAGCCTTCATGAGAAAGACCACCAAACAACCACCGAGAGATACAACGCGTGTGCAGACTCCCACACTGGACAACCCTCTTTTACCTACTGTATCTGAATAAACTCTTTACTTTCTTATGTTTGTTCTTTTTGGCCTTTCTTGAGATCCGGAAAATGTAAAAACATCTAGTTTTCATGTGCATTCTAGGGGAAATATGTCTTTCTAAGCACGGGCTTTGTCACTCAGGAAAAGCCAAGCTATGAGTAGATTTGCCTTTCAAAATAGAAAAGCATCTTCTGCAATTCACTCAAACGCATCTCTGGGGTTTTGCCAATTAGGTCACATTTGAGCTCGCAATACAGAGAAGCAAGACTGACAAACAGTAGCCAGGCTTCTACTTGGGGTCTGCCTTTTGTCAGTGGAATTGCCCTCTATCTTAGGAAGTGGATAGATCAATCCCCCAGCAGAAGAAACTGGGCAGGGGAGGCAGCTGACCGGCAGGGCTGAGCAAGGACCTGCAGCTTAAACTGAGGGAAAAGAGGGAAACGGACAGAAAGTGGAAGCAGGGTTGTGTGGCCTGGGAAGAATAGAGGGACGTTGTCCACACGTGAAGAAATAAGACTGGGAAAGCCAAGGCACAGGTAGAGCTGAACTTGGCGAGGGACGTGAAAAATATCACCAAGGGGTTCTACAGGTACATAAGCAGGAGGAGACAGGCCAAGAAGAGTGTTCCCCCTCTGATAAATAAGAACGGACAGCTGGCTTCCTCAGACATGGGTAAAGCTGAGGTGCTCAAGAAGTGCTTTGCCTCGGTCTTCACGGGTGGTCCGGCTCCTCCCCATGTCTGCCAGGACCCTGAAGATCTAGGCGTGGGTGAGAGGCACGGGTTCCATCCCACTGTCGGAGACCTCCTCATGAAATTGAACATATATACGTCCACGGGACCGGATGATATCCATCCCAGGGTTCTGGAAGAGATGGCTGATGTGGTTGCCGAGCCGCTCTCCATCGTATTTGAAAAATGATGACTGTCTGGTGAAGTCCCCGGTGACAGGAAAAAGGGAAACCTTACTCCCATTGTTAAGAAAGGCAGAAAGGAAGACCCGGGCAACTACAGGCCGGTGAGCCTCACCTCTGTGCCTTGGAAGAGCATGCAGCACATCCTCCTAGAAGGAGGCACATACATGTTAAGGCACATATGAGAGGAAGAGGTGATTCGAGACAGCCAGCATGGCTTCACCAAGGGCAGTTCGTGCCTGACCAATCTGGTGGCTTCCTATGATGGAGTGACGGCTTCGGTGGACGGGGGAAGGGCAATGGATGTCATCTACCTGGACTTCTGCAAAGCCTTTGGTGTTGTCTTTCACCACATCCTTCTCTCTGAATTGGAGAGGCATGGATTTGAAGGCTGGAAGGTTTGATGGATTAAGAATTGGTTGGCTGGTCGCAGCCAAAGGGTTGTGATCAACGGGTCTGTGTCAGGGTGGAGGCTGGTCACAAGCGATGTCCCTCAGGGGTCGGTCTCGGGACCGGTGCTCTTCAACATGTTCATCAGTGACACAGACAGTGGCATGGAGTGCACCCTCAGCAAGCTTGCAGATGACACCAAGCTGAGTGGTGCAGTCGATACGTTGGAAGGAAGGGAAGCCATCCAGAGGGACCTAGACAGCCTGGAGAAGTGGGCTCATGACAACCTAATGAGGTTCATTAAGGCCAAATGGAAGGTGTTACGTTTGGGCTGGGGCAATCCCAGGTGTTTATGCAGACTGGGTGAAGAACCCCTTGAGAGCAGCCCTGTGGAGAAGGACTTGGGGGTCCTGGTGGACGAGCAGCTGGACATGAACCAGCAGTGTGCAGTCCTAAAGGGAGCCTATAAACAGGAGGGGAGTCAACTCTTGGAAAGGGTAGATAATAGCAGGACAAGGGGAAATGGTTTTAACTTGAAGGAGGGAAGATTTAGGTTGGATGCCAGAGGGAAGTTCTTCACTATGAGAGTGGTAAGGAGCTGGAACAGGCTGCCCAGAAGGGCTGTGGTTGCCCTGTCCATGCCTGGAGCTGTTCAAGGCCAGGTTGGATGGGGCCCTGGGCAGCCTGGTCCAGGATTCAGTGTGGAGGCTGGTGGCCCTGCCTGTGGTGGGGGAGTTGGAGATTCGTAATCCTTGAGGTCCCTTCCAACCCGGGCCGTTCTGTGGTTCTGTGATTCTGTGAATATCCAGAAACTGTATGGGCAGTCCCATACTTTAGCCACTGCCCACATGGTTTTCTGCTCCTCATGTCATAGTTTCCAATGCAGGCAGTGGGCGATGACTTCTGCTGATGTGTTTTCCAGTCATCTAACTTAAGCCAATGTGTTAGCTTCATCATTAGCCTGCCAGGTGACTGCAAGGCTTGATGTCTGGGGACACAGCCTTTCCTCATATGCGAGAAGCTCCAGGCCCCTACTCATCTCTGTGGCCATTCGCTGGACTCTCTCTAGAAGTTCCCTGTGTTTTTTTAACTGGGGAACCCAGAACTGGACTTACTACTCCCAATGTGGCCTCACCAGGGCAGAGTAGAGGAGGAGGACCACCTCCCTTGACCTGCTGGCCGGAGTCTTCCTAATGCACCCCAGGATACCATTGGCCTTCTTGGCCACAAGGGCACGCTGCTGGCTCACGGAAAATCTGTTACCTACCAGGAAATCTAGGTCCTTTTCTGCAGAGCTTAGGTCAGCCCGTAACCTGTACTCTATTCGGAGCCAAGACTAGCCTCTCAACAGAAAAAACTGTGAAACCGTTCTTACCAAATGTCCCCACTACACAGACACACCACCCTGCCGCAGCACCACCACCAGATACCCAAAGCCAGTATCTGGTGAATTTATCCACCGTCATAAAAGGGGTGGCCTGTTTGCCGTCCCCCAACACAATCTTTTCCTTCTGTGTTGTTTGTTTGTTTGTTTGTTTTGTCTCTAAGGCAAGAGGAAACTGCACTGCCACTCTATGGACGAGAGGCACTCTATGGACAAGAGAAACTCGCCTTAGTCACAAGGTAGACCGTGATTCTAAATGAGACCTTCTGAGCTCTCATGGATCTATGAACATCTATGAACATCTATGAACAGCATCTCCCCTGAACTGGGACACTCCCCAGGTACTACCAAATCCTATGCCTCTGTTCCGCAGGAGTAGCTGTCGAGATATTTTACCAGATCCACATATTTCTGTTTATTTCTGTCTGTAGGAGCATATGTGTTTTGTGTCTGTCCATACGTACATAGACTAACCAGAGAATTATAGAATCCTCAGAGCTGGAAGGAACTTTTACAGATCATCTAGTCCACCTCCCCTGCAATCAACTGGGATCACAGCTCAGTCTGCTTGCTCAGAGCCTGGCCTTGAAAGTCCGTCGTGATATACTTGAAGAAGTCAGTGATGTATCTGAAGATGATTCAAACTAATTCGGATCCAAAGCATTGATTCAGCACCAAGGAAATGACTTTGATGGCAATTCTCACAATTTAGCTGCTGGTGCTGTGAAAGTATTGGAAAAGGCTGCCAGTTCAGGTTTTCTCTCTTGTTGATGTGTGCAAATTCAGATTTCCCAGGCTGCATTTTAGTAGCAGTTAACCCATCTTTGCCAAGGGAACATTTCAGACCAATCGTTGCAACCTTGCCAAAGAGCTGTCATTGAAATAAGGCTAACGATCGCAATAGGCTAAGATACTAAACCAAATACGACCGAGATTGAGAAAAGCACAGAGGCAAGTAAGAGCCTGCCGTAGTTTGGTGTGTGTGCCTAATCTCCGGAGGATGCTGTACGAGCTGCACGTTTGTTGTAACTTCTGCGTGCGCGCGTGCTGATGAAATTCACAATTATCCTTCCAAACTCCAGCAGAGGGCGATATTTTCCTGCATATGAGCGCAACCCTTCCCAAACTCACCCGAGCAAATTGCCAACGTGCGGTCCGGAGGCGTTAGCGTTATTCAAACCGCTTTTGGAGAAGCAAACACTGTGATCCTAAGTCTTCTTTTAGGGCGCCATTAAGGATAAATTAGGCGTATTAGTATAAATTAGGTGTCGGCGACAGGTAAGAAAAACAAACGTGGGAAATGTTTTAGAAAGTGATTATTTAGAAAATTAAGTGACTTTCTCCCCATTAAAACCTTTATTTTGGAAGTCTCCTTAGGCACAGAGTCGATGCTGGAGGTCCAGCAGCAGCCGTTCCGTAATGGGAGCTCTCCTCATCTTTGGAGTTGAACAAAGATCACAGAAATGATGTTGTTCAGCCCAGGATGATGAGTAAAGCTGCAGAAGGTCTACCGGTCTGTAGACTGTAAACTGGAGACTGCTCTTTACTGGATGAGTAAAGCCGCAGAAGGTCTGCGCAAGGTTAAAAGAACTGCATAGGGAAGGGTGCGAGGCTCATGGCAATCAGCTAGTGCCTCAAGCTCCAGCATTTGCTTTCTCCTGCCTGTAGTTGCATAGTGTCTGCAACACTGCACAACCAGAGAAATTCTTTCATCCTCAAGCACGGCTTACACTATCTATGGCTCCCATTGCAATCCTGAAACGGAGCAAGCAATTACAAACTGCAAAGAGAAACAGTTCTGTGCACATCCACAGCTGTGTGTCAACAGCCACGCTTCCGTCTGGGAGCGTGCTGGCTTTGCAAAGGACTGCCAAGCACCTGATTCTGTGCAGAATTAAAGCAGACACCTCAGCGTGGACTCCGACTCTGCGCGCTTACCGGCTGCGTGCACCGGCCACCGGCCCAGCCCCCAGTCGGGATGAGGCGCTCATCACGACTGCAAAACACAGCACCGTAACAGCCACCGCAAAGAGAAGGAACTCCACCCAGTCACAGCCAGCACAAGCAGCCTGCGCGCACGCGCTGCCCGCCCTTCCGTTGCTCAGCCAGCTGCCGTCGGGGACCGGGTCCCGGCTCGCCGTGCCTGAGGCGTCTCGGAGTCCTGGGAACAGCCCTGGGCCGCTCCCTGCCGGGGGAAGCGGCTGCTCTTTCGGCCGCCCCTCAGAGCGGCCCTGGGCTCACTGTGCCGCCTGGAGCGGTGGGCGTCTCGTCCTCGTCCCTCGCAGCGGGGCACGGTCGTCTTGTTCTGAGGTACCCCGGTACCACAGGGCGCTGACAATGGCTTCTGCTTGGGAGAGGAAGTACTACTACTCCGATCTGGGGAAGAAAGTGGTGCTTCTCCCCAGCCTCCTTCTCCGTGAGGAGTTCAAAGACATTGGTTACCCCATGATTTTTGAGGGAGTGCTGCTCCTGGCCGATGTCTCAGGTGGGCTGGGCGTGGCGGAGCCCCCACAGACATGAGCCCATGGGACGCTCCAGGCCCTCGGGAGCTCTGCTGCGAGACAGGGTGGCCATCTTGTCACTGTGCAGGCCTCCTGCCGTGCTGCCCAAAGAGCGGGCAGCTTCTCCTGGGCCGTCAGCCATGGCTGTGACGAGCGCTGAGCTGGGGCCGGGGAAGGGGTGAGCTACCGGTGCACGCAGAGGCAGGCGTCCTGATTTGCGGCTGTCTTTCTGGCAGGTTTCACTGCCTTGGCAGAGAAGTGCATCCAGCAGAGCGGCCCAGAGAGAGGAGCTGAGGAGATGGTGCAAACCCTCAACGCCTACATGGGTGACATTCTGGAACGTAAGAGCCGTGCTGCTGGGCTGTCGGGCATCGAGCCCTGGGGCTCGCTCACTGTGGACAGAGCCGTGCTGGGCCGCCCGCTCCTGCCTGCCTGGAAGGGGCGAGGAGCCGCAGCCGGGCTGTCTTTGGTGGGGCCGGGTCAAGAGGTGGTGGGCACAAACTGAAAGGCGGGAGGCTTCGCTGGGCAGAAGGAGAGGCCTCTGCGGTGAGGTCGACTGAGCTGCGGCGCAGGTTGCCCAGGGAGGCGGGGGGGTATCCCCACCCAGAGGTCTTCACGAGGCCTGCAGATGTGGCCCCGGGCAAGCGGCTCCGGGTGTCTCCGCCTCAGCGGAGGGGTGCGCAGAGCTGGAGCAGATGCACTCCAGAGGTGCCCTCCTGCTTCCACCACGCTGTGCACCGCATCTCAAGGCGCTGCCTCCCTGCTAGCTGTGCGGCTTCCAGGGCTGTGGCTGCAGCGGCCCTGGGAGCAGGGCTTTCTGGAGCCGTGGCCTGGTCCTGCACCGCCACGGTGCTCCTCTCCAGGCGCAGTGGCTCTTCCCGTGGCTCCTGGATGAAGGTGTCCCTGTAACTCTGCTTTTCCTTCTCTTTGTCTGCAGAGGTGCTGGCTTTTGGAGGAGACATCCTGAAGTTTGCAGGTGTGTACGTAGGAGGAGGCAGAGTCGGTGTCCTGCTGATGCGCAGCGTCTCCCACGGAAGCCTCCTGGGTTCCACTCTGCTTTTTGCGGAGAGCAAAGGGGAACTGCTTTGCCTCCAGCTTTGAGCAGGGCTTCTCCCTGCAGGAGAAGTGGGGGGTGGGGGAGTGGGGGGGGCAGGGAGCCCCGTCTTTCAGTGCCGAGGGGCGCTCGCGGTGGGGAGTGTTGGCCTCACTGCTGTCCCCCACCACCCACCCTCTTGCTCTGCTGCCCTGGAGGTTGCTGTGGCTGGCCCAGCAGATGGGAGGGGTCCCTGAGGCCAGGCTTCCCCGGAGGTCCTTCAGGATGCCACCCTCCCACAGTCCCCTCTTCCTCGGCACGCCGGCCAGCTGCCTGCTGCTGTCCCTGCGGCTGGATGCAACTCAGGGAGAGTCAGCCCTCGGGAGAGCCTTCACCTGCCCCTTGCTTTCCCCAGGGGATGCCATGCTGGTGCTGTGGAGAGCAGCAGGGCCTCAGCTGCCTACGGCCATCAACCTGGCGCTGCAGTGCTGCAGGAAGGTCCAGAAGAAGTACGGCACTTATGACACGCACAGTGGTCTCAAGCTCCACCTGAAGATAGGTACGGGCACAGATGGCTCAGCTGTGCCACATGCACAGCCCCAGTACCCTCCAGAGCCAGTGGATAGCCTCCCCTGCCAGCATTTGCAGGGCAAGCAGGAGGCAGCGAGGGCGGGGGAGGCCGGGGCTCCTTCCCTGCCTGCCTGGCGTCAGCTGTAGCACAGGCCCCTCGCTCCCAGTGAGGGTCCCAGAGCACAGCCTGCTCCGTCCATGGGGGCCCCAACGTCTGACCCCGCTGGGAGGTAGAAACGCCCGTTTCTGGGACCTGTGGCGGTATGGGCCTGAGAAGGACGCACGAGGCCCTTCCCCTCCCTGGGCCTGTCTCTAGGCTGGGCGTCAGCTGAGCCTCTGTGCAGCTGGGGGCCGCCAAGTTCCAAAGGTTCCCTGTGTTCACGCCGCTGGTCTCTCTCTCCCCAGGGATCTCCGCCGGGATGCTCTCCTTCATGTCCGTCAGAGGCGGGGATCGTCAGTACTTCTTCGTCTGCAGCGGAGCCCTGGACGAAGTTGTCAAGGCCCAAAAGCTTTCGGCTGCCCATGAGGTAGTGCTGTCACAGACCTGCTGGGAGCTGTGTGATCAGCAGCGAATCAGGGCCAAGCCTCTTGCTGGCAAAGGGGCCGTGAAGGTGAGTGGATGGGGTGTCCTGGAGCCCTTTGGAAGACCCGCACCTGGGTGGGGAGGCGGCTGAGAGGCTGAACGTGGCCACAGCCGTAACCGTAAGCGTAGGCAGAGAGCCAAAGCTGTTGGCCTTGCACCTCAGCTGAAAGTCCAGAGAGGTGGGCTTGCCCTTCTCTGGGAAGTGAGAGTGGAGGGGCAAGCCCCGTGCCCTGGGGCTTCTGGGGAGGCCAGTGGCATTCCTTTCCTCCTGTGTGTCTTCAGGTTGTGGGAATGAGGCGCTTAGCTCGCCGAGAATGGAAAGATGCTGTAGTCCAGCTGAGCAGTGCCAGAGGGGAGAGGCATTTGAAAGGGACGGGTGAGTTCCTTGTCCTGTGACTGGCTGGAAAGGTGGGCCCTGCCTGCTTCACAGGCACGAACAGGAGCAAGCACAGGAGAATCTTTCCCTCGCCGTGTCCAGCTTCCCAAGGCCCTGTAGGCCTGCCCTGCCAGTGACGGCCTGCGTTTCCTTTCCTTAGGCCTCCGAAGGCCGACTCTTAGGATGTGCGATGATTCTGAACTGGCAGCGAGGCTGGAGAAGTACTTATCGACAGCTGTTCTCCGGAAGGTATGGCCACCACTGCTGGCGGCTGCGTGCAGGGAGGGCAGAAAACAGTGTGGAGCTCTTGGGAAAATGGGCAGCCAAAAGAAAGTGCAGTCTGAGGCGAGAGCCCGACGGAGGAAAAGAGATGCCAGGGCTGCTGTGGCCAGACGTGCCCAGAAGCTGTCCGTTTGTGCAGCTCCTCTGAGAGGCACGGCTGGTGAGAGGCAGACTTCCCTCTGTCTTTTGCACGGCTGTTGTTCTGGAGATTGCGCAGGCATGGGGGCGGGAGCCTCCGGGGGGCTCCGGGACAAGATCCCGCTCAGCAGCCTAGGGGAGGGCAAAGAGTCTTCCCTCGTGTCTGCACGTGTCACAGGACAGAGCAGCTTTGTGCCAGGACTCGGTACCTGGGAGGACTCCCCCATCCTCCAGTAGCACCTGGCATTGCCTGCACGCCTGCTCTCCCTCGGTGTCTGCTGTGGGCCCAGAGAAGCCCCTGGGAGAGCAGGCTGGCAAAGCTGTTGTGCTCTGCTCTTGCAGCTTCGTGAGGACGTGCCGCTGGAGCTGTGCTCTGAGCTACGGCCCGTCACCAGCCTCTTTGTCCAGCTGAAGTTTGCTGACAGGATCAACGCAATCGAGCTCAGCAGCAGCCTCGGTGACTGCAGCAACACGATTTCAGGCATCATCAGCCCTCACAAGGGTGAAATCAACAAAACTCTTCTGTTTGACAAAGTGAGTGCGTGACAGCCATCGCACCCCTGGGGTGCCTCTGCCTGTTTGGCAGCAGGGGAATGGGAAGCCGCTCTGCCCGGCTGCTGGGATCTGTGGGTTGACCTGAAGCTCCGCTGGTCTCCCCAGTGCCTGCGGTGGAATGCATCAGCTGCTGGCCATCGGTGTTGTAGAACAAGATGTATTGCACCTCTTCTTTGCAGGGCTGCACCTTCCTCTGCGTGTTTGGATTTCCTGGAGAAAAGCTGGCCCACGAGATCACCCACGCCTTGGAATGCGCTATGCAGATCTTCCACATGACCTCCATGGGCCTGAGAAAACTCCAGTGAGTGCACGTTATGGGGCGTGTGTGCTGCCTGGGACGGCACGAGGGGAATGATGAGCAAGAGACGTGCCCTCTGGCTTGTCCTCCTTCGCCCCTGGCAGGAAGGAGGCGGTGTCTCAGAGGTGGCAGGTTAGCCCACGGCAGCCAGGCACAGTCCCCCCAAGTGCCGCCTGCCAGTCACCGTGTCGGAGCGAGCCCTCACCAGGGCATGGAGCTCCTCGGTGCCAGAGGCAGGCTCCTCTGGGCGAGGGGGCCAGGAGCAAGGCCTGGGCCCGGTCCCTCGACCTCCAGTGGCTGCCATTGTGAGTGCTGTGCAGGCAGCAGCTGCTTGCCTCCCCGCTAAGGAGAAGAGCCTGTGGCCTGGTGCAGGTTGCAGCCATCAGGCCTCGGGGGAGGGCTCCAAACGGTCTTGCCTGTGCCCTACCTACGTCCCCTGCCACCGGGGCGTGTTGCGCCCCAAGCTCTCCAAGTCCCCAGGACCCATGCTGGTGCGTGTGGTCCCAGTGCTGAGGAGGGGGGGGAGAGGTGGGATGGGATGGAACGGGGCGAGCAGGACTGCAGCAGGGCTGCTGCTGAATCCACGCCACTCTCTCTGTGTGCCAGGCTAGTGTCTGTTGGGGTCAGCAGCGGGGCAGCGTTCTGCGGCTTCACTGGCCATCCCGAGAGGTTTGAACACACAGGTAGGGCTCCTTTGTCTTAGGAGTGTGAGGCTGGCATGGCTCTGCTTCAGTGCATCGGTGTGGACGAGGCGGCTGGGCTGAGGCAAGGACACGCTACAGCCTGCTGGGGCCTTGGGGCGGGAGGATGGGCTCAGAGACGTGTGGTTCCCTTTGGGTCCGCTTACCCTGCAGTTGGGTTGGCTTGTGCCAGGAGGGGAGGTTGCCCTTGGCCTTGAAGGTTTCCCAACTGCGCTGACGTATGCTCTTTCTCTGTGGCAGCCCTTGGCTTTAAGGTGAATTTGGCCGCCTGCATGATGGTGGCCTACCCGGGGGTGGTGTCCTGTGATGCAGAGACCTGCGCAGCCTCTCGCCTGCCCAGCTACTGCTTCAGAGCGTTACCAAAGAGAAACTTGAAAGGCGTTATCAGTCCCACCACTGTCTATCAATACGTGGGGACCACCGAGAAGCAGTAAGTGTTCTCTGAGCTGTGCACGTGAGGGGAGAGGGGCCTCAGGGGTACGACCTTGGCCGAGCAGAGGGCTCGAGTTCTGCAGCGAGACCAGGCTGCTCTCCCACAGACCTCCCTTGCCTGTGGCTGAGAAAATCGGAAGCCCTGGTGTGGGTCTGCTTTCTGCCTCTGTGCCCTTGTGCCTCTTGCTGCTAAGAGTGTGGAAATGATGGCACCGGGATGGGGAAGGCTGGCCTGTCTTTGGACACACAGGGTAGCCTTGCGTTCTTTGTCCGAGCGGCTTCTTCAGTACAGCCTGGCTTCTTTCCTCATCTTGAATTTCTTTGGTTGTTGCCTCCGGCAAGGGACTTTTGTTAGCTTCGGCTGTCGTGCTGTGGCTGCTGGGCTTCCTTATGCTCGAGGCTGTGCTGGTGTGTCACCTTGAGCTTTGGCCAGGGGAACATGCTCGGAGTAAGGATGCTGCTTGAGAGGGGGGTCTCCACTCCTCCACAAGCAGGCTCTGCGTGCTCCGGCTTCTGACCCATTAGGCGACTCCTGTTTGCTCTTCTCCCCCTTCTAGACAACGTGACGTGGGCGTTGCCGAGGAGAGGTCACCCTATGGTCCCTTGCTGGGTAGGTGGAGAACTCATCCGAAGCCCACTTGCTTCCCTTTGCCCAGTGCTGGGGGCTCTGCTGTGGGCTGCCCCTGGCACACAGCTGAGCGCCACGCAGCTGCTTCCTCGCTCCCTCCCTCCCTCCCTTCCTCCCTCTCTCTCTGCTGCGGGATGGGGGAGAGAAAGTGGAGGGGCTCCCCGCTTTTCAGCACGCTGCAGCAGCTCATTTCCTTGTGGGTCTGCACAGGTCGGGAGGCAGAGATTGACCGCTTTGAATGCTGCTTGGAGGCCTATGAGCATTTGGAAGAACCACACGTCCTGGCATTTGTGGGCATTCCAGGCTCTGGAAAGAGCCACTTACTTGCCGAGCTGGCCATTTTAGGCCGGGCTGCTGGGCACAGGTAAGCACTGTGGAGCTGTCGCTTTGGCACCCCTCCGCCACCCATCCCCTGGCGTTTGCAGAACGCAGTTCGGGTGCTGCTGTGCCCAGCCCTTGCACTGCAGCCTCCCAAAAAAGCCTGCTGTGGACCCAGCCAAACAGTACCCACCTCCTCAGAGAGTTTCCAGCTGGCTCTGTGAGCCACTGTTCTCCTCCTTTGTCCCTGGGCCGAGCACAAAGAGACGGAAAGAGCTCCAGCTGAGGAGCTGAGAGGAAGCAAGGTGGCCCACCTCAGAAGCGCTGCTTGCCCTCTGGCTGTTTTCCAGAAGGAGCACTGGGGCAGAAAAGCCTTGCTGTGGGCCAGGCGGCAGACACAGACCCGCCACCTGCTGAGGCCTTCCTTCTTAACCCAATGAGTGCCTCTGCAGGGGGTGCATAGTGCAAGCCGGGCTGGGGCTGCGGAGGCGCAGGGGCCGCGGCCAGCCCTCCCAGGTGACCGGCCTGCAGCCGCCCACGGGGACTCTTTCTTATACGACGAGTGGAAAGCTCGGTCCTCTCCACGACGCACTTGGAGAGTCCCGCTTTCCTCTGCAGAAAGGACCAGGCGGCTCACCTATAAAACACTGCTGTCCAGGCAGGCTGGAGCTACCGGGAGGCAATTCTGGATCTCAGCGCCTTCTGCTTTTGCACCGCAGGGTCAACACTGTGGAACTGGCAGAGGAGAACTTGCAGCAGCCCTTCTCTGCCATC